>NC_088795.1:85308876-85611906 GCF_011386835.1 Chrysemys picta bellii
CCCAGCCCCTCTGAGCCAGACATCCCATCCCCACCACAGCCCTGACCCCCAGTCCCTCTAAGCCGGACACCCCCTGACCCCATCCCCCCACAGCCCTGACCCCAGCTCCGAGCCCAGCCCCTCTGAGCCGGGCATCCCCTGACCCCATCCTGCCACAGCCCTGACCCCCAGCTCCGAGCCCAGCGCCGCTGAGCCGGGCACCCCCTGACCCCATCCCCCCACAGCCCTGACCCCCGGCTCTGAGCCCAGCCCCTCTCAGCCGGGCACCCCCCAACCTAGAGCCCAGCTCCCCACCCAGCCCTGGGCAACACCACCACCACCCCCAGGCAGCGACAGCCCATTGGCACCAACCATCACCATCACCCAGCGACAGCCTATTATGTAATTGCAAATGTATACATACCATTAAAGCACTTAATGTTTTTAAATAATGTATTCTGTGTATTTTCAAATTATTAAAAATTAATTTTTGAATGTATTACACTGGTTATTTTTTACATTTCAAAATACATGTTACTAAAATATTGCAACTTTTTTTTATCGAAGGGGCCCCCAAAATTGCTTTGCTCCAGACCCCCTGAATCCTCTGGGCAGCCCTGCTATACACTATGTATAGTGAAGTCAGTTGGACTGCTCAGATGCTTAAGGTTTATCACTTGCATAAGCATCAGCAAAATCTGGGCTACATTTGTTTAGGGATTTAATTGTGTGCCTTTTCTTTTTTTACACAACAAAGTCCAGGCAAGCTCTTCATCTTGAAAGAATAAATTTATTTATAGATAAGTTAAAAAATAGAAAGTATTTGAACATTATTCCTACAAGTAGACCATCATATACTACATATATGGGGAAATAGTCCCTATACTCTGAAAAAAATCATCTCTGTTATTCCATTTTATATAAGATTTTTTTAATTAAATTTGTTGAATCCAAGCTTTTAACTGAAAGCATCAAACATACTAGTGTTAAATAACTAACTATGTAACACCCTCTCTTTCTGCACTGTGAAAAACACCCTATGTAAATATATGTTTAAGTGAAGCTTTAATAAATTGTATCTGTTTTCCCCCAGGCTCTACATTCTTTCCAAACTCCATTAAATGATGAATTCATGAAAATTCAGAAGACAAAATGAATTCTGTAAAAACCAATTTCTGTCTCTAGAGTGCTAGTAATAGCAAAGGAAATATGTGACAACAAGATTATATACCATCTTATACCAGAGGTCGTGTGTAACTTGTTAAGATGCACTGGCAAATTATAAATATAAAAACTTCAGCTTTGTGGTGTGAGTCAGTTTGCATTTATCTTGTATTGTCTGTTCAGCCACAAACAGAATGAATAATAACCACTTTAAGCCAAGTTCATTCCTGGTGCAGTACCTTTTGGTTTCAGTGGAGTTAAACCAGAAATGAATTTGATCCACTATATTGAATTAATTATATATCCTCTGGTTGATGAAGCAACCATTATTTTTATTACATTTATGGGGAAAAAATAACAAAGCTATTAGTAATTTCAAAATTGGAAACAATATAGGAATGGAAACATTTTATCCTGAAGTCTCGTTTGATCAGCTCATAAGAGAGAATTACTGCTGTATTATTTCTCTCGCACATAACTCTCTGAAAATGACACATTTTTAATCTATAGAAACAAATATTTATCCATATTGCTTGTGACTCAGTGGTCCTTAGGGGAAAATCTTATTAGAAATGCCTATTAATTACTCTTAAATTACAGTGTATTTTGGACGGTAATCAAGGTGGAATCCACATACACATATTGTGATCGAGCCCATTAGAGTGAATATTTAATCATACATTTAAATGGCAAAATAAAGTCTTACTATCAGCACAATATGGGAATAAAGTGACTTTATGCTGCAGTAGTATTCCACTACAAATTCCTGAAAGAATATGTACATATAATTAAGAAAGATGGTCAAAATCACCATATTAGAGAATGTTTGTGAGAACACAGAGAAAAAAAGATCTATTCATATAGTCCAGCCCAATGTTCTTGCTCTTCTTTGGTGCTTAATATTTTTTTTAATTTACTTTTAATTGTTGTTGCATACTGTATATATGTTATTTTTTTAAAAGTTGCCTTTTTTTAAATACTGGGGTAAATTATGCCTTTAAGAAATATCCTGAAATAGGGGGCAGTGCGGAGGTGCATCACTCCTTCAGTAACTTCACATCAGGCAGGTAGGTACTATTCCTCCTGGAATCCAGAGGGAGTGAAACAGCAGTACCACTCTCTGACAGGTTCATGTGCAGAGCCACATGGGTCAGCTCAGCTGGTCAGTATGTGTCTGTGTGTGGTGTGGAGGGACAATGGCCCCAAGCCATTCCTGAGTCTTCCCAATAATCTTGGGTGCTGCTGGTATAACATATACCTTACACCTTAATAAGTGTATTCCTAGAGTGAACTAAAAGTATATCATAGAAGTGTAGCATAGAATTGGAAGGGACCTCAATAGGTCATTTAGTCCAGTCCCCTGCACTCAAGGCAGGACTATGTAATAACTGGACCATTCCTGACAGGTGTTTGTCTAACCTAAAACACCCAATGATGGAAATTCCACAACCTCCCTAGGTGATGTGTTCCAGTGCTTAACTACCCTGACAGTTAGGAGGTTTTTCCTAATATCTAATCTAAACCTCCTTTGCTGTGATTTAAACCCATTGCTTCTTCTCCTGACCTCAGAGAACATTTTTTCCCCTCTTCCTTGTAACATCCTTTTATGGACTTGAAAACTGTTATATCCCCTCTCAGTCTTCTCTTCTGCAGACTAAACAAACCCAAATTTTTTCAATCTTTCCTCATAGTTCATGTTTTCTAGTTCTTTGATCATTTTTCACTCTCCTCTGGACTTTCCTGAAAGTGGCACCCAGAATTGGACTCAGTACTACAGCTAAGGCTTTATCAGCGCTGAGTAGAGTGGAAAAAAATACCTCTTGTATATGGCTTCACACTTCTGCTAATAAAACCCGGAATGATGTTCACTTTGTTTCCAACAGTGTTACACTGTTGACCCATATTTCTGACACAAACACTATGACCCCCGATCCCTTTCTTCAGTACTCCTTCCTAGGCAGTCATTTCCCAATTTGTATGTGTGCAATTGATTGTTCCTTCCTACATAGAGTACTTTGCATTTGTCCTTATTGAATTTCATCCTGTTTAGTTCAGACCTTTTCTCCAGTTTGTTCAGAGCATTTTGAATGTTAATCCTATCCTTCAAAGCACTTGCAATCCCTCCCAGCTTAGTATTGTCCACAAACTTTGTAAGTGTACTCTCTACGCCATTATCTAAATCGTTGATGAAGATATCAAACAGAACCAGACCCAGGACTGATCCCTGCAGGACACCACTCAATATGCCCTTCCAGCTTGACTGTGAACCACTGATAACTACTCTATGGGAACAGTTTTCCAACCAGTTATGTGCCACCTCATAGTAATTCCATCTAAATTGTATTTCCCTAGTTTCTTTATGAGAAGGTTTCTTTATGTGAGACAATATCAAAAGCCTTTCTAAAGTCAAGATATACCACATCTATTACTTTCCTCTTATCCACAAGGATTGCTACCTTGTCAAAGAATTATATTAAATTGGTTTGACAGGATTTGTTCTTGACTAATCCATGTTGACTCTTACTTATCACATTATTATCATCTAGCTGTTTGCATCTGATTGATTATTTGTCCCATTATCTTTTCAAGTAGTGAGGTTAAGTCTGACTGGTCTGTAATTCCCCAGGTCTTTATTCCCCTTTTTATAGAATGACATTGCCCTCTTCCAGTCCTCTGGAATCTCGCTTGTCTTCCATAATCTTTTGAAGATGGCTGGGAGATCTACTCGGTCAGCTCCTTCAGTATTCTAGGATGTATTTTATCAGGCCCAGGTGATTTGAAGACATCTAACTTGTCTGAGTAACTTTTAACCTGTTCTTTCCCTATTTTAGGCACAGATCCAATCACATTTTCATTATATTAGAAGTTCAATCGCTAATAACTTTTTTGGTTGAAACTGAAACAAAAAAGTAATTTAGCACTTCTCCCATTTCCACGTTTTCGGTTGTTGTCTTTCTCCCCTCATTGAGTAATAGACCTACACTGACCTTGGCATTCTTCCTGCTTCTAATGTATTTGTAGAATGTTTTCTTGTTACCCTTTTTATCTTTAGCTAGTTTAATCATGTTTTGCGCCTTCACCTTTTTAATTTTGTCCCGACATGTTGAGTTGTTTGTTTATATTCATCCTTCATAATGAATATGTGCATGTTCATATGCTGCCAAGAACAATGACATCAATAATAAACTTAACATTCCTATATGACTTGTCGAGCTGTTGAGCCATGATGTGCAACTTTATCTGCCATTTTGGATGTCATTGAGTTGAGCTGGAAAATCATGTATCCATATTCTACCATATAATACCTTGAGTTACAGAAACAAAGGGGTGTCTGTAGAAGAACATTTGTCCAGTTTCCCATTGGGCTTGGATATGCCCAACACATGAACTTTGGAATCCTCAACCTCAAGCAAAGTCCCTATATACTTCCATGCTGTAAACCATGCTGAATATGGAGAACAATTGAAAAAGCAAGAATATTGACTTTTCCTGATCACATATCTAAGCAACCCATAAGCATAGCTCCATATTTAACTAAAAGCTTGGAAATTTGTTTTTTTATAGTAGGAAGTGTTCCAAATCTATTTTCTATGCATAGTACTGGATAGTCTTTCTGTTTGCAAAATCAGTTCGGTGTTAATAAGTGTAACATAATGAGTGAATTCAATTTATTAGTCATGGTAGTTAAATAATCTAAGACCTTTGTATCTGACCCAGAAAAACTTAATCTTCTTTTTAACTGATGAAATCTGTGTCAGCCAGTCAAATTTCTGGATAGCTAATTCTTATTCACTTACAGAGTTTAGAAAAAATATGTTTTTCATAAAAGTAGACTTTTAAATAGTTTGTCAACTTATATGTGGCTTGGTTTGATCAACTGCTTCTCAAATCACTTTTTTTCTGTCATCCAGAAACAGTTTTAAAATAAAGGTAATGAACAAACCAAGCAACCATCATTCCAGTGAGTTTTAAACTCTTTGTGGCAGGGCTCATCTTTCTGTTATTTATTTGTAGAGCCCCTAGCACAATGGGGTTCTGGTGTATGATTTGTATCCTAGTCACTACCGCAGTACAAACAATGTTTGTTTTTTCGACTGGCCACTCAGCCTTCCTTCTCATCTCTCCAACATTTGATATTTATATATTCAGTAATTTCATGTTTTGAATGTAAAGTCATTGAGTCAGATTATTGTGACAGAACAATTCTCACCATTCCGCACTGGCACTTATCTGTGTAGGTGCTGAGTAAAGCTAGGCAAAATCACATTTGGATGAATAGTTTGTTTGCTGAAAAATGTGGCTTCGGTTCCACCTAAACTATTTGCAAATTTGTGTCAACTTTGCCAAACTGAAAAAAAGTCAAACCATTCTGGCCATGTCACAATAAAAAGTACTATGTTGACCAGAAAAAAAATCATTTTGACTCCTCAGGCATTTTGACAAAAGCAAACAAAAAGAAAGGAGTCACAAAACAACCACAAGAGGAGGCAGAGGTGACCGTGCCTCCCTTGCTAGCTGTGGAATGTGGAAGAGCCAGATCATTTAGATTGGTGATTCATAGTCATTCACTGGGACAATTAATAGTCCCTGAGTCAGGGAAAATGAACAAGAGTGACTGATAGTTACGGAAGTCACCTGGCCCAAGTTCAAATCCCTGCACCAAAAGCTACTTAATTATTTATAAAAGGTAGAACTGATTCAAGAGGAGAGATTACAATACGCACCTCCATATCCCAGTTCTTAGGGGCATTCTCCTGTAATTTAGAAGTTTAATTCTGTCCTCTGCATGGGATAGAAATAGAAGCTGCATTTTCTACATCTGAGTCAACTGCCCTAACAACTGGACTATAGCTTATAAGAGAACTGCTGCCACAACCATCCTCTGGCCATTGTATGAATCCTTTACTTTTGCCTCTGTTAACATGCCTGGAAAATCAAAATGAAGATTTTCAGGATAAAACAAAATGTTTCAACATTACCAAATCATTCCAATTCATTTTGACTCAATTTGTTTTCACGTTTTGTTTTGTTGAAAATATTAATTCATTTTTGATTTGACCCCTCAAAAAGGGTTTTTGTTTTGTTTATTTAGAATTGCTAACTAATGGGGAAAAAAACCATTTGCCCAGCTCTTGTGCCAAATGGCCACAACTCCTGTTGACAGTCGTGAGATCTGGAGTAATGAGCACCTTTCAAGAATTGTCTCTTTACTGTCAGAGGCCAAGTATCCTGCCTTTTAATCCCACTGGCATTTATTAGTTTGTAATTGCATCATCTGTTCTGCTGGCACCCTCATTGTCAGTATCAACATCTGAGTCATTATTCTGAATAATTAAGATCTATTGAAAACATTGATTCCATTATACATTTGTAACATTGTCTGCCTTGAAAAATACTGTGAAGACTTAATGGCACTACAGAAAATTGTGACTTCAGTAGTGCAAACCTTTCCATTCATCCATCGTCTCAGATGACTCACTGGGTGAAATTCTTTGGCCTGTGTTATTCATAGATTTCGAGACCAGAAGGAATCATTTTCATCATCTAGTCTGACCTCCCATAAAACACAGGCTGTAGAACTTCCCAAAAATAGTTCCTAGAGCAGATCTTTTGGAAAAACATCTAGCCTTGATTTTAAAATTATCAAGTAATGGAGAATCCACGACAACTCTGGGTAGATTGTTCCAATGGCTAATTACTCCCACTGCTCAAAATGTATACCTTAATTCCTGGTTGAATTTGTTTAGCTTCAACTTCCAGTTATACCTTTCTCTGCTAGATTGAAAAAGCCCATTATTAAATATTTGTTCCCTATATAGATATTATAGACCAGGGGTGGCCAACCTGTGGCTCTGGAGCCACATGCAGCTCTTCAGAAGTTAATATGCGGCTCCTTGCATAGGCGCCAACTCCGGGGCTGGAGCTACAGGTGCCAACTTTCCAATGTGCTACAGGGTGCTCACTGCTCAACCCCTGGCTTTACCACAGGCCGCAGCCCCACTCCACTTCTTCCCGCAAGGCCCCCACCCCTTCCCATGAGTCTGCTGCACCCTTGCTCCTCCTCCTCTCCTCCTCCCCTCCCCCGAACCTCCTGCACACCACAAAACAGCTGATCGCGGTGGATGGGAGGTGCAGGGATGGAGGGTTAGGTGCTGATCGGCGGTGCTGCTGGCAGGTGGGAGACACTAGGGGCCGGGGAAGAGCTAACAGGGGCTGCTGATGTGTTACTGTGGCTCTTTGGCAATGCACATTGGTAAATTCTGGCTCCTTTTCAGGCTCAAGTTGGCCACCCACCCCTGTTATAGACTGTAATCAAGTCACCCCTTAACTCTCTTTTTTAAGCTAAATAGAGAGACTAAAGGAGCTCAGTCACTTCAAGGCATGTTTTCTAATCCTTTAATCATTCTTGTGGTTCTTCTCTGAACCATCTCTAATTTTCAATTCCTTTTTGAATTGTGGGCACCAGAACTGGACACAGTGGTCCAGCAATGCAAGTCAGGCTGTGATCATAATGGTCCCTTCTGGCTTTAAAATTATTAAATCTAGATGTGGAAAACATCCTTGGATTGCTGTAATGGTATAGATCACTATGGACCAGATTCTAGTTCATCTTGGGAGCCGGTACAAGGGAATAAAGTCACTCGTGTTCTATACTAGTGGCTCTCAACCTTTGCAGACTACTGTACCCCTTTCAAGTGTCTGATTTGTCTTGTGAACCCCCAAGTTTCACCTCACTTAAAAACTTATAAAATCAGACATAAAAATACAAAACTGTCACAGCACACTATTAGTGAAAAATTGCTTACTTTCTCATGTTTACCATATAATTATAAAATAAATCAATTGGAATATAAATATTGTACTTATATTTCAGTGTATAGTATACAGATCAGTATAAACAAATCGTTGTCTATAAAATTTTATTTTGTACTAACTTTGCTAGTGCTTTTTATGTAGCCTGTTGTAAACTAGGCAAATATCTAGATGAGTTGATGTATTCCCTGGAAGACCTCTAAGTAGCCTGAGGGTACACATAACCTCGGCTGAGAACCACTGCCCTTTACCACTGCTTTGTGTGTGTTTGGAGGTATCAGGTCCCACAGACTTATAAGCTATATGAGCATATTGGGGAGCATACACTGCCATAGGAATAGACCTGTCTCCATTTACTCACTCCTCTTCATCAGGTGGAGAGTAGGAGAGAGAGACTGTGACTCATGGAGTCAAAAATCTTCCTTCCAGGCAGCACAACAATGTGCTACATCTTATACCAGACTAGATCACAATCTGACAATCTAGCCCTACATAAATAAGAACATATGAATGAAAACCATAGTTCTGAAGATGTTAAGAAATACTTGCCAGGCTGTATTACCATTACAGTGAACCATTCTGGTGTTTCTTAATAAGCCTCCACTTCCTGCAATCTTCAGATGGGCATCACTGCCACTTCAATGTGAGGTTTGCCTAGGTCGAGCAGTAATTTAAAGCCAGGAATACATAAAAGGGTTTTAAAACATATTAAAAACCCTGAAATAAAAATTCACGAAAAAATTGAAGGAAAAGGTAACCTAGGGAACTATACAAATCTCACACAGCCTGGCTTAGTTTAGCCACAGGAATCATCTAATTTGCAAAGCCTCATGAAATATGTGAGTGTAAGATGTCTGCTTTGGGTGATTAGATGATTACAATAATTAAATGTTCCCATCTGACTGAAACATAGCTACTATAAGCACAAATACATGTGTCCTGCATCACAATTTGCACTCAGCCCTATGTGGCACAGTTATGGAGAGGGAAGAACAGCCATTCTAAGAATCAAATTGAAGACAAGTGCTTTATTTCTATTAATGCATGAAAATGTGTGTTTTGCAAGTGCAACAGATAACCAATATCACTCTGGAGGATGAAATCTCAGCATCAACATTAATAAATTGTAATTATAGTCATAGAGGAAAAAGAAATGTTATCAGGACTTATTATTGCCATTAAAGTCTCATTATAAGCAGCATGCAATAACTCAGCTGTGTTTCTGTCCATCTTGCGCAGGCATGTTGAAAGTTATTCCACATGAAGCTCACTCTATGCTGATAATTCAAGAGAAATACAAGACTTGTTTTCCAGTGTAAAGATGTAAGTGTATTATTATTAGCTTAATCCCTTCACTTGGACAACCCATCTGAAATTTAATTATTTATTCACAACCAGGGTCCTAATTAGAGCTGCAGTGAGCTGTCTGTATGTCTGTTGAACTCCAGTGAACAAGTCCCTTGCTGCTCACAAGTTTATGGCCATTAGCCCAGCAGCTTTGCTCTTCACTGCAAGACTCAGTTCAACCACTATGCTCTAGAGAAAGGAAGAGTTTCAGAACACTAACATTGATACTACTGAACCCCACCAAGAGCTCCCCTGTGCTTCTTTCTTTCAATAAACTTTTAAAGACCATGCTCATCACCTGTAGCTGAGCCAACTAGTGCTTAAGTGCTTAGGCACTTTTTCATCAAGAGTGTTCTTGAAAGATTGGAGTAGCTTTGAAAAAGCAGTTGAAGCAATTTGACATAATGAGGCATTAATTAAAGCAAAATTATAGTGGGGAATATTATAGCATTTATAGCATCTGCATTAAAATTGAGTGCATCAAGATTAAAAATAATATAACAAATAGCTAAGGAATTAGTAGTAATTAGGAACCAGATTCTGTCACACAATTACTAATGTTGTGCAGCACCTTTCTAAGTGAGTAGGTTCTACTCAGAACATAAGAATGGTCATACTGGGTCAGACCAAAGGTACATCTAGCCCAGTTCCCGGTCTTCCGACAGCAGCCAATGCCAGGTGCCCCAGAGGGAAAGAACAGAACATGTAATCATCAAGTGATCCATCCCCTGTCGCTCATTCCCAGCTTCTGGCAAACAGAGGCTAGGGACACCATCCCTGTCCACCGTGGCAAATAGCCATTGGTGGACCTATCCTCCATGAATTTATCTAATTCTTTTTTTAATCCTGCTATAGTCTTGGCCTTCACAACATCCTCTGGCAAAGAGTTCCATAGGTTAACTGTACATTGTGTGCCCTGTTTTGTTTTAAACCTGCTGCCTATTAATTTCATTTGGTGATCCCTAGTTCTTGTGTTATGAGAAGGAGTAAATAGCACTTCCTTATTTACTTTCTCCAAACCAGTCATGATTTTATAGACCTCAATCATATCCCCCCTTAGTCGTCTCTTTTCCAAGCTGAAACGTGTGATCAATAGTAGCAAAGCCTAACCCTAGGTATAATTCAGTGTGATTGAGAATGGCAGAACATGACCCTAGACAATGAGAACCAAAAGGTCCACTCAAAACTACTAGAAAATGGGAGTTTTGAGTGTACAATGATTGAGGCTTTGGGCTTTCCTTTTGAACTGATAATGTTTCTATGGTCTCTCTGAATATAATTAGTTACTCTAAAATGCATAACAGAATTAACCTCTGTATTGTATAGAGATAACCAATACAATTACAGATTATCAAGACTTTATAATTAATATTGGCATTATTAAAATAATGTCTGCAGGCAACTTAGTCCTCTTATGAAGTGCTAATAAATAGAGATGGGAGGTCCATAAGTTGTCATTTTATAAACTTTAATTTGTCCATTTTATTGGTTGTCTATTTTGTTGAACCATAAAAGATCCAAAAGGTCACCAAAGCAAACCAGTGCATTTCTGTCTTCACTTCTTCAGAAACATATAAAAATGTAAAAAGGCCAAACAGGTGGTGGTATTTTTTAATCTGTAAAAATACTTCTGGGCTGTGATTTTACATGAGAACTTTTAGCCTGGAGCAAATTTTTGTGGCTGAGTTAGCATCTAAAAAAAAATGAAGTTTTGGAATGGAAATGCTGAGTCTGCTGACACAAGTTTAACAGCCTCTAGAGTACGTGCCTGTACAGTAATTCAATATTGCCAAATACAATACCTAATAAAACATGACACTACACATTAGAAGCAAGAAACTCTTTTTTTTCTAATTCATCACAACTCTCAAAATATTTTTGATATGGTAAACTGGCTCAAAACTATTACAGGAAATTAATGTCCAGCTGCACAGTATTAACTTTACAAAATATAAGCTTTCCTGGGCAGGGAGCATGACTTCTTTGATTCTTCACCTAGCACGTTGTCAGGCCCATCAAGAGAAATTAAGGGCCCTGGTATATCATGTTTGCTGAGACTCCACTGCCTCCCATTTCACTTTATTTACATAGACATTATAGATGTTTTGGTGGCACCCCTGAGCTCAGGACTCCAGTTCCATTTTTCCCTGCTTTTCTCAGCCCTTACCATTGTGATCACTACAGTAAAGAAATTAAGAATAAGAAAATTAAAATACAGAAATTATTAGAAAGAAGGAACATATTTTTAACAGTGAAGATGATTAACAATTGGAACAAATTACAAGGGGAAGTGGTAGATTATTAATTTTTGGATTAAAGCTGGTTGGAAAAATAAAAATCCATACCAATAAAAAAAAGTGTGTTGTTGTTTTTTAATTTACCCCAAATTGGGACAAAAAAGCAAATATGCAAACTTTTTCATGGGAATGGATTGCGAAAAAAAAAATTCTTTTTTGGGAGAACAGAAACCACTTATTTATTTATTTATTTGTTTTGGCTTGTCTGCCTGGGGGCCCCTTGTCAATTTCTCTTTCTTCTTCCAGGCAGAAAGTGAAATTGACAAAGGTTTTCCGAGCAGACTGCAAAAAGTTGAGCACCCAGGCTGGCTTTCCACCTTCTCACCTCTCTCCCAGCCTGGCTGCGAGAGAGATGAACAGGACTTTGGCAGAATTTGGCTCTCCATGTTTTCGCTTCTTAGAGTTATTGTCACTTTTATTGTTCAATGTATATTTTTGTAAAAAAAAAAAACCCTTTCCTCTGTAGGTTACTCACGAGCAGGCAACACTCATCTGAGTGCCTGATGTTATTGACATTAAAGGAGATCCTGATTAACCCAGAGGTGATGTTGGATAGGTGGGGATCATCTATTCACCCCACTGCTGAAGTCTTTTTACTCCTAAAGGAATTTAAAATTGGTGGTGCCTCCACCTGGCTGGCCCCTGTACACACTCAATTGTGTGCCTTGGGAACCTCCAGGAATACACCTATTCTAATTAGAATAATTAGAATAATAATATAATCTGTGGCATAGGGGTAACTCAAAAATACCAATTATAAATAATATGCGTCCAATATACTTAAACTAGAGTTAACACACCTTTACTTAACAATTTAAAAAAACAGGGTATAACAGCCTAATTTAAATCCACAGGGGGAGATTGAATAAAATAAATTAACAAATATAGGATACAGTGATAAATGAAACGTATCTAACTGGCATTTACACTGCAACCATTTACCCCACCCCAGAGTGTACACTCTTCTGGATTTCAGAGTCCTAGGCACTTGCTTGTGTGGGCGCGCTTGAAAATCTGCAGCTGGAGACAGCACTCTGTTGGTTCTGTGTCAGTCCAGCCAAGGCAACAAGCTGTACAACCTCACTTAGAGTGTACCGATATTCAGTCTGTTTGTCCCGTGTCCTGACAGATGTATGGCTGGGATGCCATTTATCCAGATATTCTGGCTCGGGGCTTTTTTTTCCCCGATATTCTGGCTTCGGCGGTGCTCCGGATGTTGTTTTTTTTTTTTTGCTTCGGCGGCGCTTTGGACTTGCCCCCCCCCCCCCATGTGTCCCGATATTTTGTTCATGTAATCTGGTCACCCTAACCCCACTGGAGATTGGGTGTGGTGTTCTGTCCCATCATGTGGCACTGAGACCACTTAGAGAGAGATATAAAGTGAGTCTGCTCTCCTGCCTCAGCTAACAGCAGGCTGGCTTTTAGCTCATGTGGTAGAGGCTCATTCACTAAGCTCCAGAGGTCCCAGGTTCAAGCCCACCCAACGGCGACCAGGGTTTGTTGGTGTTACATTGGTTCCACCAAATATCAGCAGCTCTGGGTCCTGGTTCAATAGGAAGATCACTCTGCCTCTCCTCAGACACAGTCTCTCTGCTATACCCCTTCCCTTGCAAGTACTCTCCCAAACAAGACTGGGGGTTACTCACAGTTCCTTCACTACAGGCCCACCTCAGTCAGCTCTAGGCACAGCAACAGTCTCTGCCCTGGGCACCAGTGGAGCTACCAAGAGCCTCTGAGGCTCCCTGCTCAATCAAAGCCCCTGCAGGCTCTCAGCAGCACACAGGATCTTCCCTGG
The DNA here is from genome assembly GCF_011386835.1 of Chrysemys picta bellii. Lineage (NCBI taxonomy): Eukaryota > Metazoa > Chordata > Testudines > Emydidae > Chrysemys > Chrysemys picta. Next base: position 85,322,272 of record NC_088795.1, read on the forward strand.
AAAACTCCCAATAAAGTTCAGTGGCCCCTCTAATAAAGGGGGTGCCTACATTTTAAAACAGGATACAATTTCTATTGTCCAGAGAAGTTGGCAGTTTGTCTGATCAGCTACCCAATGTTTAAATAAAAGTACCAAGTTAATACTATTTTCTAGTTTCTCTGTTTCATTAAGAGGTGAAAAAATCTGTTTGTCCTGTAAGCATTGTAAAGGTCCCACATCATTTATCAAGAATAGGGGGTTATCCACTGTACATTTTGAATTATTTATCCTTTTCCCACTATTTCTCAGCACTCAACTATCTTCTTTCACAGAGGTAACTGTGTTTGGTGGTGGTCTGTATTAAAGCCCCAATTCTGCAACTTGGTGCAAGCCCATGGAGTGTTGCACCCATGCAGTGCCGCAGGGTTGGGGATTTAGCTTGCAAAGCATATTGAGATACTTTATATGGGCCTGATTAGTCAAAGCCTTAATCATGTGAGCAATCCTGTGGATCAGTAGGGTTACTCACAGAGAGCTAGAGTGCAGTATTACCACAAGCTTTGATTAAGGAGAAGCACACAAATCAATAACATAATTGCCCTGTTCCAAGAGTCACAACAATCTGGTACTTGATACCCCTTGTTCCAAGAGGGTAATGATCTGCACTAGCTTTATGCTTGGCACAGATTATTTCTCTCTCCCTTCTGCCTTACCTATACTTTCCAGCTTACTGGGAGATATAATCAAGTCTCTGCCCACATCTTTCCCATCTGCGTGGGGTGGGGAAACAGTAGCCAGGCAGAATCTGCTGCCCTGCCACGCACAGTCTGGAAGTGCAGGTGGCCCATAAGAGGGACTAATTGGGTGTTTTACTCTTGCATGTGGGCATTCATGATGGTTTACAACTGAACTGTTAGTATTGCTTTTACATGAATAAGCCTTTGCAGGATGAGACTGAGGAAACTGAAGTTATTTAATAACATATATTAATATGTTAATTAGATTTTTATCAGAAGGCAAAGGAGATTTTAGCCATTCAAATATAAAAATGTTAACAATTTGACAAAAAATTACTTTGATATTTGCTAAGTGACTACAAAACCTTATAAAGACACATTCAAAATACTAAGCAGAATTACTTCAAATTGCAAAAGCATTCCAAGGTTTGCCATGAAAAACAGGTTTTTTTCAGCTCTGTACACAATTTCCTTTTGAGTTAAGTGACAGAAAAACTGAAACTGGCTAGATAAAGTCACTTGAGTAAAAGCGTTAAAGCCTTTTTTACCCCATCAATCCTGCAGGCAGCTTTATATTTGCTAGATTAGATGGATAGATTGGCTTGAATTGTGTTTCAGTAAATCCATGGTCAGACAAGTGCATGCAAACAGGACAAGTACAACCCTGATTCTTCCTGATTACACAGATGGGCAGCTAAAGCATTCATGCCTGACCTTTATTATAACTTGCCACTAAGTGCTTGCCTAACCCCTGCTCTTGTACATCAAGTTTTACACCCCCTAACATGTTTCTCTGCTGTCTGTTAATTTGTGACTTGAAGTTACTCTCCAATGTCCTGGTGCTTTCATTATACTCCCTAAGGCAGCAATCCTGAATATGGTTGTACTGGATAAACATGAATTATCAAATGCTTATAAAACAAGATATTTTCTAGCCAGTAAGCACCACTAACAATTCTCATAATCTGGGCTAAGCTTCTCCTGTGCATGACTTCTAATGTTAGCAGTGATTATGATTTGTTAATAGTACCAGCTTTCATAATGACATCAGGGGAGCCCAATAACACAAGCACTATCAGTCTTTTTCTCTCCAATAATTAGCATAGGCTGACATTTAGTTAGGTGCTAATTACAAAATACTTTTCTGTATGTAATCACACACATTATTTCAAAAGTATATTCTTAATCCTATAAGAACCCTATAGGGTTTTCAGAAAACTGGATATTTTGCAGTTCTTTCTTTCACTGTGGAGCCTAATCCTATTCTCTGTGTGAATGATGATTCTAGACTATATTTTTAATCATTCATTACAGGTTTAAAAATTAGTACCTTGTACTGATGAAGCATATTTAAAAATAAAAGTACAAAAAGCAGGGCAAGTTTATGCAAGGAAAATTGCTACGTGTTGAGTTTGGAAGACATAAAGATATGAAAATTCACTCAGACAAATGACAGATGCATAGGAATGGCCCTTTAATGTTTTTCAGCTATAACAAAGACATCTTTAAAACACTATATTAACACTTGCTCCTGTTAAACTGCAACAAGACAGTCACAGCAAAATGAAGATTAACCACTAATTATAACCTTTCCAGTAAAATGTTGCTGGAGTCAGGGGGCATGAAACTGATGCAAATACAGTCCCATTTGATGCCTACCTTTTTCTTTCCAAAGGTAGTATGATATTATTGCCTATCAACTACACAAATTTTCCAGGCATGAGCTGATTAATATGTTATTCTTGCAGCTCTCATAAGGAAGCATTAAACTGTCCTACTAATTGAAAACAAGTTGAAGTTTTATTGTTCTTTCCATTTTGTATTTCTTACATATGGATCTTAATCTATGCTGGCACAACTTTACTCACTTATTTTCCAAATGTGAGAAAAGTTATATTTTATACATAGACTTCATTAATATGTAGGTATGAAATTGCATCGTGGTGCAGTCAATAATATGTTTCAACATAGAAGATAACCAGACAGAGGTCTCCACTTTTTGACTACCAAAGAAAATGCTAATTAAAAACTTTACATTATATTCAGGGACCAAGTGGTGTCATCTCTCAAGAGGGCTGATTGTTTCACAGCACAGTATGTGGGATTTCCCTTACTGGTCTTCCTATCCCAGTAACTCTCCTTTTGATGTCATAAAGTTTCTGATTCCATACCGCTACTATGGATGCCAGAAGTCTCTACAGATGGGGAGAATCAGTTCAGAAAAAATAAAAAGCCTTCCCCAACAATTTTGGCTGTTTCTAGAACTGAACTATTTTGAAAATTCTGAAATATTTGGTTATCTTTTTCCAGGCCCAGTAGCAGAAGTACCATAACACAAGTTATGTATTTCCAGCTTGACTAGAAGCAGGAAGCACTGGAAATCTGAAAAGGAAAAGTTTTTTGTTTGTTTGAGATTTCCAGACACATTTTGCAAGCTCAAAAACATTTGGATAAAAGGCCTGGATATATATATAGTTTAAAATTTTCCAAATTTTGGTTAAAAAAAAATCAGAATAAAGCATTTTTTTTCATTTAATTTCATTTTTTCCAGAAAAGACTTCCCGTTTTTCAAGCAGCCCAATTAATGACACTTGATACTTTAATGATGGGCACTCTAGAAATGCTCATAGATAGACAGATAGATGAATGAACTCTTAAACATTGTTAGGTCTCCATGTTCTCTTTCAACAGGCCAAAGAATATGATTTATATCTTTGAATTTTAAGTAGAGCTAGATGCTTCAGCTTGCAATCTGAATCTCCTTAAGTACTTTTATTATGTCTCTCACTTAGTATATGAATGTCTCACAAATATTAATGGATGGATCCTCCTATGACTCTGTGAGCCTGGAATGTCCATTTTCCAGCTACTGAGAGACCTGGAGTGAAATCCTGGCTTCACTGAAGTCAATGGCAAACCACCTAAGAAGCACAGGCAACAAATTAAATACAAATATTTTGAGTCAAGTCACTACCTTAACAACAATACCTTTCCTCTCAGATCCACACTTTTTTTAAGTTCAGGGGCGCTTAGATCTAGGGTTTTTGTCCCAACCCTTTACAAACCTAGTAACCAATCAAAGTCAAAACCAAGTATCTAGAAAGTTCTGGAGTGTTTATATCTTTGGTTCAGGTTTATCTCCCATTTTAAGACTAGGGAAGAAAATCTGTAGTTCCATGCCCAGAATAAAGGAGCAATGGCTGCACAGGCCATGAAACATCCACTTTGTATTTGAATTTGGAGTCTAAAAGGCAGGTAATTAAAAAAACAAATAAAGTGTTTTGAACAAAAGTCAGCATGGCATCACTGTCCCATCACACTGCATGATAAACTTACAGGAACTCAAGCATAGAAAACTGTAAAGTTTAATTTTCCTTGAATTACCCACACAGTTTGTTCAAGGAAAACAATTAGAACATGCCTGCTGCAAAAAAAAAAAAAAAAAAAAAAAGCCTATTTGTGATTAATACATTGGGGAAATCCTTCAAGAACATTGTTCCCTTACTTAGAGTTCACTCATCTAATGCTCCCAAGGTTACTACCTCTATTGTGAATTTCCACCATTTTTCCCCCTCAGAAATTAATTGGGGTTCCCTTTCTAAGTTTAATTTGCCTGTTGGACCAGATCCTCCGCTTTTCCAATTTAATTACCTAGTAAATGAATGCTGATTTCATAAACATGTTATGCCACTTTCCCAAGTGAATGATATGAAAATGAGCCTTACATATACCATAACAGGCTAGGACTCAATGGATCTTAAATATCTATGAACTACTGTGGAAGCTAGGGGGGGAAATACAATGTTACTAACTCTGACATATTGTTATTGCCAGTGTAACAAGGTGGCTTGCTTCTTCATGGCTGGAAGGCCTGGGGCTAGCTAAGTCTGCTCACTGAATGAGCACACCTGAGAGAGCTCTGGTGCTTTCCACTATAAGAGCAGCATGCAGCTGCAATAAGGAATTAATGGTAGTAGAGAGGAGCTGTAGTGAACAAGAGATACCTGCTAGAGACTGTGACAGGGAGAAGTGATTGAAAGTCAGAAGGCTAAACTCTAGTCAGCTAAAGCCTGTGAATTCTGGGTCAGATTTAAAACTGGTGTAAAGACTTCATTTGTTCTGGATTTTCAAGGGAGAAATAGTTCTTTGTTTTGTTTCTGACAGCTTGCTGATAGCCTGAGTGGAACTGGTAAAAGGTGGGGAAACAAAGGGACGCACCTCTAGAAAGGAGAACTGGGATTCCTCACCAAGGGGCAGAGAGAGACTGAACTGGGGATGGGGATTGCATGGCCAGTATGTGCCCATAGCACTGAATAAATTGAACCTCCAGAAGGGCAGTGTTTTAATTACCTCTTGGGCTATGGTGTGGTATTCTTGAGGAGTCCATGAAAGAAAACTGGAGCAGGATTCCTGCAAAGCAGCCTCTAGCCATAAAGGAGTGCTGGCATGATGGTCATCCTGTTACAGTCAGTTTTTCCTCCTAAGGAAATGCATTGTTGTTATACCAAAGATAAATAAATATTTTATAACATACAAGAAACACATGCTGAAGGTATACACATAAAAGAAAGGGTTACTGTACTCACTCACTCATGCCCGTCACCCCAATCGGGGTATGGGCCGCCAACCACAGATCTCCAGAGTCCTCAATCCTGGGCCATTTGCTCTAGCTGGTTCCAGGTATAGCCCATTTTTATGCTATCAGCCTGAAGGTCGCATCTCCAGGTGTTTCTTGGGCGGCCTCTTTTCCGCTTGCCTTGGGGATTCCACTGCAATGCCTGTCTAGTGATGTTGGTTGGCTGCTTGCATAGTGTGTGTCCTATCCAGCCCCACCTTCTCCTTCTAATTTCTTCCTCTGCTGGAAGTTGACGGGTCCTCTCCAAGAGGTAGATGTTGCTGATGGTGTCTGGCCAGCGGATCTGGAGAATCCTTCTAAGGCAAGAGCAGCTTTCTTACAGCTCAAGAACATCTGGAGCTCCAGAGAGCTGTCTTTGGCAACAAAGATTAGACTGTTCAACTCCAATGTGAAATCAGTCTTATTGTATGGAGCTGAAACCTGGAGGACAACTAAAACAACCACCAGGAAGATCCAGACCTTCATAAATAGTTACTGTACATAGCCAGATGAAAATCCTAGAATATACTTGAGAGGGGAGGTTTCAAACAACTTTATTCGGTATATTTAGGGCTTGCGTTTGTTTCTTCACTCCCTGACACCCTCCTTCCAGTTTTTATGACATCCATATTCAAACAAAAGTCTTATTAACTTAAATAGAAACTTTGTCTGACCAAAGACTTCAGGAATTCTGCTCTGGAATATTTATCACTAGAATTTAATAGGAACCATCTAATCCACTTTTATGGGGATAAATCTCACATGATCCTTTCATGTCTCTTAACAGGCCAATCCTGACCTCACTGAAGTTAATGGCAAAACTGCAAGGATGAAATCCCAGACTCACTGAAGTCAGTGGAAGCTTTGCATTTGGGGTCAGGATTTCACGCCAATAGACTTCAGTGGCAGAAGGATCAGACCCATTTGCACTGTTCATATGTACTACAGTCAACAGTAGTACCTTTCAATTTTATAATCCTTTGAATTGGGAAACTGGTGCCCCACAGCATGAGCAATTGAAGTTCTTGCTAATGGTTATGTTCAGGGAATGTTTGGTGTTTCAAAATCTGTTGCAGTATTGAGAAAGTCCTTGCCAAAGTCATTTTGTCCTCTCAAAAGGAAGAGAAAGGAAACTTGAAATAAAATAGGAAGTGTTTCTACATGGGGAAACTGTATTACCCACTGTCACAATGAATATAAATTGCCCAGTTGAAAGAAGGCAATACAGTATTTATGTTTAGCTCCAGTGTGCTGTTGGAAATTTTATGATGCAGTAAAGGGTGTTACTTGCATTTGAAAATGCATGTCAAATCTGGACAGATTTCCTGGTATGTTAGATAACATCACCTCAATGGAATATCTCTTTGATCTGAATTATTCATAGATGATATGACTCTCTGTTGTTCCATACATGTTCATTTCCCAATTTAAATTTGAAAAGTAGAACAATTTCGGGGACCCAATTTTGCATGGTGCTATATGCTTCTTGTGATGAGCTGAGCTCTCTCTTCTACTGAAGTAAATGCCATGAAGACAAATTTATTACAAAACACCAGCCTTATTTAGTATTAGTATTATCTTAAAGTTTCCTAACTGGTGCTATCTAAATTTCTCAAGACTTCATCCATTCTGTCTAGAAGAAAATGAGTCTTATAAAGCCTACATTTCTTGACTCTATCACCCATGATGGGGGGCAGTTTTCATGAGATAATCACACTGGGGTATTCTTATGAAACACAGAGATCAGACCAATACCTGTAACATTCCAGGGACATGATTATCTCCTAGTGGTCATGCCTCCCAGAGTTGCCCTTGTGATATTTGCAAAAAGTTATAATCTGTATGCACTTTCTACTTGGACGAAGATGAACTTGGTATAAATTGAAACTGGTGGTTTAAAATAAAAGCAGTGCACCATTGATAGACTCTGTCCACAGAGCTGGCATATTGGCCCTGGGAGGATCACCTCATAAGGGGATTCTTACATGATGTAGAGGCTCCTGTATGATTTCCTGCTGCCAGTGTATGTAGTTAGAGGAAAGATGATGTAGCCTACACTAAGCCAGTCCCTGGCTGTAGTTTTGGTCCTCTGGGGGAATTAACTTATGCTGAGGGAACCACCTGTGCCTTGAGCAGCCCAAGAATGAGTGGAGTGAAAAGGTGAGCTTTATGCTGCCTTTATGACTCCACAAACTCAACTTGTGCTGTATGCCTCTCAAATACTAGGAACCTGGTCAAAAATATATATTTGATCAATTTTGTTTTTAGATAAATTCATAGGATTCAACTGGACTGTTTGTTCAATGTTAAGCAGGTTTCTAACATTAGCAACTAAGACAATAAAATAACAAGATTTTATGTGAACATATTAGTTGTCTGGGCTTTAACATTTCCTTTAGAATATCAATATGCGTTGTATTTAAGGTATATGTTTAATATATGTGAAACACGGGCATATGGGGGAGGGTTCTTTACTCTGTATCAGCAACTCTTGTCAGGTCTGATGTACTCATCATTACATCTAAACATCATGTAAGGTCACTGGAAAACTCACTGATCATTAATGTTCTTGCATGAATTGTATATATGGGGTTTGTACAAAGTTATGGATATGTGCTAGAATTGTTTGTCTAGACAGGGCTTGTGCATTGCTTGCCAAAGGAATGTGCATTTGTTTGTCTGACTAGCCTGGCCATCAGGCAGAAATAATGAAGGTGCACTTACAAAATATATATATATATATATATATATATATATATATATATATATATATATATATATATATATCAAGCTAACAAGGGGAGGAGGGAGGTAATAATGTGGCAACCACCTGTGAGGGAGGAAATAGCATGAAGTTTTCACCAGACTACATACCATCTCTTCCTAGGGGGAGAAAAAGGAGAAAAGGAACTTTTTCCTGATACATTTCAATGGTTTATTGGACTATAGAGATGGGGGAGGAGGGGTGAACCTCAAATGGTAAGTAATTTAATCAACTGATTTCTAATACAGTAATATTGTATACAAATGTATATTGAACAAGGTCTTTTGTGAAAGCTAATAACACACTGATGATTTTTTACTGTAAAACATATTAATACTGTATGAGAAAATATGAAAACTCACCGATTAGGGTTTAAAGTCTGTAACCGAATAAAGGAAGAAATGGGCTTTCTCCCACACATGAGGGAAGGCAGCAAGCTAGCTTTCTGTCTACTATGAAATTAAGCAAGGTGTGATCAAAAACAATAGAAGCCCTATTTACATATGAATCAGCAGGGGAATGGGAACCCCACAGGAAAGGAAGAACAGCATGAGGCCATCCTGAGTCTGGGGACAAAACAGTGAGGTTTGGGAAGATATGAGGAGAAGCCATCCTGGCATCCATCACAGGACAACCACCGGGGGCTAGAGCTCTTGCAAGCTGAGAAAGCTGGGCCCTTCTACCAAGGGGTTTGAAGTCTCTGGGAACTGGATATAAGTGAGAAACCTGCTTAGGCAAAGGTCTTTTACTTAGAAAGAGAAGGGAAGCCAGAACCTTGTACTTCTGTGGGAGGCCCTGGCTGGGGGGCGGGGAAAGTCAGCCATTGCTGGAAACAAGAAAAATTGGTAAGAAATCTACCTTGAACAAAGACTGTAGTTTAAGTTAGATCTCAGCCATTGTGTATTTGACTTTTGTTTGTAACTTTTTGTCTATCCCTTGCACCAGAACTCACTTAAGACCTATTGCTTTATGAATAATTTTGAAGAAATAAACTTGTTTTACTTAATCTAAACCAACCCAGTGCTTTGAAATTGAAGTGATTGTTAACGCCAGTTAAAGTAACATGCTGTGCTTTTTGCCTCTTTAAAAAAGCAATGGACCCTCTTACTTCTGTGTATTCTAGGAGAGGGCTGGACACTCCAAGGCAGTCAGTTTTGGGGAAATTAGATGCTGAGGGTGTTTTGAGGTCACCCTGCAAGAAGTAACCAAGGCTGGTGGATACTAGGGTGGGGCTGTTGAGTTGCTGGGGTCAGAGTGCTGAACCAGGGCCATACAGCACGCAGACACTCAGGGAACTGCACGCTTGTCTGCTGGCTGTTGGTGTCCATGATGTGAACTGTGGCAGCAGAACTTCTAAGGCATCTAGGGTTGCAGGGCAGTCAGTGACACAGCCTCTTATTGGTCTGGGTTGAACCCCACAATGTTAATATATTACATATAGCATAAATTATAGGATGGTTTGGCTGCATATCCAGTGCTGCCATATCTTTCCCAGCAGTATCACTTTCAAATATACCACTTCTAGGAAGGATATCATAAGAGCCAAGAAGTTGAAATAGCACTAAATGGAATAGTTGTGGACTTTAAGATTAAGTTTAGCTAAAAAAGTGTGGGCAGAAGGAAGGGGAACGGCCTCTATGTCACTCATCTTAGGTATGTGCTTAACTTTATAGACATGAGCAGTCCCAAGGTGCTTTCACTTGTGTGAAATCAAGCATGTGCACAAACCTTTGCAGGATCTGTTTGCCATGCTTGTTGTGCACAAAGCTCTGCCATGGATGAGATCAATGAGGCAAGTGGAGGCAGACACAATTCAGGAATACATTACATATCAACATAGAATATTTTGATTGTTTTCAATCCCATTATTTTACCTAAAAATAAATAATAAAAAAAAATCAGCATCCTATACCGTCTTTACTCCTCCAGGCCAATTTTGTTAGCAAGCTTAAGCTTTCGGCCAACACTAAGTTTTTGACTTTATAAAAAAAAAAAAAAACCTAGGCCCCGGAGACCAGCTTTATAGTCTTTTGGCTCTGTCTCACTTTCGCCTATGAGCTACCTCTGTAGCACTGTGCACAAGTATTATAGGTCCTACAAAACTCAGGAACAACACTATCTATTGACTGCTTAGATAAATACAGATCTTTCAATTATAGAGCATTTTTATAACAGCCTCCACTTTTCCATACCGTGTGTGGGGTTTTTGGGAGTCAGGGATATGGGGGAGGGAGATGGGTTTGCATAGTGTTTTTCGCATAAGAGGCACTAAAGACACACAAAAACCAAAGGAGTTAGAAGATATCAGACACAGATACTGTGGCCTAATCCTGGCACTTCAGCAATTCATTTCAATGGTTGTGTGAGGTTATATGCATTATCATTCACATGATCCAAAATAGCATCTACTGGTAAGTACTGCATGCTTCTCCTGGATTCAGATGTATCTCAGAATGGTGAAAATAATTATTTTTCCCCCCAGGCAAGAAACATGGACTTCTTTAATAGAATAAAGGTAAGGGGAAGGAGCAAACCATATTGGCAGTTGTGTTTTCTTTTCCTTGGAATTGATAATATTCAAAAGCTTTACTAAAAATATCAAGATATATTTCTACATTAACCTTCTGATAGCTGTCTTCCTAGGGCTCTTTCCTTCTGAGTGATTACCATACTCTGTCACAAAGCAATGGTTCAAATCCAGAACATCCAGGTTCAAAATGTTTTACGATTCACATTTTGAGTTCTGCACTATTAAGCAATAAAAACACTTGTCACTCAGGCTTAGGATATGTTGTATGTAAAAGTAAAAAAACATTATTGTAGACTATCCATATTTGTTAGACCTCTTTTGTGTGTATGTCGGAATGTGTAGTACGTGAGTGGTGGCTCAAATGAGAAAAGGATGACCTAGATAGATGTGATCCTGCATGAAAATTCATATAGGATCACATTTACTTAGGTCATCTGTTTCTCATTTGAGCCATCACTCGTGTACTACACATTCCAAAATCATATGACTTTATTAATAAGTCCATTTTTACTAGAATATACATTATGGACAACACTAAAGTTTCTAAACACATTAATTAGTGGTCAGTATCAACAAAACAGTGCTTTGGAAGGTTCCAGATATATTTCTATGCATTAAGACATGAAGAATTTCCACTCAGTTTTTAAATTGGTAGAGCTTTACTTTGAAAATTTCTAAAAATTAAAGAATTAGCAATTAACTTGTTGAAAAATGCAACAAATTTCCATTAATAAATTAATGTCAATCAAAGTGAAATATTCTGGAACTTGTGTTTGAAGGAAAGTCGACTTTAGAGCCCAATTCTGCAACTGGTGGTGCTTGAAGTAACTGTAGCCCCAGACAGGCACAGCACTCAGTCTGTTTTATCAATTACAAAATTAGATCCTAATTTTGTGTTATGTGACTAGCTTGCTTCTAAGCAAGTATAGAGTGTTATCTAGACAATTAAGGGGAACATTTAGCAGATGTAAATTCTTTCCCTGTTTAAAAAAAGGTACTTACGCTGGCATAGTATCAAACATCTCTTTCAGTCATGTGCCTTTCAACAGAGCAGAATCTAACTCACTGGCTTTCTAATATGTGGCCAGGCTTGTATGTGGAAATGTATACATAGTTCTTCTTATGATCAACTGGGAAATTGCATATACATCAAAACTAACTCAGACTTATGACCTGTCCCCACTTCCAATGTCTGATTGAGAGCTAGCAGACATATTTCCAAATTTAGAATCTGCTTTTATCTGCCTAGACAATTTTACGCTATAGACAATGTCTTGCTTTAAAGTCTGTCAGACGTGTAAAGAAGTGACTTCTGTTGGGCAAGCAGGGTAGCCGATGCCTGCCACTTTAGGGAAAACTAAACTATTCAGTAATGGAGGAAAGGGGAGGAACCGTCAAGAACTTAAAAGAACTAGGCTGTCAGATACTGCCATCTCCCAAATCAGCAAACAAGACACTTTTAAACTATTTGGGAATAGCAATATTTTTCTTTGTGGGTGCGACAGTGAGTGCTGCTTAGTCATACCAAAATTTCCTTCTACTGAGATCTTCCAGGATCAGGGTCTTAATTCTTCCTCCTTAGCCCTCACTTTCCACTCATACTTAACTCAGTCCTTAACTTTGCTCTTGAATCCAGAAAGTCATCCTTGACCCTGAACTCTCTTCAAACATTCACAGCTCTCTTTAGTGTGTCTGTATCACCACCTCTGAATATATTACTTTGATTCTGCCAATTGTGTCCTGATAAAGCATCACTCACCTGCCCTCTACGTTCTCATCCCTACCCGAGTGAACTCAGTCACATTCCCATGTCTCGAACATTGTGTGTGCATGGGCAATAAGGGGGCGGGGGGAGAACTGCTAGGAAGTTTGAATATCAGATTTTTCCACAGTTTACAGCCAATTTCATGTTTTCTGCTGCATTTGTGGTGTCCATGACAATGCTGTGGTATTAACAATAGACGTGGGGGGGAGGGAGGAAATACAATTTTTTCACTGCATGAGGTACAATATTTGAAATAAATCTCAACAAACTACCAAGGAAAATGGTAGAATCTTCATCTACTGATTTCTTAATCAATAGTGGCTGCCTCTCTGGAAGATATGCCTTAGCAAACACAAGTTACCCGTGTGTTCAGCCCAGGAACTTGGTAAAATGTAATGGCCTATGATGTACAGGTCAGAATAAATGATCTAGTGGTCTCTTCTGGCCTTAAACTCTGACTCTGAGAATCTGCAGTGTGTTAATTACTTTGGAAACGTGATTTTTTAAAAAGTCTTTGCATTTGTTGTCTATAAGCAGTCAGCTGTATGCTTGGAGTAATTGCCTGTTTATGGAATTCCTTCAGCAATCTGGGATTGAGGAATGAGAATGAGGAAGAGAAAAGATGTGGGGAAACTATGACAAGGGAAAACCTAAGACAGGAGTTAAAAATTAAAAATTAATAAGGAGGTATGGAGACCTCACAAGACTGAGAGGCAGGTGAAGGAGAAAATGTAACCAAAAATGGGGCGGGGGAAAAATAGGCTTTTTCATCCATCAAGATCTACAGTGGAAAGAGAGAATGAAAGAGCATGGAAAGAAGGTAGAATGAAACAGAAGCACAGTAAGTGCTGCTGGGATGGTTCTCTTCAGGCACACAGCCGACACCACTCTGCTCCTCTGCACTGGTGTGTGACTCTGAGGCAGGTTTTTGTCCTTTTTGTTAAGGCTTGACCATGTAAAATAGGAAATGGAAAAAGTTAACCCACTCAGGTATGCTTAGAAGTTGGCTCTGAGGAGATGATTTTACCCAAAGACACCAACTCTGGAGGGTGGGGGGATTGAATTGCTCAGTCCCTCTTGGCCAGAATCTGACCTCCTGAAACTCCAATGAGATCAGTGAAGTAAATGGGATTGTGCAGGGTGTAAAAAAGGACAAAAGTTGGCTCTAAACCTTTAGTGAGGTCCTGAAATAAAGGAAACATGGCCTAAAAGAAAAGGCATTGGATTGGGACTCAGCTGTGAGTTATATTCATGATTCTGCCATTCATCTGGGGCAAGTTACTTTACCTTTGTATGCCCCAGTTTCTCTTCCTGCCTTGTCTATTTAACTGAAAGCTCTTCAGGGTGGGGATTGTCTCTTACTTTGTACAGGACATTGCACACTGGTGCTTCATTTTTTCAGGGGGCATCTAGCCACCTCTGTAATATAAATAATGTGAAAGCTGCCCACTTGCCTAAACTCTGAAACCTAGGAGTTTTATCTCAGTAAAGATGTCAGGACCATGAGATTTGTCAGCAAGTACTTACATAAGGAACACATATTTTAATAATGGGCTCTTCAATTTGGCAGAGAAAGGCATTGTTTTATGGAAGTCTGGAAGTTGAAGCTAGACAAATTCAGATTGGAAATAAAGTATAATCTTTTACAGTGAGGGTAATTTAACCAGTGGAACAATTCATCAAGGTTGTGGTGGATTCACAATCACAGGCAACTTCAAATCAAGACTAGATTCTCTCTCCCCCCTCCCCCCCCCGCCCCCGAAAAGATAAGTTCTAGACATTTTGGGGAGGAATTTCTATGGCCTGTGTTATACAGGATGTCAGACTAGATGATCACAATGATCCCTTCTGGCCTCTGAATCTCTGATCAGACCCTTCACATCAGTTTAGTTATGTCTATTACTGTCCAATCTTATATATTCATAAGGAAAATATAAAAATAGGCATGCTTATAAACATAGCAGAAAAGAATATTTTGTTGCAGGAAGTGGCTCCAAAAACTTCCAAATGTTTAAGTATCTCATTCTAAGCCTTTGGAAAAACTTTAGCAATAAAAACAAAACAAAATAATCAAAGATAGCTTGAATGCATTACCTTTGCTCAACATAACATTCTATTGTCCATTTGAAATTTTAAGTGATTAGGAGTGTAACCACAGTTCAAAAATATTCTCATTTCATATTATCACAAGGTATAACTATAGATAGAACCACCAAAACAATGTTTTAAATCTACTCCTACACCCAATTCTTCAGTGTTGTTTCTAACAACATATGTAGTCTAGAGATGGGTCTATTTCCTTTAAGAATTCTTCACAGGTTCTAGCAATTACAGAGAGACTATTAGCCCGTCTTCTCTAAATTGCGAAAGATGCCTTGATCTATGCATCTTCACCTTAAAGAGGGAGAGGTCCTTTTAAGACTTCATGCCCCACTGCTGCTACAAAATGACAGTGCTAATGCCAATAACAATGCCTTCCACCCAAATGTATCAATCCTACTTAGCATATTTTCCTGTGAGATCCTTTGTGGTGACTTTCCCTGAAGGATGTTTTGCTTCAGTCACTTTCTGTGGATCCTGACATCTATGATCTCTGACAGGATTTTGCTGTGTTCCTGATGTAAAATATTTGCAATTTGATTTTCAACTTCTTTTATAAACACCATGTTTAACAAGATCTATATCATGCAAAATTACACTTAAGGAATGGGCACCATAGTGTCTTAGGTGTTCATGATGACATACAAACCAATAAATACCTGCCTCTGCCCCAATTTATACACAAGATGGTACATTCTGTGAACTGGTGGGATTGGAAGGAAGAGCTTGGAGGTTGTGCTGGTTTCAGGGATACAATAGGACTCCCCTAACTGAGGGTGTCCTTAACAAATTCATCCTTATCTGGTGCATTCCTAACAACTGTGCACTTAACAATGTGTAAAATCTGTTGAAGTGCTTAATTCTGACTTTAAATTTCATAACTTTTAAAACCATTGAACTAACTTTCTTCAATATCAGCTTGTTTTTTAGCATCAGTGATTTACAGAGCAAGTCAAGTTGGAAAGGTTTTTTTTTATATATAGTTTCAGACACTTTTGAATTATCTGAGCACAATGTCTTATCAAACCATATGTGAAAAGGGTAAGGTTATTTTTCTTCTCTTTTTCTTGTTCTCATAACAACAACATTAACAATCAACTCTGGCCTGAGACCACACATAGGAAATGTCAGCCCCAAAGAAATTTTGTAAAAGTTATGAGCAACTTGAACAGGGATCAAGGGTTAGTGTAAGTTGAAGAACCACCTTAACTAGAGCAGGTGCTACTTGCTGTCAAGTATAAACAGATGAGAGATAAACTAGGAGTCTGGGAAGATACATTTCCAGTCAAATATTGTTGTGGAATGCAGCTGATGAGGTAGAAATTCAGAAGGTGTTCCAAAGCAATGAAGCTGCAGAGGATAAGATTGTCCTATCTAAGTGAACAGGGCTGCATGGAAAGATGATGGGGGGAGAAGGCTGTGTTAGATAAATAGAGGGCAGGGAGAAGAGAGAGAGGCTGGAACAAATCCATAGAGGGTCTAAACAACAAAAGGCAATTTTGAATTGGATGCTGTAATGCGTAGACTGCATAGACTGTCGGTCCTTCATCAGTTAAGACTGAGCCGATCACAACACGTCTTCCAATCTTCTCTCGCTTTGGCCATCCTTCACCATGTTTGTCCATATCTCCTTGTTAAGAAATCATCCCACCTCTTTGGAGGCCAACCGCGTGGCCATTTCAGTTCTCGCGGATACCACTCAGATATAGTTGCAGTCCATCTGTTGTCACTGAGTCGGGCCAAATTTCCCGCCCACCGCATTTTGCTGACCCTGCTTTCGACAACAACATCTCGGACTCCAGACTGCTACCTCATTATTTCTTTGGGGATGCGATCGCTGAGCGAAATGCCCAAAAATGTTCGTTCCATTGCCCTCTGTGTGACAGACAGTTGATGTTCTTCAGTCTTCATCAGTGACCATGTTTCACTGCCATATAGCATCCATCAATAATGAAATCCCTTTAATACTACCTTAAATAAATTAATACAAATACATTTAATAAAACCAATGTAATCTATTCTCCAAGCTTTAAATTCCAGATGGATTCACCTAAAAGAACAAATTTGGACTCAACAGACATAGTTAATCTAATATCACGAGGAGAATATATACAAGTAGGAAATAGACCATACGGTTCTATCACTTTGGGACTCATTTTTTTAACCTTTGTTTCTTAAATAACATACCATAATCTCTTCCCTACATGGCTTTGTTGAGTAGTCTGAGAACTCCACAACCAAAGTGAATTTTCCCACTGGTAGTCAGGAGTTGGCATCCTCCTGATGGCATTCTACACTAAGAAACATCAAGAACATCTCACTTCTATATTGATCAAGTTTCCTCTGTGGTAGTAACAGTAATGTGTGGTCTTTTTTTCTCATTACTGGAATTGCCTCTATTTCATGAATACTATTGCAAACGTCTCCATATGGGATAGAAGAATCATTCCCATACTTTTGTGTGTTAGGACTGGAAATGCCATTTCAAGTATGTGCAGTAAATGTTATAGCACAATCAAAATTTATTAAAACTACTCCACAGAGCACTATTGTAAAGAATTTATGAACTGTAAAACTGCTATAAAGGTCACTTGAGATGCAAAAGTTTAATTTGGAGTATCATGTTATGGCATAGTACCACTAAACTCAATGCTTGTTTAAACAAATGGCTTGAGGATATTTGTCTTAGAATGTGGAGTTTATTAATTTCAGTAGAACAACTTTCTATCATCTAATTTTTTGCCTAGCCTTTTTTTTTTAAAGGGCCATGTTCACCTCTTATTAGATTAGTGAGCATAACTTGTCTCCAGTGGAAATGAAGATAAAGAAGCACAAGAAAGAAGATGATATCATTTTGAGATCATTGTAGTTAGTAATAGTGCTATATGTAGTGTGAATCATGCTTTTAAGGTTTCATACTCCAATTCATTATTTTTTTCCTTACTCACCATTTGCAAAGACATTAAAAAAAAATTCTGCCAGGAAGAGAAAAAAAATGTCAGGAAATATCAAGAAGAGTCCATGAATTAGACTAGGACAAGTATCTTTTTGATAGCCTATAATGTGTGATGCACATTGATTACACTGCATAAATAGTAACGTCAGTGTTTGACATTGAAATGCCTCTTACCTCCACTGCTGCTTGAAGAACAACACGGATAAATCTCTACGCCTATGTGGAGGAACCCCCCTGACTTAAGTGGGGCTCAGCATAGGTGTTAAGAAGATCTGCATGAATGGTCTTCAATGCAGAATCAGGGCTGTTTCTGCAGGGCTGTTTCTGCATCCATGAAAAAAATTAGTGGATGCTTACCCACCGGCAGCCAAGGTTTCCCCACCCAGCTCCTCCTACTCTCCACGGATCAGCTGTTCTGTGGCATGCAGGAGGCTCTGTGAGGAAGGGTGAGGAGTGGGGCTAGGGCATACTTGGGGTTGGGAAGAGGTGGGGTGGGGCCTTGAGGGAAGGGGTAGAGTGGGGTGGGCCTGGGGTGGAGCAGGGTGGGATGGGTGTTAGGGCTTGGGGGAAGGGGTGGAGTGGGGGCAGGTCTGGGGTGGAGGGGTGGTTGAGCACCCCCTGGGTCGAGAGGAAGTCGGTGCCTATGGTGAGAAGCACTTTAGGTAAGCAGTATTCTATTAGAAAAGAGGACACCTTGTTAAGTTTAAGCTCAGAATGCATTTTTTTATGTAACCCTTTGCTAGCATTTGAATCTCTGTTAGATAAACTTACTTTTGCTTTCTCAGTAAACAAATCTAAGCACTATGTTAAGCAGGGCTGTGATCCTGAGGTGAAGCTGATAAGTTGCTGTGTACAGTTCCTTTGGGGGTTGCAGATCTGTGAGTGTCCACTGGAACTGGATACTTAAGGGGGATGCTTGGAGGACTCAGGGTTGGATTGTGCCTATTGCTAACCTGCCTCTGAGGGACAGTGGAGCCTGCATAGTCTAAGGCCATGTCTACACTACAAAATTATGTTGACCTCACTTATGTCGGCATGCAGCCACTGCAGTTATTAAATTCCAAGTGTACATGCACACTTGGGTCCTTATGTCAGCAATTCATGTGCTCACTAGGAGTACTTTGACAATACAATTGATACATTGGGTATTGTGGGGTTGCTCCTGAAAGCCAGTAACAGTCAACGTAAGCAATGCAGTGTTGACATTGACACTGGGAGCCAAATTTAAGTGATGACACTTCCACAGCTAGGTTACGCAAGGCACCTTACGTCAACCTAATTGTGTAGCGTAGATCAGGCCTGAGAAGGGAATACTTGAGTTTCCTGTGGCTGGTGGACTTGGGAAGCTGACCTCTGGCAGGCATAGACAAAGCTCCCTCATGTTAAGGGCAGGTAGTAGCAAGGTGCCTCACAACTCTGGGTGCCCCCTGGAAGCACAACAGAGAGGAGGTGAGGAAAGGAGGCAGGAACGGTAGTATGAGCTAGCTCTGGTTGCAGCAATAGGAGCTGCTAGCATGGAACTGTAAGATTGCAGTCAAGTTTATAATAGAAGGTCAGTTATTTGAAGTGTTAATGGAAAAAAACAGTTACATTAAATATTCACCTCTTTGCCTCACAACAGCTACAGCAAAAACCATAGAACATTAATTTGTGCTAAGTACAGACAGGTTCAAACTAACCAAAATGCTGGTAACATTAAAAGCATAAAATATAGAAGCTAATATCTCTGATTTCCTACTGATCTGAAACTCTAATATTAGTGTGCTTCCTTCAGTTTTCAGTGCCACAAATTGCCTTGGATTTCAAATATATTTCTTCAAGTGTTAAATTAACAAACCAGCTCCAGAGGCTGACAGTTAGGAATGTTTCTGTATGTATTTTATTAACATCAGACAATGTTCACCCTGCAGACTCAACAGTCTGTCTGGATTGAGTCTTGTGAATATGTGGTCTATAGTCAAATAAGTATTTTAATATCAAACTAGATTTTTTTTACCTTGACAGAGCAAGTGCAAATAATCATGTGTTGCCAGTGAAATATCTAATCACAAGCAGAGAGAAGAATTTCCTTAGATTTGAGTAGATATTTCTAACTATATCCCATCTTTCCTTTGATAAAGCTTTCATTTAAATTAAAAAATTAACCAAGGAAGCATTTGTTTTTTTGGTACAGTATTTTATTTTTCAGTGGAAAAATAACCAAGTGACTACTTATGAACTGTGTGGTAAATTCTACATAATGTATAATCTAATGCCCCAAGGACCTCATACTATTTTCCTATATAGCAAAGTTTGACCGCCGAACATTATTTTAGCCACCAGTCAGCTCATGAACATGCCTCTTAAAGTTCACATAGGAATTTTCTGCAATTTTCCTGCCATGTTTGTTCTTTATGATTAGCCATAAGTGGCCATTAGACTCACTCTGAAGAATGGTCTAAAAGTTAGCATTTAAGCTTCTGAGCCTGAGGGAAATGTACATGTTTGCAAACAGGAACCCAATGAAGCTTGAGATAAATTGCCCAGAACAAGATCTGCATTGCAGCTTTTAAACAAAACTGTCACTTAATCTTTCAGGTGCATAGAAACACAAGGTCCATACTCTGAAGACATACAGTTTGAGCCCTGATTTGGCAAGCTGCTTGAGCACAGCATAACTTTAAACATATGAGTAGTTCCATTAAAGTCATGGGACAACTCACATGCTTAAAGTTAGTCCTATGCTTAATTACCTTGATGGGCCAGGGTCTCTGTGGGCAAAACACGGATGAAGAATGAAAGTGTGGCTTTTATTTTCTTAACATCCCTTTGCATGGAGGGACTAGGTTTTGTAACACTAAGTCATGAAAGGAGGATGGCAATAGAAGGGTGTGGTCAATTGTACTGAGAAGAGCAGGTTGAGAAGGCTAAGAATGCAAAGGAGACTATAAGACTTTGAGGTAACTGGAAATGTGAGTGTTGGTTGCAGAATATAGGAGCCAGCAGGTAGGAGATCAAGTGGAGAATTAGTATAGAGAAAGTGGAGGTATAAGAACAAACTACATTCAGGAGCGTTAGAGGTGAAGGGGGGAAAAGGAGGTGGGATACTACCTGGAGATACAGCTGAGGTCAAGAGGTGTGGGGTTTGTTTGTTTGTGTTTTGTTAAGATTGCAAAGATAATGGTACACTTGAAGGTAATGGAAAAAGAACTAGACACAAGAGGATGAGCGTGGTACTAAGAAAGGTGTTTGAGTGGATGAGGGAAGGTAAGGCACCTCTGAGGCAGAGGCTGGGGTAAAGCAGGAGAGAAATAAATATCACTTAAAGATACTGATGGATTTGAACTGTAATTTATTAATACTATATCCTGACTGGCAGATTGTGATCACTGTATGTATATATTTGATTGATTCAATAGCATCATTTTCAGGAAATGCACTCAGAAAGGAGGAGGTCAATCCTAATATACCTTTGTCAGCAAATGCTTGAGAGAGACTCCAAGAGTTGTTTGATTTAATGCTCTGGCTCGGCCTCCTGCTGGGACTGGCAGACATGTTTCTCCCAGGAGGGACTTGGTCCCTGGGTGGGGAAATAAAAAGCATTTTTTTGTTTGTTTTGAGGCTGAAAACCCAGAGCTGGCCAAGTGGGTTCTGAGAGAAGTTAGATCTAGTGGGGTCCCCCTGACCTTCAACTGTTAAAATGCCTTTTCTCTTTCATGTCATGCTTTGTTTCTATGTTTAAATAAACAATACTTTTGTTTTGATGCACTGTTTTGGTCAGCTTATTTATTCATTGGTCAGCTTCCCAAACCAAGCTGGGCCTACTGAGTAAATACAATTGATACACAACAGAGGGTCCTGTGGCCCCTTTGAGACTAACAGAAGTACTGGGAGCATAAGCTTTCGTGGGTAAGAACCTCACTTCTTCAGATGCAAGCTTGCCTGGCAAGCAATCTTGCATCTGAAGAAGTGAGGTTCTTACCCACGAAAGCTTATGCTCCCAGTACTTCTGTTAGTCTCAAAGGGGCCACAGGACCCTCTGTTGCTTTTTACAGATTCAGACTAACACGGCTACCCCCCTGATAATTGATACACAGTGTACTATAGACCAGGGATTCAGTCTAAGAGTGGGAGAATTGCATGATTAGTCCAAACCAGGCAAAGGCATGAGACTTTACCCCTGTGAGAGGGGTCAGAGATGTAGTTAGCCCTGTAACTGTGCATGTGGATAGCTTTCTGTAGCTTAATCCTTAAAACTACAGAATTTATGGGGAAATAGTCTACAGGGTACAAGATTATCATGCAGTACTAAAGAGCTACTGTACCTTTAAGTAATCCAAGTATGATTTTTGTGGGTATAGACTTCTGGGATGCAGAGACCGCAAGATGAGTCCCTTCAGTGAGGGAGATGGAAAGGCAGGAACACAAACAGGCAAAGACCTCCAGATTTTGAGCTTTATGGAAAAAGTCCTCTACCCGTGTGGTGCAGATCTGTGATCACCATTGGAAATTAAGACTCTCATTTGCAGCGTAAAAAGATCCTTCTGTAAATGCAACCAGGTTGCAAATACAGGGATTATAGTGTATAAAAAAAAATGTTTTCCCAAAGAGGAGAGATTTTTCATCTCAGTGCACCCTCACACTAAACTCATCCGTCTCAACTCTGGTTTAAATGTGAAGGTCACACTGTGCACAAAAGAAACTCCAATTCAGTTGATGCAGAACTCTAACTAAAGAAGGGAACCTAAGGGATGGACAGTCATCCTTATATGAATAGGGGAACACATTAGCAGGTTCCTATCAGCAGCCTAGAATTTCATATTGATGCTGGATCCTTTCAGGAGGTCATGTATCCAATTCACCTAAAATTAGTGGTTTAGAAGATAGAAAATTTCTCCCATTTGTCTTGCTCCAAAACATAGGAAAATGTGGTGCCACTCACTATTGTTTGTTCCTAAAATATAGGAATGCATGGCATGTACCACTTGGCATATGTCTTTCAAACAAGACATTTCTGTATGGAACTAACCCCAGCTATCTGCTTTCCAGAATATTCAAGGTGTCCTATTATATTATATGGTCAAACATGTTCCCAAACCTCAGCAGTATGCAAGTACCCATCAAGGTGTTGCTCTATATTTCCATACCTAGCTATTTTGAATGCCCACCAGGCTAAGCCAGTTCCATCCAGCACATACAAATATATGCCACGTTGTGTGTTTTTACTTTAGAAACATATGTCGCCATATTAGACAAGTTTTTAAAGTAAAAAGATTTGTATCAGGTGTAAGTTTAATATAGATATTTATTAACTTATTCCTTGTTAAGTGACTAGAGATTTACCAACATGTATTATGAATTTTGTCCAATTACACATTCCCTTCAAGGTCAGGAAATCCATTCACATTTCACTTCCAGGATTTAATGGCATGGAATTAAAATGAGGAGGGAAATGTTGCTAAGGATCTCTCAGGAGTTAAAATTGAGACTTTGTGTTTTGATAACAGGCTCTCTGTACAAGTAATAGGTTTGGGATCCATGAGAAAGTGAAGCAGATCTTTGACAGTGCCCTGAAATAGTGACCTTCCTTAACTTCCCAAATTATGTGCATTTAATAGGTATTCCTTCACTTTTGAAGACTCCAGAGTTTCAGAGTGGATGCATATTGCATTAGGAGTCTGATGCTCAAGGCCAATACATGTAAAGAAATGTGCCCAAGGAAATACAAAAAGGGGGGTGAAAAGCTTAGATATTTTTTGAAATAGTTTTAAACTGCAGTTTTCAATTTAGGTAATAGATATGTATGGAATCGAAAGCATAATACAATTTTAAATGATACACACATTACTTTAGTCCCCAAACATTGAAGATGCAAACTGTTGTTTGCAAAATATAGTAACTCTTTTCACAAGAAAATGGCTGGAAGGTAAATTAATATCCATGTGAACCACATGTTGGCAGGTTCTCTGGTTGTTCCAAAGCAGTCAAACCAGAGCCTCAGCTAACAGTATTTTGTGATATTTAAAGTCTTAAAACACATGAATAAAACATGACTTGATTTTTAAGTGGGTAGGCACTTGAAAATACATCCATTGACATAACCTTGAATGAGTTTATATTATTTTTTTGTTGCCAGAATGTACTCAATAGAAATACAGTAAAGCATGTAATAGCCCTGCAAACTTATTTTTGTGATTAAAATATAACCTTCTAAATATAACTTTGTTTCCAATAGCTGATTAATCATTGTATAACTACATTAACAGCCTTTATGGATTGCAACACGATTTGATGTATTTACCATATGTTAAAGTCTGCACAGATAATATACTATAATCTTCATACTCTTGACCCCTTTCTTCTCCATGCCCTCCTACCCGCTTGCTTTGCCCTTTGTGTTATTTGTAAAATTAGATTGTAAACCCTGTGGGGCAAGAAACATGACTTTCCTGTGCAGTAAGACAGCTAACAGACTTCTGAGTGCTGTTTAAATAAATAATACTACGCTGGACAGGGCAGGCAACATATAACAAATAGCCATTATGGATAAAGCCCCAGCCAAGCCAATGTATTTTCCCAATTTAAATAGCTAGAACCCCTTGGGCAAAATTACACTGAGGTGTTCAGGAAGAGAAGGTTTCTCTCTAAATACCCGATCCAAATGAAAGAATCCTATTGACTTCAATGGGGTTGGATCAGGCTCAGGAATTCCTGTCTCAATAGTCACCCTGGATCTACGGGATCTGCAGAGGACCAACATATAACTTCAGACAGCAAGCACACACATACAAAAAAATCCCAATTGCCTTTTTTCCTGGAACAATGGAATAATGGTACACCAAGATTATATAAAATTGTTTTTACATAAATAAATAAAATTCACATAGTGAGATATTCCGATTAAGCAGAACCAGGTGGTGCATTGTTCTGAGTTTCTCCAGAGAGATATTGCCAAAGCTGAACTTTTTATAGTCTGAATCTTATGCCTGGAGAGACCACAACATTTTTTTGCCATAACAATAAATACAAACCATCACAGATATTTGTCTGAGCTTTGGGAGAGCTTTAGCTAAAATATACCAGCACTTCTGAAATGAATAACAGCAGGCAAGAAAGAGATGGAAAGATTGTCAGGGCAGCCTTTGCCCCATTGTTCAGCTGAAATGGCCATAACAGAGCTGGAGGCACAGATTCCGCAAGCATTTGTGCGGATAGGGGGAGGACCACACACTTTTGTGTGCTTTCTCCTCAGTTTCCCATTCTAGCTCTGGTTCTTTAGAAAGAAAAGAAAAGGCAAGAAGATTTGTTTTTCTGAAGCTTTTCTTAGAACTTCTGTGTGCAGTGACCTTACACTTGTATAAAATAACCAAAACCAAAGTCAAAACTCCTCATAATTTTGCACTATAACAAAGGGCCAGAATGTGCAATCCTTTGGTAAACAGGACTCTCAGTGACATCAGTAGAAGTTTTGCTTGAGTTCATAAAGCAGTATTCAGCTCTAACTCACTTTGTAGCCATCAAGCTACACCAAAAACATCCTCAACATGTTCCTTCTGAGTTCACTATAGCTTGAAAACAGCAAGTCCCACCCACCTGTTCCTAGTGATTTCATTTGAAAAAATGCAAACATAATTGACTGAGCCATCTGTGTCCCTCCCTTTTTAGAATTAAATGTCATTGCATATGAATGTTACATACAATTACGTGCCCCAATTGCTTTATTTAATGCACTGATATTTGTTAGCAGCCTATTAATGAAAGAATGCAAGGAATCAGTTTTCACATCTGTCTCCTGATAACTTTGTTACATACTTTAATAAAACTTCACAAATTCCTTGCTGAAAAAGAACTACAGTTTTTTCTTGTGGTGTGGGGCCTTTCTGTTTGTTTGTTTTGGTAGCACAGATGTGTCCTTTTTATTTCGATCACCTTTTAACCTACAAAATATAGCTATAGGGGAAAAATGAGTACCAATAAAATAGGCAATAGAAAATCTGTCTGTTGTAAAAACCACCATAAAGAAACAATAAAAAAGATGGTATGGAACAGATTTCATACTATATATTTATATATACAGCATACGTATACACAATGCAATATATTTGGCTCTTTACACAGCAATACACTGGGTCATAAAATACTTTACAGAGCAAGTGAGTCATAAGCTAAAGAGAGTCAGGAGGCTTCCAAGGCAAGGTTTAAAGCAAGGAAGTGTCTCTTTGTCTGAAAGGTGTGTGCTCTAGATACATTGGTAGCACTAATGAAAAAGTAACTCCCCACTGTGGAAAGTTGGGAGTGGGAGGGGAATTGAGAAGTGTACGGGAGCCTGGACAAGGTCAAAGTCAATGTTGCCCCAAGCCAATGGCTCATCGAGCTGACCACTTCAGACATGTCAGTCAACAGCACCCAAAGGAGTGATGTGGCCAACATCATGACCTTGAAATCTGATAAGGACTGAGTAAGTGCTAAGGAATTTAGAAAACCAAGAGTATTATTTTAACTGTATAAAGCACAGCTACAACTGACTCCTTGTGGGTGGACCCCAGCAGACATGCAGAAGCAATTCCCCAACTGGTGCCTAAATGAACACTTGGCACCATGTCCTAGGGGTGTCTTGTGTGTCACAAAATGTTTAAAGCAGTGGGTCAGCTATTCAGGGAAGCAGCAATGGCAGAGAACGTAGACAAAGAGACAAAAAATATGGTCTGAAATGTGATGTGGCAATTTCCTGTAATATCCTTATTTTAAAGTTAAACAAACTCTTATTTCAACTTTAATATCATTATATTAAAGGAAATAGCTATGTATTATTGTGGGCCGAGGTGATCAAGGGACTATATTGAACAATGGAGAAACAAGATTGGTGGTCTGGAACAACAAGTGTGAAGTGGATTTCCTGGGAAATATCTAGGGGGAAGTGAATGAAAATTTCTCCTTATGTCCCACCCCTCCCCCAGGTAATACAAAAACCCAGCCTTTTGAAGCTATGTCCTGAGGAAGGGACCATTTCACTTTACCTGTTCCTGACATTTGAAGATCAAAGGCCCAGGCCCTATAAAGGAAAGACTAACCTTTGCACGGATGTGCTTGTTCTGAACTGAGGCTGTTATACATTTGTAACCACAGGAAAACCTCTTTGTTGGGCATGAAGGCCTACCTGCTACCAGAGCCCCACTGGAGTGAGTGTGTGGTGTTCGTAGTTGTGTGTGTGTGGGGGGGGGGTGATCTCTGGTATACTTATTACCATGCATGTAGGTTCTCTTGGTTTTAAATGTTTTCTGTGTAATGCATTCACCTTAAAAATAAATGCTCTTGCTTAGAAAGAGCTGTGTGGCATCTTATAACTGCTGGCTATTACATGGTTGATAGCCTTCAGAGAGACATCATAGTGCAGATGTAGGCCTGGTTAGGCAGTCTGGCTTGCTGGGAAATTCGCAGTATGGGGAGGGAACTGCAGCCTGGAAAACCCCCACTCAAGAGGGGGAGAGATAGGAGTCTTTGCCCAAGAGAGGTGATAGTTGAGGAAATGGAAGCCTAAAAGTGGGAGATCATGGAACTTGAATTATAATGAATATATTCACAAACATGAAAACTCATACTCAGGTCACTTAAACAAAACCAATTACACTGGTCTACAGCCAAAATGCTTCTGAAATAAATGTAGTCAAACTTTACTAATTCTGGGTCACTGAGAACGAAAATGATGCTTAAAATTGTTGATTGGCTCTAGTTTTCAAGATATGCTATTGGGTCAGTATATACGACCCTTGACTTGGAAATGGCGGAGGATAAGTGAGTTATAAAGGGAAGGGATCTCAATTTAAACCAGAAATGACTAAAATACATCTTTGACTGGATCTATGAATAAATCTATGACTGGGTTTGGACAGTACTTGCTTTTTAGGCAAAACAATGAATGATGCAATCTGAAGCTGGTATTGCATCATACATGATATGAATTGCAGCATGTTATTCCTAGAAGTCATGGATGATGCAATCATAACGAAGCTTACATCACTCTGCTGAACAAATTGCCCTATATCAGCTCTAGAAATCATACAGTGTCGTGCTCTCTTATTTGTCAGGGTTTGATTTTGCAAAGGGACACATTTCTGTTTAGCCAAAGTGAGCAGAGATGCCTCGTACTTGTGTGAACAGTGCAGATAACTTCTGCTATGTTTGTGGTGAAGTGACTTTTGCATCACAAAAGCGCAGCATAACCACTATGGTTAAGAAAGCCTATCCCCTTTATTTTGGCTGCAAAATTGGAGATCAGGAGAAGAGATGGGCCCCACACATATGCTGTAACACTTGTGCAACAAATCTTCGCCAGTGGTTGAACAGGAAAAGGAAATCTATGCCTTTTGCAGTGCCAATGATTTGGAGAGAGCCAACAGATCATACCAGCAATTGTTACTTCTGCATGGTGCCTCCAGTTGGGAAAGGTGTGTCAAAGAAGAAAAAGTGGACTTTGCATTATCCAAACATTCCATCAGCTATACACCCAGTACCCCCCGGAGAAGGACTGCCGGTTCCTGATGCACCAGAATCATTCTCACTTGAGTCAGACGAGGAAGAGGAAGAGGATGAAACTTCTGGTCCTGAACCATCAATGTCACAGGACCCACATTTTCTCCCATCCTCCTCCTCTGAACCACACCTCATAACACAAGGTGAACTGAATGACCTTGTCAGGGATTTGGAACTACCCAAGAGTAAGGCAGAGCTGTTGGGCTCTAGACTACAGCAGTGGAATCTCCTGGCAGGTGATGTTAGGGTTTCCATGTTCCGTGACCGTCAAAAGGATCTTGTCCTATTCTTCTTCATGGAAGGTGATCTTGTAGCCTGCAACAACATCAATGGTGTGATGGCAGCCCTCAACATCGTTCATGATCCAGATGAGTGGAGACTGTTCATTGATTCATCGAAGATGAGTCTTAAAGCTGTTTTACTGCATAATGGCAATGTTTTGCCATCAATTCCAGTTGGTCATGCAGTCCATAGGAAGGAAACCTATGACAACATGAAACAACTTTTGAGGTGCATAAACTATGACCAACATCAGTGGCAGCTTTGTGGCGATTTGAAGGTTGTTGCTCTCTTGCTTGGTCTGCAGACTGGATACACAAAGTACTGCTGTTTTCTCTGTGAATGGGATAGTCGTGCAAGAGATTCCCACTACATCAAGAAAGATTGGCCACTCCGACAGTCATTGGAGCCTGGGAGGAAAAGTGTTCAGCATCCACCACTTGTTGAATCAAGGAAGATTTTGTTACCACCGTTGCACATCAAGCTGGGTCTGATGAAGAACTTTGTCAAGGCCATTGACAAAACACAAGCAGCTTTCAAGTACCTCCGTGGAAAATTTCCAAGGTTAAGTGAAGCTAAAATAAAGGAAGGTGTCTTTGTTGGTCCTCAGATTCGTGAACTTCTTCGAGATGATGCATTTGACCATGCACTGCGTGGCAAGGAAAAGACGGCATGGAAAGCCTTCCAGTTAGTGGCAATACATTTTCTCGGAAACAACAAGGCAGGTTGTTGGTGGAAAACTTCCTCAAGGCACACAAAAGCCTTGGTTGCAACATGTCACTAAAGATACATTTTTTGCACTCTCATCTAGATTTTTTTTCCGCCGAACTGCGGAGCAGTGAGCGATGAGTACAGCGAGCGATTTCAATAGGACATTGCAACAATGGAGAAACGCTATCAGGGCAAATGGAGCCCATCAATGCTTGCAGACTATTGCTGGACAGTGACAAGAGATGCTCCATTTAATGAATACAAGAGACAAGCCAAGAAGCGCCGAGTAGACACTGAATAGGACTAAACTATGTACATAATAGTTTTTTGCCTTTTGTTTCATAATAAATTTTATTTATAGAACCCTTTTGCTGATTTTTAAAGTGTTACATAAACAGGACAGGTGAAATATTATCATGTAAAGCAACCATAAACACATGAAAAGACCTAGGTTTATAATTTATGATTAAAACTCTACTATCTACACAATATACATAGACATAAAATGTAAAAACTT
Organism: Chrysemys picta bellii; assembly: GCF_011386835.1. Taxonomy (NCBI): domain Eukaryota; kingdom Metazoa; phylum Chordata; order Testudines; family Emydidae; genus Chrysemys; species Chrysemys picta. The sequence continues at coordinate 85,351,734 of NC_088795.1, forward strand.
AAATATCTTAGAAACAGTAGCCAATCAGTTGTTTTAATTGTCATATTTGAATTCAGCACATCAAAATACATAATAAATAGCACATTTTATCTCTGAAGCAGACGACTTCTCAAAAATTGTAGACCAGTGTTATATATTGAGTGCTGTGCTCATATAGATATCATTATCATCATCAAACACACATAGTCTACTGTGGACCATTGTGCCAATGAGGGTGACGACTGTTCATGGCATTGCACAGGGCATCATGTAGTGACGTTCCAAGATCTGCCTCAATGCTTTGGAGCCACGAATCTCTGGGGCAGACCCAAGTAGAGTCAGGATGTGAACCCCTTTGCGTGTTGATTGGGAGTTTGAGAGCATGAAGTGCTGGTGTGTTTTGGTCCATCCTGGCAACATGTCGAAAGAGCGTGCCATGCTGCTTTTGACCATAGTGAGTAGCTGAACGGAAAGCCAGATCTCTGCATGATTATGACATTTTGCAAAAATTCAGATCCCTTTATGCTCAGGATTTGGCACCAGCAACACATATGGAATGCCTCTAGTGACTCCAAGTCTACCTAAGAGGGTCCAGGTAGCTGACCTGCATAGAAATATAAGTAGTCCAGAGGTTTGATAAACCATGAACTTTCTCTCAGCGCAATCCATTTTTGCATCGATAAGTGAGACACTGACTTGATGCAGACAGAGGCAAGACCCATTAGTTAAAGAATGCGCTGTTTGATACAACTATTTTAACTCTGTTTGCATCTTAGCTAGATGATCTGGTCAATGCTCTCCAGTGTATTAGACCCCAGTGGTTTTATACTTAAATTTGTGTACCATAAGTAACCCTTGGACAGCCACCAACTTTTTCTAGCCAAATAAACAGAACAGTGGCTCCAGAGGATTAATTATAAAAAATAGTCCAGTAATGGTTCTATATCAGCTATAAAGTAGGCAGACTGTGGTGTGATTAATGTTTTCTGACACTCTAGATATGCAAATATTGGAAATATGTGGGATTCTTTTCTGGTGTATTAATGAATGAATATATAATAGTTATGGTCCATTTCATTGCAAATTTTAATTATGGAACTTTAAATGTCCTAATTTTTTAAGCACGGGAATTAAATGTTGAATGTGACAACTGTATGCTTGAGAATAAAACAATTAAGAATAATTTAAATCAAATAATTTAACTTTTAATTTTAACAGTCATTTTAGGAATCTTTAATAGTGTCACCTATTTATGAATAATTGCTATTGACACAGGATTTATACATGTCCTTATACCTTGTCACTTTCCCAAATGCAAACAAGACATCTGCAAAGTATTTCATTCAGAAAGAATGTCAAATATAAATCAGCAAGTAATTACCCCCACAGTGCATATAGAACTTAATTCATCTTGAAAATAGACTTTCTATGCATCTTTAATGCTTAAGGGGTAGGATAAAGAGAAGATCTCCTTGCTAAATATTCAGAGGAAGGCATTCCGCCTTTATGAAGCAAGAATAATTACAACATTAAAATGTGTTTCTCTGTTTTTCCTCCTGTCCCAGTTTAAATTAAACAAGTACAGCCATATGACTGGACAAGAATTTTATACTTCAGTTTATCTAGCAATATAGCCTTTTCCATCAGGGACTATCAGCTGATTCCATCTGAGAGGTATCAAATGCCCTAACTGTTTACATTCTCACATGAATTTCAGCTCCTTCCTATATATTAGTGCAGCCCTGAAACAGTAAAGGACCCAAGGATTCCTAATAAAGGGATAATCCTGCAAAACAGAAGAAAACTTTTTGATGAAGACACACAATCACTTCCAGAAATAGGACCAGCAAGCACAGACTCAGTCATGAAAAGGGGGGAAGCATGAAGAGATTTTGGGGAGAAAATGAGAGAAATTAGGGGTTTGTGGAAGAGAAAAGGGATATTTGGGAGAGAAGAATGAGGTAAGAGAGGAATGTTGGTTTTGAAAAAGAAGGAAGAAAAAGAGGATCTTTGGAAGGAGAGTTCATTACAAAGGAACCATTCCCATGCATAAAGTTATGCACACGCTTGACTCTTTGTAATGCCAAGGCCTTAGCCAGTACTCTATCCATAAATTAATTGTAATTAAAGGCACTATGACTCCACTAATGTTGTTGATGCTGTAAATATACTATATTCAGGCAGTTGATCTTGGAGAGAAAGATATAACAGAAAAAATGGTATATTAGAGTTGACTGAAATTTTTCAAATAAAAAAAAGTAGACAATTTAGTCTAGGCCTTTCTATTTTCTTAAAAAAAAAAGTTTAACACAAAAAAACAGTTTGAATTTTTTGGGAGGTGTTGATTTTACTCTTTTTGGCTTCTTTCCCACCCACCCCCTTTTTTCAGTGGCACAATGGGTGGTGCGGGGGAAGAATGTGGGTTTCTTTCTCACCCTAACATCTTCAAAAATGAAAAATTCTTAATAAATGTGTTCATTTTCTACACCTGCAAAACAAAATCTACTTAAATTTCAGTGTCATGAGAACTATTTTGACCAATCTATTGTATATTGTTTCAAATCTATTTTCTAATCAGAAGTATCTGCTGGTATTATACTGTCCCAGCTTCCCAGTGTTCACAAAGCATTTGGCTTCCTGAATGGGCTAATTCCTATGGGAGAGAAACAAGGGAACACCAACTAAGACTGTCCTTTGCAAGTCTATTTTTTACTTACACTACACACACACTTCCTACTTGTGCTTCAAAACAAAAGCATCAGCAAAATTCACCTGGACATAGCACCAAATGCCATTAAAGAAGTCTTGCTAAGACCCCCCAGCAAGGCTATTTCTTACATGTGCATTTGATTCTAATAGTTTGGCAAAGACTATGTCTTAACTCTACTTTATACACATCTAAAATCCCAATGTAAGTATCTTCATGGGATCAAGTATCAGAGGGGTAGCCATGTTAGTCTGAATAAAAAGCAACAGAGGGTCCTGTGACACCTTTAAGACGAAAGCTTATGCTCCAATACTTCTGTTAGTCTTAAAGGTGCCACAGGACCCTCTGTATCTTTATGGGAGTCACTCAAAAAGTGATTTCACCCAATTCTCAAGAGTATCAAGTCAATTTTGGGTTGTCTGGATTTTAATAAAAGGAGCAATTTTTCCATATCGAATTTGAAAGGAACTTTATATCAGGCAATAAGTGAAATAACTGGCAACAAATGGCCTGTATTTCTTGTGCACCTAGAGCACTGAAGACACATGATATTGAAGTGAATTAGAGTACCTTCATCCCGCACAGGTGCTCAACACCTTGCGAGATTAGGCACTTATTTAACCAAACAAGACACAGGGCTTGATTCAGCCAGTGGCCTCAACTAGGAAGCAAAGTCTTCAGTGACATAAATTGGGCAGCAGTCCAGGGTGACCCTAATTCCCACACCAGGAATAATAAGTCACCAGGACCAGATGGTATTCACCCAAGAGTTCTGAAGGAATACAAATGTGAAAGTTCAGAATTGCTAACTGTAGTCTGTAACCTATCATTTAAATCAGCTTCTGTACCGAATGACCGGAGGACAGCTAATATGACGCCAATTTTTAAAAAGGGCTCCAGAGGTGATCTCGGCAATTACAGACCAGTAAACCTGACTTCAGTACTGGGCAAACTTATTGAAACTATAGTCAAGAAAAAATTTGTCAGACACATAGATTAACATAATTTGTTGGGGAAGAGTCAGCATGTTTTTTGTAAAGCGAAATCATGTCTCACCAATCTACTAGAATTCTTTGGGGGGGAGGGGGTCAAGCATGTGGACAAGGGGGATCCAATGGATATAGTGTACTTAGATTTTCAGAAAGCCTTTGACAAGGTCCCTCACAAAGGCTCTTAAGCAACATAAGCTGTCATGGGATAAGATGTTTTGGTAAGTGGTTAAAAGATAGGAAACAAAGGGTAGGAATAAATGGACAATTTTCAGAATGGAGAGAGGTAAATAGCAGTGTTCACCAGGGGTCTGCACTAGGCCCAGAACTTTTCAAGCAGACTGCGAAGAGCTACAAATTTTCTCTTAAAACTAGATGACTGGGCAACAAAATGGCAGATGAAATTCAATGTTGATAAATGTAAAGTAATGCACATTGGAAAACATAATCTCAACTACACATATAAAATGATGGGGTTTAAATTAGCTGTTACCATTCAAGAAAGAGATCTTGGAGTCATTGTGGATAGTTCTCTGAAAACATCCACTCAATATGCAGTGGCAGTCAAAAAAACTAACAGAATGTTGGGAATCATTAAGAAAGGGATAGATAAAAGAGAGAAGATCTCATATTACCTCTATATAAATCCATGGTATGCTGCTATCCACATCTCGAATACTACGTGCAAATGTGGCTGCCCCAAAAAAAGATGAATTGGAAAAGGTTCAGAAAAGGACAAGAAAAATTATTAGAGGTATGGAACGGCTTCCGTATGAGGAAAGATTAATAAGATTTGAACTTTTCAGCTTGGAAAAGAGATGACTAAGGGTGGGGGGATATGATTGAGGTCTGTAAAATCATGACTGGTGTGGAGAAAGTAAATAAGGAAGTGTTATTTACTCCTTCTCATAACACCAAATGAAATTGGGGTCACCAAATAAAATGAATAGGCAGCAAGTTTAAAACAAACAAAAAGAAGTATTTCTTCACACAACGCACAGTCAACCTGTGGAACGCTTTGCCAGAGAATTTTGTGAAAGCCAAGACTATAACAGCGTTCAAAAAACAACTGGATAAATTCATGGAGGATAGGTCCATTAATGACTATTAGCCAGGGATGGTGTCCCTAGCCTCTGTTTGCCAGAAGCTGAGAATGGGCGACAGGGGATGGATTACTTGATAATTACGTGTTCTGTTCATTCCCTCTGGGGCACCTGGCACTGGCCACTGTCAGAACACAGGATACTGGGCTAGATGGACCTTTGGTCTGACCCTGGCTGTTTTTATTTTCTTTCTGGGGGACTTGCAGCTGGCTAGTGCAGCCCCAAAAGTGCTTCATACAAAGCATACCCTCAGCAGCCTGCTCCATAGGATCCCCAGCTGCAAGTTAAACCTGCTTTCCTTCACTGGACTTTCTAGGAGAAGCTGCTGCCTTCTTTTATGCAGGCTGGAATCCACCACAAGATGTAGAGGTCCCTGTGCCTGTACCAGTGAATCAAATCCAACTGTGTTGGTTGATCATATTCACCAGTAATTTTAGCTGAGACAAACGCTGCTACTTAGGCAAAATTTTCTGCTACTTCTGGGATTGAGAGAAAAACCTCTTCTCTAAGGTTGTGTTGGATGGTGGCGTGTGCGCTCAATCTCTTTTTAAGATGTTATTTTATATAACCTTTTGCAGTGAGCTACAGTAGGTTCCACTGTTGTGCTTCTTGTAATTATCACAGGCAATTGCTTAAATAGTCAGAGAAGCCACTGGTGCCTATAAACTGCAATACCATAGCTGTGCCCTGGCTAGTGGTAGGTTGGACATTCCATGTGCAGAGCTTTTGATTTCCATCACATTTCTAATTAAAATGTTCCAATATGTTGCACAATTGTAGGCTTTTTTTTTCCCCCTTCAAGATTTTAACAGAAACTAAAGTATGTTTGTGGGAAGAAATAACATTGTTCTATACTTCTAATTAGGTTGAGGAACTATTTTAGCTATCCAGAATAATACTACCCTCTGTGAAAGTTAAAGCTGCTATCCACATTTCTGATTTCACTGATAAATAATGGTCCAATCCTGAGGTGTGGCGTGCCCTCAGCTCCTACTGACTTCAATGGGAAAGCAGAGTGTGTAATACCTTGCAGGCCTGCCTCCTAATTTTGCAATCTAATCAACCTATTGTCAAAGTAATTATAATATTTGTTGTATGTTGGTTTTTTAAAACAGTTGCCAGTGGGTTGGTAACTAATCTCTCTCCTTGTTTGGCTGTGATTCACCCAACATTACATACCATTGTAGGGTAAAGTCCTGCAGACTTTCAATAAGCAAAACTTGAAAGTAACAGGAGGTTAGCATGAGTAAACTTTACAGGGTTGTGTTCAGAATCCCTCTCTCTGTCCCTCCACTCTACTTTCTGTGGTAGCTCACTACTGTTACGGACTATAAACAAACAAATGAATTCACACATATCTGATACATAACTGTCCTGTAGGACCTGATCCAAAGCCCATTGAAGTCAGTGGGAGCGCTGCAGTAGGGTTTGGTCTGGGGCCCTTTAGTGGCTGCAAACCCATGATTAGCTATGTTTGGCAAAATTCGGGGCAAAAATTAATTAAACTCTCTTACTTATTCCTCTGCCTAAGTAAGCAGATCAGTTACAAATGGCACATGATGAACAAAATATCTTGTACACAATCCCTGAGGCTGGAATACAGAAATATTTCTGTAAATAAAAATAGTTTTGTTTTTAGCCCAAGTACCCAGTGAGTAGGAATTCACAATGTTTAGGCAAACCTGTCCCTGTTAACTATTAATAAATAGAGACAGTTGCATCCAAAGCCCCAAAATTATCTCTGCCTTTTGTTACTGTTGACCAGCGAGTATATTGAGAAGTGACCATGCAGCTTGTTTTTGTCTCCCTCTGGTGCACACTTCTCCCGCCTACAAAAACACATGCTTTGCTTCTCTTACTCACATTCTTAGGGTATGTCTACACTACGAGAGTAGTTCGATTTTACTTAAAGAGAATTTGTGGAACTGATATTACAAAGTCGAACGTGTGTATCCACACTAAGGACAGTAATTCGACTTTGTGAGTCCACACTAACGGGGCAAGCGATGACATTGGAAGTGGTGCACTGTGGGTAGCTATCCCACAGTTCCCGCAGTCCCCACTGCCCATTGGAATTCTGGGTCAAGCCCCCAATGCCTGCTGGGGCAAAAAAATGTGTTGAGGCTGGTTTTGGGTAACTGTCGTCATTCAACCCTCACTTCCATCCTCCCTCCGTGAAAGCACCGGTGGGCAATCAGTTCGTGCACTTTTCTGGTGATTGACAGCGCGGACGCCACAGCACCGCGAGCATGGAGCCCGCTGCGATCATCGCTGCAGTTATGGCCATTGTCAACACCTCGCGCCTTATCATGCACCTTTTTCAGAGGCAGATGCTGAGAAATCGGGCGAGGATGCTACGGCAGCGTGGTGAGGACATTCATTAAGTCTGAGAGGGGCACAGATCTCTCACAGAGCACGGGACCCCGCGCTGTGGACATCATGGTAGCAATGGGTCATGTTGATGCTGTGTAATGGCGATTCTGGGCCCGGGAAACAAGCACGGACTGGTGGGACCATATAGTGCTGCAGGTCTGGGATGAATCAGTGGCTGCGAAACTTTCGGATGCGTAAGGGAACTTTCCTGGAACTTTGTGAGTTGCTGTCCCCTGCCCTGAGGCGCAAGGACACCCGGATGCGAGCAGCACTGACTGTCCAGAAGCGAGTGGCCATAGTCCTCTGGAAGCTTGCAATGCCAGACAGCTACGGTCAGTCGCCAATCAATTTGGAATGGGCAAATCTACCGTGAGGGTTGCTGTGATGCAAGTAGCCAACGCAATCGTTGAGCTACTGCTCTCAAAGGTAGTGACCCTGGGAAACGTGCAGGTGATCATAGATGGCTTCGCTGCGATGGGATTCCCAAACTGCGGTGGGGCTATAGATGGAACTCACATCCCTATCCTGGGACCGGACCACCAGGCCAGCCAGTACATTAACCGAAAGGGCTACTTTTCAATGGTGCTGCAAGCACTGGTGGACCATAGGGGACGTTTTACCAACATCAACGTCGGATGTCCGGGCAAGGTTCATGACGCTCGCGTTTTCAGGAACTCTGGTCTGTTTAGACGGCTGCAGGAAGGTATTTACTTCCCGGACCACAAAATAAATGTGGGGGATGTGGAGATGCCTATAGTCATCCTTGGGGACCCAGCCTACCTGCTAATGCCCTGGCTCATCAAGCCCTATACAGGTGCCCTGGACACTGAAAAAGAACTCTTCAACTACCGTCTGAGCAAGTGCAGAATGGTGGTGGAGTGTGCTTTTGGATGTCTGAAGGGGAGATGGAGACGCTTACTGACTCGCTCTGATCTCAGCGAAACCAATATCCCCATTGTTATTGCAGCTTGCTGTGTGCTCCACAATCTCTGTGAGAGCAAGGGGGAGACGTTTATGGCGGGGTGGGAAGTTGAGGCAAATCACCTGGCTACTGATTACACCCAACCAGACACCCGGGCGATTAAAAGAGCCCAGCGGGACGCGCTGTGCATCTGGAAAGCTTTGAAAGCTAGGTTCCAGAGTGAGCAGGATAACCTGTGACTAATATGTTTGTTTAAACAGAAGCTGAACCTGCCCCCGTTTCTTTACCCAGTTAATGTTGACTATCCTCTCCAGTTACCAACCACCTTCCCCCCTTTCCAACACAGCTTTAAAAATAAAATAAATGAAACTTTGTTCATTAACACCATTTTCTTTATTAAGGATTTCGCAGTAAAGGGTTGAAACTGGGATGCAGACTGTGGTGGGGAGCGGGTGTAGTGATGGAAAGGACGCTTCTAAACTCGAGGAATGACAGGCTCCTGCTCCTAGAGCGGTCTGCAGTGGTGGACTGGTTGTTTCAACGGAGCCTGCCACCCCTCCTTTTCGGGACTCTGTGTGTGGGGGCTATGTGACTTTGTGGCGGGGGACGGCGGTTACAGATCCCCTGCTGCGTGGCTCTGTCATCCAGGCTAAGGACTGCTGCATAAGATCTGTAACCGCCCTCCCACGCCACAAACTCACATAGCCCCCCCCCCCCCACAGAACACCACCTCCCAGACTGACCAGGGTGCCTAGTGACTGCAATGTATGTGTGACCTTCTGCTGAACCTGCCCCCGTGTCTGTACCCTGGTAAAGGTGACTGTGCTCTCCAATTACCAACCTCCTTCCTCCCCTTCAAACACACTGTCCTCTAAAAGAACATGAGGGAAACATTAATTAACAGAAACATATTTTTTATTAAGAACTACACAGTTAGGGGATGAAACTGGGACGGGGGCTTGGGTGAGCTGCATTTGGAGGGAAGGAAAGGACTTATCAAATCTTTGGGAATGAGAGTTTTCTGCAATTTGAGCAGTCTGCAGGGGTGGAGTGACTGTTTTCACGGCCCCTGCTGCCCCTCCTTCTTGGGACTTTGGGTGAGGGGGGGGATGGGACTTTGTGGCAGGGGAGGGCGGTTAGAGATAGAATGCAGGGGGGCTCTATCCTCCTGCCTCCGGTCCTGCAGAACATCTACAAGGCGCCGGAATGTGTCCGTTTGCTTCTTCATTAGTCCAAGCAGCGTTTGAGTCGCCTGCTGGTCTTCTTGCCACCACCTGTCCTCCCTTTCACTGTGTGATCGTTGGTATTGTGACATGTTCTCCCTCCACTGGGTCTGCTGTGCAGCCTCAGCTCGGGAACAGACCATAAGTTCTGAGAACTTCTTGTCCCGTGTCCTCTTCTTTCACCACCTGATCTGCGCCAGCCTCTGGGAGAGGGATGCCGGGGTAGCTCGGGAGATGCTGTGGGATGGGGAAAAGGGAGTGAATTCCTCAAAAAGATACATTTTTGCAAACAGTCAATATAGTCTTTCTCTGTGAACAAGACCATGCACAGTACCTATCACATGTGCGCTCAGTACAAGGTCGAATTTTCTGTCTTCACCTTGAGTGCCTGGGGTCTTGCTGTACAGATCACACAAGCGGGGCCGGACACTGGAATTCTGCTAGCAGGGGGCCATGGTAAGCTGTAGACTTTTGGCTGCTTAAAGCTTAATTTACAGCATTGGCCAGTTCCTGCCGGCCGGCAATCCGGCCGGCATGAACTCTGCCCCTGTCCCAACCCCATCGCGGCTGTCCCTGGGAAAGATCCCTGCATACTGCCGGCGAACCGCTCAGCAGGAACGGTTTGCCTCCCCACCCCCACCACGAGGCTGGGCTTGGGAAAGATGCCTGCACGCTGCCGGCGAACCGCTCAGCATGAACGGTTCACCTCCCCGCCCCCACCACGTGGCTGTAAACCACCGGTTACAGTTATTTAAAGGAACAGTCCCCATACTAAAATTCCCCTAATTCAAAGCAGGTCACCATGAGTGATATCACTCTGATGAGGATTACGGAGGCAGAGAAAGACCACATGCTGCGTGAATGCCAGCAAACACCAGGGCCGTATGCCGCCATGCTTTGCCAGGCAATGATACCGGAGTACCTGCTGCTAGCATGGCGCGGAAAAATTTCCTACCATGGAGGAGGCAATAAGGCCGCTCTCCCCAGGAACCCGATGCAAAGGCTTTCACATTACCTCCAGGAGAGCTTCGTGGAGATGTCCCTGGAGGATTTCTACTCTATTCCCAGACATGTTAACAGACTTTTCCAGTAGCTGCACTGGCAAGAACTAAAAAGTTAAGCGCCTAGGGCAAACTAATAATTAAAAACCCATTGCTAACATACCATGCCTATTCTATTCAAAATAAATGTTTAAAACACTTACCTACTGATGTTTCCCCTGATTCATGGTCCGGGTTACCACCTTGGGAGGGTTTAGGGGATCTCCGTGAGGGTGATGAAAAGATCCTGGCTGTCGGGGAAATCAGCGTTGAAAGCGCTGTCGACTGCCTCGTCCTCCCTATCTCCTTCCTCATCTTCCCTGTCCGCGAACAGCTTCGAGGAAGTGGCTGTCGACAATAGCCCATTGTCAGAGTCCACGGACAGTGGTGGGGTAGTGGTGGCGGCCGCACCTAGAATGGAATGCAGTGCCTCGTAGAAACGGCATGTCTGGGGCTGGGATCCGGAGCATCCGTTTGACTCTTTGGTCTTCTGGTACGCTTGTCTCAGCTCCTTGATTTTCACGTGGCACTGCGTTGCATCCCGGCTGTATCCTCTCTCCGTCATGGCTTTGGAGATCTTCTCGTAGATCTTTGCATACCGTCTTTTCGATCGCAGCTCCAAAAGCACGGACTCATCGCCCCACACAGCGATCAGATCCAAGACTTCCCGATCAGTCCATGCTGGGGCCCTCTTTCTATTCAGCGATTGCATGGTCACCTCTGCTGGAGAGCTCTGCATCGTTGCCAGTGCTGCTGAGCTCGCCATGATGTCCAAACAGGAAATGAGATTCAAACTGGCCAGACAGGAAAAGGAATTAAAATTTTCCCGGGGCTTTTCCTGTGTGGCTGGTCAGAGCATCTGAGCTCGGACTGCTGTCCAGAGCGTCAACAGAGTGGTGCACTGGGGGATAGCTCCCGGAGCTATTAGCGTCAAATTCCGTCCACACTAACCCTAATTCGACACGGCCATGTAGAATTTAGCGCTACTCCCCTCGTCGGGGAGGAGTACAGAAATAGATTTAAAGACACCTCTATGTCGAAATAAATATCTTCGTTGTGTGGACGGGTGCAGGCTTAATTGAATTAACGCTGCTAAATTCAACATAATCTCCTAGTGTAAACCAGGCCTTAGTCTAGTCAATAGAATTTTTATTGTGAGATAGTTTGTTCATTTGTTTTAGAATCAGTGGAGATATTTCAAGCCATGAACATTTACATCTAAAAGATGTACAAGGTATTAAGTAAGGATGGCGCAGTATGCTCATCCCAAGGCCAAATATTGAGCTTTGTGGAAGGTATATATTACAAATATCTTCTGTCAGCTGTAAGGGTTTGAGCCTTGCAGATTACAGGTGCTTGAGTGTTGCACGTATAAGCACAAGGTAAACGTTGAGAGCAGGGGATGGAGCTCTAGCAAGCAAGCACTGCAGTTCAGATGTCAACTTGTGCTTCTGCCTAGTAACAACAGTTAAGGCCAAAGACGTGAGAGCATAATTAAGTGCCTCATTTCCAGCTGAAGAGAATACTTAAATCCATGTCTCCTCAGACATACAAATTGTGTATCCTTGTTCACCCATGTCAATCAGAGGCTAGCAAAGAGATTTGAGATTTACTTCCACTCGGTGCTATGCAGTCTGCCTGGTGCTTACTTACATCTGTGCAAACTTTCCATTGATACCTGTTCTGAGCACACAAGCCTTGAGGTCCCTTCTATGCTCAGTGCAAGGACTAAAAAGGAATTCTTCTCTATGAATCTCCTTTTTATTTATATATATTTTTCCATGCAGAGCCATTTGTATTGCACAGTTCCCACATTTTGACATTCTTGTTAGCGTTTGCATTCAGTCTGGCACGGTGAGTGTCTGTTTAGCATTAGGCATGAATGCTTTCTTTTCAAAGACATTTTCCCTTTCTCTTTAATTTCTATGCCATTTTCTTACAAGAACTTTCAAAGCCCTGGGCCAAACAGCCACTTTTTAAAAAAAATTCATGAATAAGGTATCGTAAACAGGGAATCTTGAGGTCTTCTGTCCACATTTGAATTCTTCATTAATATTGGAAGAACTTGAACTCTGCCCAAAGATTGATATGTGACCATGTAAAATATGGATTTTTCTCTAGGGGAAAGTCCTACAAACACCATATGTAAAATAATTCAGCAAGAATTTCACCTAGCTTTGTATTTTTTTTTTCCATTGAGGCCCTTGTAATGCAAAATACATTTCTCTTGTAACCTTTCCTGCAGTTTATCTGGCTCCAGCTTTCATTTTCTTAACATGAAAAATTAATTATTTGGACTCAATAAAACATAATATTATGAAGAAAATTTCTCACTGTGCACTAAAAAGCTGCTTTGCCAAAGATTCTCTCATATATTGAACATGACAAAAACCATTAAAATGTCAACTAAATATTAAAAACGTAATCACTACTGTTATGGAAGCTTATATTTGCAGCTACTGTATTCACTTTTATTCAAGCATCAGAAACCAGACAAAATATGGAATGCAACAAACTCTGGGGAGTTTCTGAACATGTTGTAATAAGAAGTTACTTTTTGTGACTCAAATTACACAAAATGTTCTCAGTTTTGTTTTTAAAATCAGTTTAATTGGATGCCAGTGGTGAAATAACTTCATAAGAAAACTTGTCAGTGGATTTGCTGTCCACAACGACTGTGCAAGGTTCCTTTCCTCCATCCTATCCTAGACTTTGCCAATCTGGCTTTCAAACTCTACAATCCTTTGAAACAGCTCTCACCAAATCTTCTTATGACTAGGGCTGTCTGGAAAACAAGAATTCTGTTTCACGATCATTTTTAAGATGTCAGAAATCTTCCTGTTCTGCGTCAGGACAGAACTGAGACCTTTTGACATTTTTCATGAGAGGCGGGGGAGGAGGAGAAGGTGTGAGAGACACACCCACTCTAAAATAGCTAATTCACCTGAGAATGGTCAAGCCCTTGCTTTATGTTCAAATCTTTACTCTTAATGAATCAGATACCCACAGTCTAGGTGATGAGCACCTAACTACCAGGCTATTGGTTATTCTGAGAGAAGCTTGTGGGAGAGGGGAGGTGTCTCTTTCCTATTTTGACCAGAAATTCCATCTTGGACCTGGGAGCCTTCCTGATTGAAAGTTTCCCCAGAATTGTTACGTTGTCACAACAGTTTTGATTTCTATGAATAGGCATTTTGTGATTAAAAACATCTTGTCAAAATTTTCCTGACCAGCTCTACTTATGACTTCTTCCTGGCCAAACCTCATCTTCATTCCCCTTGACCCATCCACTGTCTTTAAAGCTGATTCCCCAAACACCATTCTTTTATTTTTAGCACTCTCTGCTATATGTGATGATGACTAGATTGATTGTTTCTTTCTTTCTTTGTTTTTAAATGGAAATCACTAACAAAACATAATAGAGCTAAAGTTTTTTCTTCCAAGTGTTTTCTCCACTTACTGATTTGATCTTCCCTTAGCCTGAGGTAGTATTTGTTTTAGTTATTTATATGTTTAAAAACTATAAGAAGAGTGTCCATCCAGTGCTTTGAGCAATATTGACAAATGTTTAAAATAACCTTACACAGATAAATAAAACCATCCATTGCACAAAATCAAATTTAAAAACTGTAATCTTTAGTCATTGTGTTAATATAACCCACAGGCTTGCACCCTGGCATGAAGGGAATAAATAATGGGCAGGATACAGAGTCTCTTATTTTTGGGGAGTGTGTGTGTCTGCAGACTTGCTGGAGCCAAGCAGGGTTACTCTGTTGGTTAGGCTAGAATCATCCAGAAATTGGGTGTGGCTGGCAGTAGGCATGTTCATCAGCTGTTGGAAACTACTTATGTGACTCCATTGTGGGCACATAGTCTGGCAGCATGCACCCTCAGTCACTATCTGAGAATGGATCCAATGGGAACTCAAGGAACTCAGGACTGAGGACTCAGCAGTGGAGCAGCACAGGACCAGAAGGGACTGCTGTAAAGACTGTGTTCCAGGGATTTTGTCAGTTTTGCTGGATTAGACTGCATACTCCCTCAGCCCACCAGAAAAGAAGAGAACTAGAATTTTCTGCAGAATGTGCAAAGCATTGTTGCAGAGACTCAAGGGGAGATGGAAGGAAACTGGAACTATCACTTGTTTCCCAACGTTAAGGAGCTCTGGCATGCCCCACAGAGGGTTTGTCTTAGCATTCCACAAAAGACTGAGAAGGGTATACCCTCCCAGAGACGACTCCTAGGACAGTGTATGTTGTGTGCAGACATAATTATATTTTGCATTTGAACTTGTCATAGTAATACCCCCTGAAAATGTTACATATATCAACGTCCTGAAAAAGACTAATCTCTGTGCTGTGCAGAGAGGTAAGCAGAGTGCAGGAAAGGGGGAAAGAAACATTATACTTAACATTAGTATAGTGCTTTCCTCAAGCCTCTATTAGTGCTGTCTGCTCTGGGCAGACACCAATCACACAATGGGCATTATATTAATAATAAAATAATCCCTCATTTTGTCTCATTAAAGCAAGAACATAAGAATGTCCATAATGGATCAGACCAATGGTCCATCTAGCCCAGTATCCTGTCTTCTGACAATGGTCAATGCCCGGTACTTCAGAGGGAATGAACAGAACAGGTAATCATCAAGTGATCCATCCCCTGTTGCCCATTCCTGCTTCTGGCAAACAGAGGCTAGTGACACTTCAGAATATGGTTTTGCATCCCTGTCCATCCTGGCTAATAGCCATCCTCCCTGAATTTATCTAGTTCTTTTTGAACCCTGGTATAGCCTTGGCCTTCACAACATTCTCTGGCAAAGAGTTCCACAGGTTGAATGTGCGTTGTGTGAAGAAATACTTCCTTTCATTCATTTTAAACCTGCTGCCTGTTAATTTCATTTGGTGACCCCTACTTCTTGTATTATGAGAAGGGGTACATAACACTTCCTTATTTACTTTCTCCACACCAGTCAAGACTTCTTCAATAGTGCAACCTCCCCTCTTCAGTTTCTACACTGTAGAGTCAGTGTTGGCCATGAATACAAATCCTACAGTGGGATTCATTGGTATGCCAGAAGTTTGCAATATGACGACTATGCCCTGCTAGTATTTGTAACTTATTTAAAAGTCATAGGACTTGTAGCTAATTATAACATCTTTATGTTTGCGCAATTTTAAAACACATGAAAGCCACACCTAGTAGCAAGATAATAGGTGAATCTCAAGGTATTCATGCACCAAATCCATTTCTCACATGTTTTTTTTTTAAACAAATGGAGAGCAGATTGTTGACTAGAACAAACACATTAGGAGTGGATATGGGTTAAGGAACAGCTGGAAATCTTACAACATACAATCTTAGTGTATTGTGGCTTATACATTTATGGTTGTTTTAGAGGAAAAAGAGGGAATGAACAGAACTGGGAAAGAAGGAAGCTGCAGTGACAAAATGGGAAGGAATCACATGTAAAGGGAGAACAAAAAGATGGATGGCAGAGCAGTGGAAGGTGAGAAAGGCAGACAGGAAAAAGCGGGTCAGATACAATGTAAGCTAAAAGAAGGGTAAGAAGGCAGAAGACTCTGTTTTTCCCTGGATATACAAATTCTGCTGATGACCCTGAACTAGAGTCTTCTGTTGAGATTAGATATGGGACAAATCCATCTTTTTACCATGGCATTTGATACTGAATATTATGTATCAGTTGCTTACCGAATACAAAAGTTAACCTTCTGTGGACTTTGTATGATCACACTCTGGCAGAGAAATCTTATATTAGTGCGGTGCATCCACCAATGAACAGACTTCTGAGGCATAGAATCCTTAATTATCTGCATAAGTGCATGTTAACAGTTGATGAAAATGAGGACTGTCATTCCTTGGCATGACAAGAGATTCTGAAGATAGCTATTCAGAGGGGAGTGAAGAAAGATATTCTGCTGCACAGCAGTACCAGCAATAAAAAGACTGCAAAGCAGCTTGAAAATGGCAGACTAGCTGCTCTGTTTATACAATTCCAAGCTTGAACAGGAGTGTAGATGGTTATGCCATACTCCTGCTTATCTTGGGATGTTTCCTGCAAATACTGGGGAGAGTTAGGAGAGTACATCCAATAAATACATCAGGAGATGTAGCATAATTTGGGGAGTAAAAAGAATATCATGCCCTTTTTTGTCTCTGTCCCATACAAATGACTGCTTTACTCACTCAATATTCTGTTCCCATCATTCAGCAGTACAAGAGGTGATAGTGAAAGGCCAGGAGCTACAAAGGGGAGTAGCATAACATGAAAAAACCCAATGTTGCATTTTGTAAGGGACTTTGTTGGAAGGACTTTGTCTGTAGCTGTGAAGGCCAGGGGGAGGGGAGGGGATGGGGTTGTTAAGAAGCAGGTGGTGGTGTCAGCTTTATGTTTTGATATCTACCATGGAGGAGAGAGATACTCTAGTTTTAGAGGAAACGGGAGTTTGAAGTGGACTAGTTGGATTACATACATTTTAAAGGGGACTTGGTCGATGGAGTTTATTTAGTTGTAATATATTTGGTTGAATATACTCCATGCTTAGAAAGTTTGGTTGTTTCATAATTGTTTTACGAGAGAGATAATAATTTTGTAAATTGTAGTTGGTTTGAGGTTTTGGGCTGAAATTTTTGTGCATATTTCTTTGGTCATGTAACTATTATTTGGCAGATTATTCAACCAATACAAACACACTGGAATTTATAATGTTATTCCTGAGTAAAATACAAATAAAATGTCTCATCTGTCATTTGGATGTTTCATCAGGAATTTGAGGACACACAGGCTTCCACAGTTAGTAGAATTGCTCCAGATTTACATGAGTGAGAGATTTATAAATGAGAGGGGAGGGGTAGAATTTGGACTGGTGTCCTTTAAAATTACAATAAAAGGATGCATTTGCAATGTCATCAGCTGAAAAGTGCTGGATGCTGAAGGCACCCCAGCAATGAAAGGCACATTTTGTCTTATGCAGCCTTATGCGTGCCCTAGACCGGAATTTGATCCAATGTCTCAATTACTGACAAAACCAATAACTGAACAGTGAAAAGTCTAGCCCAATCACCCTGCACTTAGTTCATTGTGCTGCCACAAAATTCCGGGGACTGGTTGTCCATAACTATACTGTAACCATGTTTGGACCATTCATTTGACTTGCAAATTAAATTAATGGGATGTGTCAGCACTGATGTTTTTCTAGTGTATTTTCCAAAATGTAGTTAAAACATATGATTTGAGATGAAAGTTTTATTATAAACTTTCTTTTCTTAAAATACATTTTGCAGCTAACAAAACGTATTCCATTATGTTTTTGCTCTAACATTGAAGGGATATTAACTGATAGAATTGTCTATAAAAAGTAGCTATTTTTCACACTTGCAATAGATCGTCACAGTCCTTGCATATTGAAATAGGGTGGGGAACATATAGGAAGCCTTTCCTCCACTTCTGAACAAGATAATGAGACAGTTGCATGCTCTGCTCAGGGGAACACCAGGACTACTTCCTCCATGCAGCTCTTGGGTAACAATTGCCCAAAGGTGGTGGGAAGGATGCCTTCTCCCCATCTCCACTGGACCACAGAGTTGGCTAGGATCACTGTGGAGAAAGCTCTATCACAGTGGTGGGCAACCTGCGGCCCACGGGCCCCACACAGCCTGTCAGGATAATCACGAGACAGTTTGTTTACATTGGCATGGCTGCCCGCAGCTCCTAGTGGCCACAGTTTGCCTTTCCCAGTCAATGGGAGCTGCAGGAAGCGGTGGCCAGCACGTCCCTGTGGCCTGTACCCCTTCCCGCAGCTCCCATTGACTGGGAATGGTGAACCGCAGCCACTAGGAGCTGTGGGTGGCCATGCCTGCCTACGGTCAATGTAAACAAACTGTCTCGTGGTCCGCCAGTGGATTACCATGATGGGCCGCGTGAGGCCCACGGGTCTCAGGTTGCCCACTGTGGCTCCATCAAAACAGAGGATAATACATGTGATACACTCCCCCCACACAGCACGGATCTTGGAGTGCGATTGTGCAACCTGAGGAACAATAACACTTTAAACTCCCGTGGGGTATTATAGTTTGACGCTGCTCCCAATGTGGGCCTATGCAGGACTGCCCAGTGGTGCACACCTTGTATGACACTCCCACATTAGGAGCCCTGTTATGCCTCCCTAAATCTCAGCCTGAATCTCTCACACTGGACTGAGCTGCATTCAGGAACTGCATTTTCCCCTACTGCCCACTGCCTAGCCTGCCATCAAGCAGCTAGGCTGCATGTCTATCTCCCGTCTGGCACCTCCATCTGCTAGATCCAGGCAGTGAAGGAGCAGCTGCTAATGACAGTAGGGACAGCGCAGCAATGGATGACTCAACTGGGTGGGGACAGAATGTAAGGGGGCTCAATACTAGCCTCTCCCATTTGCTTCAGGGGACTCTGTAACAGACCTGAAAGGAGCAAGCTGACAGAAAGCAGGTGGCAGATATTGCAGCTTCTCGTCTCAAATCCTCAAAGGAAACCTTTTGTACTTTTGTTTCTTGTAATAAACCCTTTCTGAGGTGGATTTGCATCATGTAATATAGTACAGTGTTCCATTTCTCGGAAGGCTAAGCTTAAATTCCCAATTTTGTCCTTGGTAGCCTAAGTAGAGGAATCATTACTAATGGTTTCAAACTATAGAAAATGCCATTTCCAACTATATGGTCACCCACTTTTTCCATTAAGCATTTTCAGGTTAGTCCTTGTTCTTTATAAACAAACTGAAATGCTGATTTTTTTCCTCCTGTAATATGCCTCTGTTCTATCACTGAACAATTTTAATTTCAACCTACTATAGGTCACTGTTCATTTACTACCAAACATTAACTCTGTCTAGCACAGAAATCAGTTTATTTTTCACATTTTAGATTGAGGAATTTGGGGCTTTTAAATGAACACAGCTAGACTCATGCTTCCTCCAATCTCACATATATTGACTTTAATATTGTAAAGTGTTTTCTCTAGACCAGTATCTTTATGTGAAGAAGACAGCCAAAGAATATATGCTACAGAAAGTGTCTGTTATTTATGGATATTTTAGAGACACTATATATCACATCTGATTTTTAGTCTATTATTCATAGTGAAAACTTCTTGAAAATGTCCATGTACTGTTATTCCTATGACTATTCTCTGTTACTGGTCTACCCTGTGGGCATTGTTTACATAAGTTATTTTATTGATGTAGAAAAATAATTTTACCAGCATACTATATAAAAGGAAAAATAATTATATTAGGTGTTTTTTTTTTCAAAATTCAATCTATTTGTAAATGAGGAGGCGGTGCAAATAAAAACAAACTTACAAAGGGTTGATTTCTTGGGTAGAAATTGCTCATAATTTTAATAAGGAAAGACTGAATCAAGTCTCCATTCATGATTTCACTGGGAAATGGTGATAAAGGGAAAATATATATTGCTTTCTTATATTCTTAGATAATGTAGTTACATCATTTCCCCAAAAGCTACTTTTCCAGCAGTTTGCTTTAAAATCTGTAAAAATACAGATAAATGCTGCTCTAACTTTAGTATGGTTTCCACACACACAGCCTGTGTAGCTTGTGCTGTAGTTTAAAGATATGTCTACTGGAATATATTTGCTATAGCAAATTGCCTATTCCCAGATAAGTGAACAACACATGACAGCATGTGTTTGACTGATAGACAAACACACTTCAAATGCACAGAGAAAGTGCTTGACTTTTTTCAACAGCAGTGATAACCTAGCAAATTACTTTTTTTTTCCCCTGAGGAGGGATGGGAGAAGAAGGTGAATTTAGTGTCCATGAAAGGTGCTCAACTGGGAAGTAGAATCCTTTGTTTACTTTCTTAATATTCTCATGGTGTTCTTTTAGAAATACTCACCTCCCTTGTGAACATTATTAATTATGCTCTCACACCTTTTACATAGAATGTCCAGTTCATGAACGATTTGAGCCCCAAGTTTCCACCACTCAATTAATGCTACTTGAGTGCTGCAGTTGAAATAAATAAAACTGAGAAAGCAAGAAGGAAGGTGAGAAAAAATGCAGCAAGTAGACTGAAATGTTGTGAGTACAGAATACATTGTCAGTGAAGCATTTAACCGATGAGCTGAAAAATTCCTAGTAGTGTTACACAGCTCACCTCTGCAAACTGACAGGCAGACTCTCTCCCTAGCCATTGATTCAACAATAATATCTTGTATACTTTTAATCATATGCATTACTCTTCAGCTGTATTCACTGCAGTTATTAATGGTTCTCAGGGTAAATCTGTCATATTTGAAGATGAATAGACAGGTATTCACTTCATAAAATCCACTGCTACAATTGGCACCATTGTTGTCCACCACAGCAGAGTGGCCAAGGATTGAATAGCAATTAGAAATGGACCAGGGTGGCTATGTTTTGACTTTTGCATTGAAATACTTCAGACATCAGTGTCTTGTCTTTTCAGTTCCTTGGGGGTTGGATTCACAGCCTATTTGACTATGGGGTATTTTTAACTTCTTGTTTCCCCTGTTCAGCTGTGACACTATTAAGCTATAATATCAATCACTTTTAAGTAATTATGGCCCTGCTTTTAGGACTATGATGGAAATATAGATAAATAAATTGTATCTAAAAAACCCCCACAAGCTCAACATTACTAAGCTACTTTTTAAGGGGGATAAGGGGGCACAGTAAACCAGCCCCTAAAAATCTACCTATACAAACAATCCTTATCTATAGTGTGTAGGCTCTAACAATTCTCACACAAACTAGTCCTCTTCCCCAAGAATAAACCTTATGAGAGACCTTCTCCTAGCAACTTAGGGCAAGACCCATTGGGCTGCGATGCTCTTCCAGAAGTAGCCAATCTGGAAAGCTCCCCTCTGGCATCTTTTTACTCAGAACTGACATCCATCCCAGTAGAGACAAGTCTGTAGGGAGACAATGCATACCCAAGAACACATGTCCTGGGGTATACAGGTTCCATGCACAGTATCAATACAAGTCTTCTGTTACATTTAATTCCCAATGCTTTTCCCAGATCCTCAGAGAACCCCCAAAGACAACAGTCCTGCATACGCACCAATATCTGCTATGGTTACGAGTATGCAGTGGCAAAAGTATGACTTAAAGCTTTAATTTGTTCCCTTCTTCTGCTTTTCAAAGTCCTACTTGTGTAGGAGCTTGATCATAATGAGAAAGGGATTCGGACTTGGCCACACCTCCTTTTTGGAGGGCCATATCCATTTTTTTCTACAATATGCCTAAAATATGAGCAAGCTCTGTGTGTGCCATTCTGCCTACCATAAGTCCACCAGGATCATAAGGTAGCACCATCTCTCTTGGTATAACATATTTTGTTAAATATGCACCATTCATATTGAGGGATAACCCAGCCATGTACTTTTGCATGCCTCTCTCAACCAAACTCCAAACTTAGTGATGCTCTGTGGTCACTAACATTTTAAAATTGGTTTGTATTAAATAATTGGGGCTGGTTTCTGGTATAACTGTGCATTTCTACCATGATCGTTTGCAAGAAACAGCTGCCAACGAAGCAGAAAATGTGCTTTAGCTAATGCCAGAGGCTGGTTTACAGTATTCATAGATTTTAAGGTCAGAAGGGACCATTAGATCATCTAGTCTGACCTCCTGTATATCACAGGCCATATAATATCATCCGGTTACTTCTGTAATGAGCCCAATAACTTGTTTGACTAAAACCAAATTTCCAAAAAGGCATCTCTTGGTAATTTGTTCCAATGGTTAATCAACCTCACTTTGTGCCATATTTCTAATTTGAATTTCTTTGCCTTTACTTTCCTGTTGATGATTTTTTTTTGTTGTGCTTTCTCCCTACTCCTGTCTGTATTTTTACTGTCCTAGAAACTAGTTTCCTGAATGCTCTGACATGTATTTTCGCTTTGATAGCGGCTAGTTTACTGCCTAGGAGTGTCTTGTACAACACTGAGTACCCGGCTGATGTTTTATGAATAAATAATATTGTGTGCTGCAGATCAGTAAATCAAGCCAGGGGGCTGAATGATTTTTGTTTTTTATTTTATTCCTTTCACATGCCAAGAAACAGGGCAAATGTGATTTAAGGTAGAAATGGAGATTATTATTTTTGCTCTAACATCATAAGCATGAAGGGGAAAACTTAGAAAGTATAAAATACCCATGGGGACAATGCCATTTCTGAACAGCCAATTATATATCTTTAGATAAGAAATATTTTACAAAAAGAGTGTGTTTCACTTTAGGGATCAGTTATACATATAGCACCGGAGTGCCGCTTTCATCCAAGAACTGTTTAAAAGGAGCTTAATAGATGAATTATCAGAACACACTAGATTTACTAGTTTGCCATTGAAAGAGTTCAGTATTGTATCTAGAAAAGCCTAATTGAGCCTAATAGTCAAATTCTCAATAAGAACTAATCAACAAATGTTCAAACTCAGTTTCCAGAGATACTTCCCCATGTCAGTTACCAATTTATTTGAATCCTTAAATTATAATTAATTATATAGTTAAAAAGATTAGACAAAGAGGAATATATGTAATTAATTGTATTAACTGCCAATAGCCGGGATCATTAGTACAGTATATTTCATCTCAATGTTTCAATATTCAGTTTAAGTATCAGTAAACTTCAGATCGTATTGTTGCTCATTTTAAGCCCAGAAAACACCCCCAAGAAATTGATCAGTTGGGAGTCACATTACAAATTTAATTAACACTATTTCTTGTCCCCTTCAAATCAGATTATGTACTCCACAGACGGGTAGCTGATCACTGGATAAAGAGAAATTAACCTCTCTGTGATACCTCCCACCAACAAACCTGTCTTGGGTCTAGGCTACTCATGCTCCTATGTAGTGTATTTTTCAGGGCAGCTCTCTGACTCTCTCTTTGCCCTAGCATCCATGTGGAAATTTCTTCAGAGATTTTTCTTGATTGCACATTCTTCCTGCTCTTCTTCTTTAGCTGGTGACCTGTGGCAGATTTTCTCTTGGATCTGCAAACTGGACTCCAATTAGAGATCAGTCTCTAGTGAAAATGTATTCTAGTGCATCCGTATGGTAATTCAGAAACCTGAAGCACAGAGAGGTTTTATACAGATAGTGGTTTCTGAACCCAGTTCTCTTTATGTTAGTGAAATCACTTCCAACCCAATAAGATGAGGATACAATGTAAGTCAGAGATGCCTAAGCAGTCTGAAGAGATACTATGTGGTGCACAGATTTGTTCACTCCTACCTCTATCGCTTTCCTTTGTTCTAGCTATGAAGTTCTCTGAGATGAAAGGCCCTACCACATAGAAGTGTAAGTCAGTATTATTATTTTCTCCATGTCTTTTCTTTCCCCCAGTACTGAATGGTATCAAGCACTTACAGTTTGTGTCAGGTTTCTTTTCTAAATATAAGAAAAGCTGTTTCAAAGGTTAGTGTGTTGGGGTTTTTTTATTTTTGTTTCCACCCCCGTCCACCCACAGTGCTTGCAGGATTGCAGCGACTACAGATAACCACTTCAAAAGACAAAAGGTATCTAATGCAAAGGCTACATTTTTCTTGCAAGTATTAGATTGGCTGTAGATATACACTAAGTGCCACTTATGTATAAGGTTGGTTAATTCTTGCCTGTTTAAAAATAGCTATTAATGAACAAGATCTCCTGTTGCAAACCCTTCCACTTTCATCTAAGAAATTGTTTCCCTGGCTAACAGAGTAGAATAAATGATAGTGGGTAAAGCTCTTCAAAACAATGGGTCTCCACTGTAAATATCATTCTTATTTCTCCCACTCAAAAATGGCCATTTCAACACGGTCACCTCAGGCCTATTGAAAATCCAAGGCCTAAAAACAATGTCCAACCTAAATCGCCCTCGCTGCAATTTAAGCCCATTGCTTCTTGTACTATCCTCAGAGATTAAAGAGAATAATTTTTCTCACTCCTCTTTGAAACAAATTTTTATGTACCTGAAAACTGTTGTCATGTCCCATCTCAGATGTCTTTTCACCAGACTATACAAACCCAATTTTTTTCAATCTTCCCTTCTAGGTCATGTTTTCTAGAACTTTAATAATTAGTGTTGCTTCTCTGGACTTTCTCCAATTTGTTCACATCATTCCTGAAATGTAGCACCCAGAACTGGACAGAATATTCCAACTGAGGCCTAATCAGCACAGAGTAAAGCAGAAGAATTACTTCTTGAATCTTGCTTACAGCACTCCTGCTAATACATCCCAGAATAATGTTTGCTTTTTTTGCAACAGTGTTACAGTGTTCACTCATATTTAGCTTCTGATCCACTATGACCCCCATATCCCTTTCCACAGTACTCCTTCTTAGGCAGTCATTTCCCATTTTGTATGTGTGCAACTGACTGTTCCTTCCTAAGTGGAGCACTTTGCATTTGTCCTTATTGAATTTCATCCTATTTACTTCAGGCCATTTCTCCAGTTTGTCCAGATAATTTTGAATTTTAATCCTATCCTCGAAAGCACTTGCAACCCCTCCCATCTTGGTATCATCCACAAACTTTGTAAGTGTACTCTCTATGCCCTTATCTAAATCATTGCTATTGAAGATATTGAACAGACCCTGGACCCAGAACTGGTTCCTGTGGGACCCCACTCGATACATCCTTCCAGTTTAGAATCATAGAATATTAGGGTTGGAAGAGACCTCAGGAGGTCATCTAGTCCAAGCGCCTGCTCAAAGCAGGACTAACACCAACTAAATCATCCCAGCCAGGGCTTTGTCAAGCCGGGCCTTAAAAACCTCTAGGGATGGAGATTCCACCACCTCCCAAGATAACCCATTCCAGTGCTTCACCACCCTCCTAGTGGAAGAGTGTTTCCTAATATCCAACCTAGACCTCCCGCACTGCAACTTGAGACCATTGCATCCTGTTCCGTCATCTGCCACCACTGAGAACAGCCAAATTCCCTCCTTTTTGGAACCCCCCTTCAGGTAGTTGAAGGCTGCTATCAAATCCCTCCTCACTCTTCTCTTCTGCAGACTAAATAACCCCAGTTCCCTCAGCCTCTCCTCGTAAGTCATGTGTTCCAGCCCCCTAGTCATTTTCATTGCCCTTCCACTGGACTCTCTCTAATTTGTCCACATCCCTAGTGGGGGGACCAAAACTGGATGCAATACTCCAGTGCCGAATAGCGGGGAATAATCACTTCCCTCGATCTGCTGGCAATGCTCCTACTAATACAGACCAATATCCCGTTTGCCTTCTTGGCAACAAGGGCACACTGCTGACTCATATCCAGCTTCTCATCCATTGTAATCCCCAGGTCCTTTTCTGCAGAACTGCTGCTTAGCCAGTCAGTCTCCAGCCTGTAGTGGTGCATGGGATTCTTCCTTCCTAAGTGCAGGACTCTTCACTTGTCCTTGTGGAACCTCATCAGATTTCTTTTGGCCCAATCTTCCAATTTGTCTAGGTCACTCTGGACCCTATCCCTACCCTCCAGCGTATCTACCTCTCCCCCCAGCTTAGTGTCATCTGTGAACTTGCTGAGGATGCAATTAATCCCATTATCCAGATCATTAATAAAGATGTTGAACAAAACTGGCCCCAGGACCAACCGCTGGGGCACTCCACTTGATACAGGCTGCCAACTAGACATCAAGCCATTGATCACTACCCGACAATCTAGCCCGACAATCTGGCCAGCTTTTTATCCACTTTATAGTCCATTCAGCCAATCCATACTTTTTTAACTTGCTGGCAAGAATACTATGGGAGACCGTATCAAAAGCTTTGCTAAAGTCAAGATATATCACATCCACTGTTTTCCCCATATCCATAGAGCCAGTTATCTCATCATAGCTTGACTGTGAACCACTGATAACTACACTCTGGGAATGTTTTTTCAACTAGTTAAGCACCCATCTTATAGTAGCTCCATCTAGGTTGTATTTCCTTATTTTGTTTATGAGGAGGTCATGCAAGACAGTATCAAAAATATTACTAAAGTCAAGATATGCCACATCTACCGTTTCCCCTATATTCACAAAGCTTGTTACCCTGTCAAAGAAAGCTATTAGGTTGGTTTGATACATTTAGTTCTTGACAAATCCATGCTGACTGTTATTTATCACCTTACAAAATGAAATCTTACAAAAAAAACATATTTACACAAAATGATGAGAAACAAAATGACTGAATTTTTACTCAACTCCACTTACTGGTCCTGTGTATAAATAGGATTTGTACTTCTATTTTATCAGTATACAAGTTATTTTTATCATCTAAAGATCTAACTTGTATTCCTCACCTTTGTTTTCATGCATTAGATACATCCGGACAAAGACAATTCACATAACATATGAAGACAGAAAAATTTTAAATATCAGAAATGAAGTTAGTAAGAGCAACACAAGGAAGGGATGATCCAGCAATTCTCTCCAGTTTTGCCATGGACCAGCCTACATCTTTTTTCCATGTACTTTCTGACAAACCTCTCATTTGTCAATGAATAACACCCAAGTTGTACTCCATGGGCCTCCCAATGTAGAACATGCTCACTTCCCAGTATGGAAGTGTATAAGGGTAGGTTGGGGTCAGTTACTCTCTGAGAATGCAGAAGAGTTGGGTTGTTGTAGAAAAGCAACCAACAGGAAGGTAAGATAATATACACATTGCCACTTACTTTATCTCTCACCTTTTTATACTTGCTTTTCCAACTATAATCCAGCCCTTCTCCTGTAATCCAGTAATTTACACCAACCAACACTTACACAGTGTGTAATGCACCATCATTTATTTCACATTTCATTGGGCACATTAAACTTCAACTATAATAGTCTATGCATGTCTACATTAGAGTTGTTTATTAAACTCCTTTCTATCTATCTATGAACAATATGGTTAAAGGAGGAAATATTTGCCCATACTTGTTATCTTTGTGTAATAGCAAATTAACTCTGCATCCATCTGCTGGCAGACATCTGCATTTTTTGAGTTTGATGCAGATAAATATCAAGCTAAAGTCTGCTTGTAAAGAAAAAGCATGAAAATCAAAATATATGTTTTAAAAAAAAGTTATTCTGGTTATAATGGGGAAGCATTCTTCTCAGTGAGGAGGGGCTTGCATCATTCCCTGATCCTGCACCATTTTTGTAATGGTATCTCACAGGTTCAAAATAGCAGTTGAATGCTTTCTTCTTGATTACATCCAGGGCTATCTTTGGAAGCACCCCCTCCTGAAGTTGATACTTCATAATGATGAAATCCCTGTCAGCTAATCAACACTTCTTGTTACAAAAACTGAAGGGAATTGTGCTTTCCATAGAAAATAAAATCAGCAGGTATCTAAGAATTGCTACAGTTTAACAAAATATATATGCAAGCAGGTTTTGTTGTATCTAAAGTGTTGTTTTACATGTAAAACAAGGTGTAGATTTTACAGTAATGTGATGGTTCTAGAAACAAATTTGGCTCTTTGTGACTGAATTTGGGTCCCATCTTAAACAAAACCCCTGGCTGAAATATGGGTCCCATTGAAGTCAATGGGATTTTTGTCACTGGCTTCAGTGGGGCCAGGATTTCACCCTTTAGTGTTTAATTCCCCAGGAAAGTGTCCAGGACAGTGATCCTTGTTTAGCCCAACTGTAATTTGAGGGAACACACATGTTTATCCTTTCTTTAAAAAAAAAAAAAAAAGAATAACATTTGCAGGATTTTACCAAGATATCATGATATTTTCTGTAAGTTGTGACTTGTCAAAGTCCTCATATTCAAAGCTAAAATAATATCTGAATTTCTTCCAGACATCTTTTAGTATCTCATTCTCCCCTATAAACTTTCAGTCTCTAAAACACTAAACTTTAAACCTAAACCTTTGTTCATCTGTACCACACATTGTTTGTTTGAGGTTTATTCTTCTTCCAAAAAACAGAGTGCAAGAAAGAAATACACTTGAAATAACTTAGCAGTCATTTCAAGATATCAATTTTCACAATCACTTTTTCTGTGCATGGATATAAGGGAAGTTCAATTAACTTCTGTCGCAAGCCTGTATTTAACCTAATGGGCTTGTATTTAAAATAGAGAGCAATTTCCATTTCAAAAAGTAAATGGAGCAGTATTGTTTTTATGTACATCTGCTCTATGGGAGTTATTTTCTCTCTGAGAAACAGCAAACAAATGTCTTTTGGCTTCAGGAATGCTATAAAAATAGGAAACCTAAAGTCAGTGACGAATGGCTGCAAATTGCTCTGTATGTTCATGCTTCTTTTAAAAGAATAATCCTTCTTAAAAAGATGATCCTTTTACAACAACTGAAGAAAATGTTGCTCTCCATGGAAAATAAAACCAGCTGGTGTCTAATAAAAGTTAGTTTTTAACAAAATATATATGCAGCCAGGGCTTGTTTTATCTAAGGGGCTTTTAGGTGTAACTAAGAAGGTGTGGATTCTACAGTATTGTGATAGATTCTAATAAAAAATACTCAGAAGAAATTCTATACAGGCATAGGAAATACCATTCCCCTTATTTGACTAGAGACAGATTGTGCATACATATTTTATATGGGATTGTTTTCAATTAATACAGTTAGTCCAACCTATATTATATTTATACTAGCCCATTGTGGGAACAAAAATGCAGCTATGGAACAGAACAGCCCACTAAGGTTATGTCCACACTTAAACGGCTACATCGGCACAGCTGCAGCAGCGTAGACACTCACTACAGTGATGGGAGGGGTTCTCCTGGGGCTGTATTTAATCCACCTTCCCCAGAAGTGTAGCCAGCTCAACAGAAGAATTCTTCTGTATACCTAGCACTGTCTACACAGGCAGTTAGGTTGGCTTAACTATGCTCTCCAGGGGTATGGACTTAGCTGGACTGACTTAGTTTATGCTGAAGATAACATATATTACAGGTTATCTTCAGCATAGGCTTTTACTTGTGGTTTGCTTTAACCACAGAAGCTTCTGTATTGGGTAATGGGTCTGATATCTGCAGAGAGCAGAGTCCCTGGCTCCTGCTGCATTATGTTAACTGACTGAAGCATGATAATTTTAAGGGATAATTTTGTTCAAACTCCATAGAAGTTCTGCAATGAAAACTACAGAGCATACCTGAACAAAGCTGTATATTAACAGGTTGGAGAAAGGGCAGTTTTCTCCTCAATCTGTTTTTTCTATCCTGTCGTGGAATAGACAGACTTGTGGCACCTCTATGTAACACAGAATTGCTCTGGCTATGCTCCTGGCATTCCCCCTGTGCTACTTGGTGATTACCCCAGCGTGTGGGGATATATGGTTATTTAGATAAGCAGGTTTTGTGCCTTTAGCCACTTCAGGGCCACAGTCCAGAATAATATATATTCCCCTGGTTATGCTGTTGATAACAGATATGCTCTGTGCTCTGTAGACCTGGCCTTAGCTGTGCTGGGTATTTCTCACACATTCCAAGGTACACTCATTTAAAAAAAAGGAGGCCATATTTTTGAAATTTCAGGTCTATCACTGGAATATAGCCACTTCTAGGGTGAACCTTGCTAATTGTTTAGCAGCAATACTACATAATTTAGGACAGTAAATGAGTAATGTTGTACTCAACTAAAAAAAAACTACAGGAGGAATTTTAGGGAAGTAGAATTTACAATTCAAGTTGTAATTTGGCCCAGACACCAATGCCCTTGAGAAAAATAAAATGGGCTCTGAAATTTCCAAGGTCCTGGTCTTCACATCTGTATATCCATCCACAGCATGTTAGTGGTTTATTTTAATCAAAATTATCTTTCTTTCTGTCATAACTAAAGCACTCCAACCAGGAATTTATCTGGCTCTTCAACTAGGTCAGCAATGGCAATATAAGCTATCTTCTTTATCCTTTGCTAAAAATTCCATTGTTTTCCTGGCAGATTGTGTCCTGTCAGATGGGCTTGTGGAGGTATGATTCTACCAAAAAACAGCAGAGGAGAAGTGCCTGGCACTTCCAACTGGG
Source organism: Chrysemys picta bellii (assembly GCF_011386835.1). NCBI lineage: Eukaryota > Metazoa > Chordata > Testudines > Emydidae > Chrysemys > Chrysemys picta. The sequence continues at coordinate 85,382,064 of NC_088795.1, forward strand.
AAGAAGAATGTGCACTTTATTTTCTAATGAGACAGGAAGTGACAGGGCTGGCCCTAGACCACATGGTACCCCAGGCAAGGAGCACCTTCAGCACACACCCTCCATTTGTTAAACTTTTGAATACCTAATTTTATTAATTACATTTATAGCTCATTGCATGACTTTGATGCATGATTTGAATGCATGATTTTTCCCTGTCAGATAACATGATACATTTGCATGCTACAATCTGTAAATCTGTATTTATTCATGCCATATGTAAGCTTAAAGAAACTTTAATTTTAAGAATAACTGAAATGTACTAACATCAAGAAATTGAACTGTGCACCAACATTGGGTGGATCAGTATTAAATAGTGTTAAAGTAGGCGACAGCCTTAGAATGTCACAATGTGCATCCAATGTGCTGGTTTTCTGCATCTATGCATTTATTCTGCTTGAGCCTGGACTCTACCCCCATCCGTTTGGAGTAGACCATAGAATGGTTGGGTGACTTTTCATGTTGCTTCAGAGCATCAGCTAAGTTATGCCAGTAATTTTACCCAGAAATCACAAGCAACGATTTGGCATTCTTGTCAAATATTTTGCAACAAAATGAGAACACTGTCAGTTGATTTTTGAGTAAACTTGCCAATGCTGATTCAGTTTTTCACCATTTTTGAGAACTCTTTCACAGTGCGACTTTGAGAAATGTCACTTCCGCTTATTTAATGGAAATGTCATATCCTCGATTTTGCCCAGCCTATTCAAAATTGTACGATCGATATCAACAGAGTTTAGGATCACTGGCCATAAAGCAGGATCTGATGTAGCAATTTGTGGTGTGCAATTTTTCTCACTGTGGTTTCTGTCATCAAGCAAGGCTGATTCCTCTTTATCATTTCTCTCCTTTATGCAGTCAGGAAAACTGGACAATTCTCTATCACTTTCCTCACATTTCCATTCCTTCAGGTAAATCTGCTAATTTCTTAGTAATAGAACTTCCATCATTTCTGCTTCACTCCTCAATTTCTTCTGCACTGGGGCAATCGCTATTTCCTAAAGCCCGGTTTAGACGCAGGTAGGCTTGCACCCACCTCCCAGAATTCAATAAGGCCTAAAACTTGGTAGTTCTATTTCAGATATTTTACCATCAAATTTGCCCCCTGCTGCAAACTAGATTGCAACTGAGCTTTTTGTTTCCTATATTGAGCTTCTGAAGGCTTCTTTGGGGGCATCTTTTATTTTCTACAGGGGAAAACAGACAGTACTAGGGAGAGCAAAAGTCTATGTTCCACAGTCTTAGAAAGTCATCAAACATTATGTGTTAAGCATGGCAAAAGAAGTAACAGTATTTCTTTTATAGTGTTGAGTAAATAGGGGTTCACTAGACATCTCTGGCGTCTCATTAAATATGTCCTTTGTTAGTCATTACTTACACTCTTCAAGTCTTAAAACACAAGTACACTTTCACAATAAAAAAAGATTCACAATATCGCAGCTGGGCTCTCATTTCACTTCAGTTTGATTCTATATCTCACTGACTGAATGGTGACACCCCACTCCTTTATATGCCCACAAGGTCATGGTTGATAACATTCTAGAAGGTTTGAGGAAAATGCAGTCCTCAAAGTCTGGAAGGTTCAACAAGTTTCTACAAAGGTCCTGAACATTCTAGGAGGTTAGTGAAAAATGAATCCACATACAGAATACCTGAAACATTTTACTTCACGTATTCTATTTTCCCTTTTGTTGTTAACAATAAAAACGGTCCCTAATCAGTCGCCTGGGTCACCTGCCCTTAAATCCGGCCCTGGACACTAAAATCCCATAAATGTATATGCATTAACTTGTGCTTTCATTTATGTAAAGAGGGATCTGCAATCTGATAATCCTCCATGTACAGGAGGAGAAACTGTTTTAAAATAAACAGGAGTACTTGTTGCACCTCAGAGACTAACAAATTTATTAGAGCATAAGCTTTCATGGACTACAGCCCACTTCTTCGGATGCATACAGAGTGGAATAAATATTGAGGAGATATATATACACACATACAGAGAGCATAAACAGGTGGGAGTTGTCTTACCAAGTCTGAGAGGCCAATTAAGTAAGAGAAAAAAAACTTTTGAAGTGATAATCAAGATAGCCCAGTACAGACAGTTTGATAAGAAGTGTGAGAATACTTACAAGGGAAGATAGCATATTACAAACATTGAATCTATCTGTATGTGTGTATATATATCTCCTCAATATTTATTCCACTCTGTATGCATCCGAAGAAGTGGGCTGTAGTCCACGAAAGCTTATGCTCTAATAAATTTGTTAGTCTCTAAGGTGCCACAAGTACTCCTGTTCTTTTTGCAGATACAGACTAACACGGCTGCTACTCTGAAACCTGTTTTAAAATAATATTTTAAGGGAACAAAGTCTCTTTCAGTCTGTCTCCCATATTTACATACCAAACTGCTGCAATTCAAAGAACAACTGTATAATAAGGAATATCAAATAAACACACTTCCCTACCCAACTTGGATTCCATGATAAACCAAACAACTCAAACAAAAAACAGATTTCTTTTAATGAATTAGACCCTTCGCTTTTTATAACTTGTGGTTTGGTTTTGTTTATTAATTTTGGAATGTCTTTCCATTTATTTTATTTACTAAAGTGTCAATAGATGCTTATTGCTTTAGTTGGGTTTAGAATATGCACTGAAGTGGGGGCACTGTGAAGTGTCATAGCACTTTCATTCATTCATATGTATATATATAAATAATATACACATGATCATTCCCGTTAGTAACACTGAAATGCACTGTTTGAGTCAAAGGGTCCATGTTCCCTGGAGGGACCGTTATTGATGGGACACCATGGAAACAGGGAATTTGGGAAGTTAGGCTGAAACAACTCAGCCACAAGGACAGAGCAGTGCACAGGGTTTAATAAGGTTCCATTTCTTCAATTTAACATGCACTCAGCTTCAATCTTTGCTAATGAAACATGCACATCAATGAAAATAGATTTTACACAGAGAATAAATGCACTAGTCACAAATTAAACCATTTATTGACCATAACACCAACTTTAATAGTTATGAGGAAATATTGATTGGAACTATAATACCAGCTGGAAAAAATGAGTATTTGTTTTTGCCTCAAATATAAAACAGTTAGTTATGACTAAGATAATCTCAGTCGATTATATATTCACACACCCTGCCTCTCAGTTCACTTCTCATTATTATATTTCTTCAAACTTTACCTCTTTCAACTGCTTTACAAATATGAACTAATTCATTCTTAAAATATCCCTTTGAGGTAGATATTATTAAACCTATTTTGCAGATAGGAAATTTGAATTAGTAAGAGACTATGGCCATAATTTTCAAAGTTTGATGTCAAAAATTTAGTTAAGCTAAATCCAGTTTTATGTACATGTTTGAAAATTTTGGCTGAAATAAAATATCCAAAGCTGGAGCAAGAATCCATGTCAGAACTGGGATTAGAACTCAAGAGTTTCTGGTTACTGCTTCTTCTTCAGAACCTCCATCTTGTAATAGACCAAGATACACACCTCACATAATTAAGAGTGGTCTTAAACTAAACAAGTGAGGCTTAAAGTGAAGTTCTGCTCTGAAAAGTGACTGTGTAAATATGGCATTGTGCACTTCTATGTTGATGTTTTTAGGATTCTTATCAAATGCTTTTGAATTGACAGATAGTGCTTTATTTGTGCCATGGCTTGCCAGGGCTGAGCCCCGGCGCCTCTAGGCTTGGCAGTTAATAGCCCCAGCATCTCTAGGCTTGCTGCATCAGTTATGAATGTAAAAAAATTATCTGAGCCCTGGCACTTCTTTCATTACAAATTAAGCACTAGACAAAGATAACAGCCCTGAAAACTCCCCCAGACCTTTGTTGCCTGGGCTAAATTAGGTATTCCCAAGGCTACAGGCATTTGGGCTCAAATCCTTGAAGATACTTAGGCAAGGATCTGCCTACATTCACCATTTAGGCACCACTGTTTTCAAAACTGCACGCAGTGGCCGTCTAAGCCTCCACATATTGCCATTCACAAAGTTGTCTAAGCCCTCATGCAGCCCCAAACAAGCAGCTTGCAGCTCTTTCTCAAGCAGGATTTTCAAAGTAGGCAGGGAAACACCAGCAGGACCCAGTCCGGTAAGTGTGCCCTGAGCATGCCTAACACCTGTTACTGTCAGACCCTGTAGCACGAGTGCTGGGTGCAGACCACTTAAAGGTGGGGCAGGGGCAGTTCACATAGCACCCACGCAGCACCCACACAGTTGCGGGGGGGGGGGGCACAGGGAGATGTAGGGTGAGTGGGAAAGAGAGAATGAGTGTGAGCAAGAGCTGGAGAAAGACAGAGATGGTTTCAGCTGCCTAGGGCACAGGCTACCTAAATGGCTGACCTAGCTTAGGTGCTTCACTCAAGGACAGGGTTTGCTGCTGGGGACCCTCAGCAGAAAGCTACACCTACCTCAGGCCTATGTGCCAGGCACACCATCTTGGCTGCTTTGGTGTCTAAACCCCCCACTCCTCCCCCCCATTTCCTCGGCATTCCATTCTTAGCTAGCTTAGATGGCTCCCCGCTCAGCTTGCTGGCTTTTGAGGGGCCTTTTCTTAGGTCCCTAGCTCTCCCTATGTAGTGTATGAGAAGCCAGGGCACCTAGTTCCAGGCTGAGAATTCTGCTAGGTGACCGGTCACCTAGCGGTTAAGTATTGCAGTGCCTAAGTACCTTTGAACATCTGGGCCTTTGTGCCAAAGTGTGTTTGTCTTGCTAATATAGAATATACTCTTAAAACACAAAAATATTACACTATAGATACGTTTTTTTGCTATGAAAATAGCCTCTGGGGAACGTGTCTCTAGTCATAATCCCTGCAGGGATTCCGCCGGAGAATGCCACTCTAGATAAAATCCCTGCATGGAAAATATTTCTGAGAATTACCTCTCTTGACAAAAAACTGTTAGCTCTGAGTTCCCAAGGTCAGGGTTTTATATTATTATTTATTATTGGTATTACTGTAGCACTTAAAAGCCCTAATCATGAACCAGGACCCCATTGTGCTAGGTACTGTACAAATATAGAACAAAAAGCTGGTTGCTGCCCCCCAAATGGCTTACCAGCTAAGTATAAGACATGAGTCATCAGATGAATAAAGACAAACTGATAGAGGAGTAGGAGGAAATGATGAGACAATGTTATTCAGTACCGTAGGCTGTGGTCACAGCATACCAGTGGCCTAACCGTTGTTAAGTTTTTTGTAAGCATCATAGCAAAAGACAGTTTGAAGGAGGATAACAATGTAGCTTTGCAGCTGTTTACAGAGCTCCTCCCAAAAGTGAGCAGTAGCATGGAAGAAAGTACAAGCAGAGCACGAATAGTCCACAGATGAATTAAACCTTCCTATTATTCTACCCTAATTAGGTCCAACCAGATGTGGTATAAAACTGGAGCCACCAGGTCTCTTAGGAACAGATTTTTTTTAAAGTACGTAGTTGCCTAAAGATGCAGATAGGCCCTTAGTGCATTCCTCCCTCTCCCTCCCCCCCCCCCCCCCCCGATGCCTAGGTACCTAATTCCAAAGAGTGTCTAGGCTCTTTTGAAAAATCTCACTAGGCACCAGTCTGCACCATTAAGCACAAATACCTTTAAAAATCTATCCCATGGTTGCTATTGCTCATAGAAGACTTACTCTGCCATTGTCACTGACTTTACTTTTTCTGCATTTTCAACAGTTACAAAGATCCTGCTGACCAAACACCTCTACCTCTTTTGTATCCAAACTATGCCTTAGCCTTTGGTAGCATCGTTCAGGCATTTGGGACCTTTATTAATTGGGAGGATGTGTAAACATTTCAAGTTGATTTTCAGATCTCAAAGTGACTGATTGGGCAGGTAAGTTAAGTTCTTATTTTTAATGTAACCCATTTATTACCAATCACATTTCACTGGTATCTGTTCCAAAACTGAGAGCTGAGAATATGCTACAACTACAACAGTGAAGTGATTAAACACTGAAATAGTATCAACACCATAAGCTCAGGGATTCTGGAACAATTTTTATAGTGGGGGTGCTGAGAGCCATTAAACCAAACTACGCTACCAGCACTCCCAGCTATCTTCGAGACACCACTGACTTCCTGAGGAAACTACAATCCATCAGTGATCTTCCAGAAAACACCATCCTGGCCACTATGGACGTAGAAGCCCTCTACACCAATATTCCACACAAAGATGGACTACAAGCTATCAGGAACAGTATCCACGATAATGTCACAGCTAACCTGGTGGCTGAACTTTGTGATTTTGTCCTCACCCACAACTATTTCACATTTGGGGACAATATATACCTTCAAGTCAGCGGCACTGCTATGGGTACCTGCATGGCCCCACAATATGCCAACATTTTTATGGCTGACTTAGAACAACGCTTCCTTAGCTCTCGTCCCCTAACGCCCCTACTCTACTTGCGCTACATTGATGACATCTTCATCATCTGGACCCATGGAAAAGAAGCCCTTGAGGAATTTCACCATGATTTCAATAATTTCCATCCCTCCATCAACCTCAGCCTAGATCAATCCACACAAGTGGTCCATTTCCTGGACACTACTGTGCTAATAAGCGATGGTCACATAAATACCACCCTATACCGGAAACCTACTGACCGCTACACTTACCTACATGCCTCCAGCTTCCATCCAGGACACACCACACGATCCATTGTCTACAGCCAAGCTCTAAGATATAACCGCATTTGCTCCAATCCCTCGGATAGAGACAAGCACCTACAAGATCTCTATCAAGCATTCTTAAAACTACAATACCCACCTGCTGAAGTGAAAAAACAGATTGACAGAGCCAGACGAGTACCCAGAAGTCACCTCCTACAAGACAGGCCCAACAAAGAAAATAACAGATCACCACTAGCTGTCACCTTCAGCCCCCAACTAAAACCTCTCCAGCGCATCATCAGAGATCTACAACCTATCCTGAAAGATGATCCTTTACTCTCACAGATCTTGGGAGACAGACCTGTCCTCGCTTACAGACAACCCCCCAACCTAAAGCAAATACTCACCAGCAACCACACATCACTGAACAAAACCACTAACCCAGGAACCTATCCTTGTAACAAACCCCGATGCCAACTCTGTCCACATATCTATTCAAGTGACATCATCATAGGACCTAATCACATCAGCCATACCATCAGGGGCTCATTCACCTGCACATCTACCAATGTGATATATGCCATCATGTGCCAGCAATTCCCCTCTGCCATGTACATTGGCCAAACCGGACAGTCTCTACGCAAAAGAATTAATGGACACAAATGTGACATCAGGAATCATAATACTCAAAAACCAGTGGGAGAACACTTTAACCTGTCTGGTCATTCAATGACAGACTGCGGGTGGCTATTTCACAACAGAAAAACTTCAAAAACAGACTCCAACGAGAGACTGCTGAGCTGGAATTGATATGCAAACTAGACACAATCAACTCCGGTTTGAATAAGGACTGGGAATGGCTGAGCCATTACAAACATTGAATCTATCTCCCCTTGTAAGTATGCTCACACTTCTTATCAAACTGTCTGTACTGGGCTATCTTGATTATCACTTCAAAAGTTTTTTTTCTCTTAATTAATTGGCCTCTCAGAGTTGGTAAGACAACTCCCACCTGTTTATGCTCTCTGTATGTGTGTATATATATCTCCTCAATATATGTTCCATTCTATATGCATCCAAAGAAGTGGGCTGTAGTCCACGAAAGTTATGCTCTAATAAATTTGTTAGTCTCTAAGGTGCCACAAGTACTCCTGTTCTTCATTAAACCAAACTGTAAACCCTGTATATAATGGAAACCATTTCAAGTCAGGGTGTGCTGCAGCACCCCCCACATCCCTAATTCCAGCTCCTATGCACAAACTGACAGTTCAAGTAAGAGAGAGGCTCTTCCTCATCTTTGTGGAGAAAGTCTGTGGGGCCAGGAGTACCCATGGGGAAAGAAGAAATAGAAGCTCCTTTTCCAGTCAGAAACTGGTGTCAATGCTAGAAATCAGCCTTAGTGGCAAATAGTATGCATCGACTTGAGCAAAAAGTGTTAGGTCTAGGGATACTAAGCAATTTGGTTACATGCAGTTGGTCACTGAAGGAGGCATGAGTTCAGTCTCTGCACAGGGGGAAGAAAAAGTGAGCTACAACATTGGTTTTGTTCAACTTCCATGGAAGTTCACTAGTGCCCCAGAAATGGTCAGACTTGAATTATAATTAGGCCACTGACAATGTTGCTGGGGCAAGTAACTGTGAAGTCTGAAATTTTAGGTTAATGGAACCCATAAAAACACAAATGAAAATACAAAGAATTTCTGCTGATGTACACTTTGTTCTCCATTTAATTTGAAGATAAATATTAACATCACAAATAAGATGCAAATTTGCATGGATTAGTATGCAGAACAGAAATTGCATTGTGGATTCAAGTTTTGATGTTATAATGTCAGTGCTAACTGACATTTAATTTGTTGAATATAATGTTGCCAATTCTCAAATTCTTCACTATATGATACATGATGCTGTAACAAGCTATTTAAAAAAAATTGATAGCCTAGAAAAGCGTAGTGATCATCATGTACTGTATTAAATACAATTATATGTATTACACACATGAGGCTCAACCTTTGAAACCAAAGGGAGTTTTGCCATTCACATGGGGATGGATCACCCCAAAAGATATTAAAATATAAAACCGAACATTACAAATTAATTGCTCACAAGTTGGGAAATGCAAAAGTTCCATAACCTTAATTCTTCCCTGTGGCATCTATGCAATAGATGGTATTTAAATTACATGATCATATGCTATCCCCCAAGTAATACAATATACTATTGTTTTGTTCTTTTGTTTTTCCAAAAACACAGATACAGAGCAGTGCAGATTACTCTTTGTATCTAGGGTGACCAGATGTCCCAATTTTAAAGGGACAGTCCCGATTTTGGGGGCTTTTTCTTATATAGGCTCCTATTACCCCCACCCCCATCCCGATTTTTTACACCTGCTATCTGGTCACCCTATTTGTATTCCAGCTAGTCCATACAAGTAATTTTTAAAAGTACATGGTAAAAAGTACTTTAATTATATTCTGCACTATTGAAGGAAGAGTAACTAGATTTTTGTACACTTCATTCTTTCTGCAGGCCCAGCTGTGCACCCAGTAAGAGAGAGTAGCATGTTGAGCTGCTGCTTGGGACATGTGTAGGCAGTAGCAGGGTGCATGAGCGGGGCCCTCAGCCTGCAGCTCCTAATGAACACTCGGGAAGGGCCAGGTTTTGCTTTCTCTTACATCAGTGGGTGTTTTCACCAAAATCACTAAGATTCTATCTGTTGATGCCTATAACATTCCCTGAAATTTGGGAATTAATGGGATGCAGTGTCCCAAAGTTATTTGGGTTTGTCTGACAAATAGAGAAATTACCTCAAACAGGGTATAAACTACTTATAAATGTACCATTCATATAAAGTGTGATCACTTTTTATTATAAAAAAAGTTACTTCCAAGTTTTCAGTGTAAAAATACCCCCCCTGTTTGGCACAATTTCATGTTATTACCTGACATAGTCTGAACTGTTGCTTTACCTTTTTCCATATAGCATGCAAAATTCATTTAAGAATCAGTTGTATCTAAAATTGATTTGACACCATCAAAGAGTGACATACATAAAAGACTCTATTCCTTTCTTTTAAACAGGTCAATTCCAATGCATAAAAACTACAGTTTATTTAAATGTAAGTTCCTCTGTATTACTGTAGTTGTAAAACTTCATTGACAACCATATTTTATATGAAAGTCCTGTTTCTGTTGTCCATCATCCTTCTATTACAGCAGATTTAATAACGGAGTATGAAAAGCTCCATTTGCAATTCTATTTCCCATTTTTAATTACTTATGGAGACCAGAGAGTGATGATACATTTGATATTAATTGAACTCTTTTCCTTTTGGTACTGTATGTTCTATATAATAAAATACAAAACAAAGTTGCATTGATTATTATCTGTATTCAAAGGAATGCAGTGTTAATGGACATAATTATTCTGTTCTTAGTACATTGTCTGGATAAACTCTGAATCAAGCATAATTTATCATAACGTTTTTCTTCTTTCTGCATACAGACAAAGGAATACCAAGTTAATGCATTTGTTTTCCATCACGCCTTTTTCCATCAGGCATTTTTCCCCATTAAGAGTTTCTTTAGGGAAATCATAATTTTCCTCCTTTTATTTTTCACAGTAAAAGTTGACTCAAGCCACCATTCGGTTACCTATATTTCAAAGAGTAAAGTTATTGAAATGTAACATTTGAGTTATTGTTGGATTTTCCAATCTGCAATTCCATCTAAGCCTTCGAAGCAGATAGCCATAATTTATTTTTAGCTAACCAAACAGTGACCTGGAGTCAGCCCTTTTTGTCATATAGGACATTCATGTTTTGAAGTGGGGGAAAAAAAACCTGGTCACTTCAGGCAGCACAAGATAGTTGGGCAGGCCCCAACCTGGGGTGTTACTTCAGCTCATTCTGACCAATGGCAGTTCTACCTTGTTAGAGTGGCTGCTATTTGGTTAATTCTGGCACCTCTATTGGGGAGGTCAGTGGGTGACAAAGCCTGAATTCTGATGGTGTTGCATGGAACTAAACTATCTCTTGCTTTGCTCCTCTCACTACAAATATCCCTCCATCCTTTATAAGTCAATGGTTAGTGTGGAGTTCTATGGATGCTTTTGTTTGGATACGGTTATGATGTTGTGCCTCAGATATTTGCACGTGCAGTGTGGTTTCATCAGGTTGTGCAGGTACATTTGGGACTTTAAAGCATTGTCTGAGCACAAATCCAATTATGTATTACTGGTTATTTTAACTGGTGAGTATGTTTTTCACAAGATCACACTTTGGGATGATTTGCCCTGGCAGGAGGGTTCAGAGTCCCCATGGTGAGTTTAGAACTCTTGAAGAAGTGGTGCTTAGTCTCCCACACCAACCAAGGCAGAGAGAGGGGATAAGTGCCTTACCTGTGTATTAAGGCATCAATTTACTTTCTATGCCGATGGGGGCTGGATCTGAAGAAATACCCAATATCTCATTGTGACATTCAGGGTTTTCCTGTGTAGTAGTGTGAGAGGCCTGCTAACTGTAGAACTGTGTGGGCCTCTTAGGGCTTTGGGATTAAATGAATGGGGTGGGCCATACACAGTTTAGAACACTTGGGTTGAGGATGAAAAATGGGGCAGGCAGCTGAGAGCTTGGGGCTGCCATAAGTAACCTTCAGGGATTTTACAATGTAGAGTAGGACTCCTAATATTATGATATACTATTATAGGGTAAATCCTGTCACATCACAATGCCCAGAGTAAAATTAATACTAGCTCAGGCAGAAAATGTGTTGTCTTACTGTACTCTCTGTATAATATATTGAAATAGTAGGAAACTTTTCACCCAACTATATATATAAAATGATGGGGTCTAAATTATTGTTTAGTCTGCAGAAGAGAAGAATGAGGAGGGATTTGATAGCTGCTTTCAACTACCTGAAAGGGGGTTCCAAAGAGGATGGATCTAGACTGTTCTCAGTGGTACCAGATGACAGAACAAGGAGTAATGGTCTCAAGTTGCAGTGGGGGAGGTTTAGGTTGGATATTAGGAAAAACTTTTTCACTAAGAGGGTGGTGAAGCACTGAAATGGGTTACCTAAGGAGCTGGTGGAATCTCCTTCCTTAGAGGTTTTTAAGGTCAGGCTTGACAAAGCGTTGGCTGGGATGATTTAGTTGGGGATTGGTCCTGCTTTGAGCAGGGGTTTGGACTAGATGACCTTCTGAGGTCCCTTCCAACCCTGATATTCTATGAGTCTATGAAATTAGCTGTTACCATGCAAACAGGTCTTGGAGTCATTGTGGATACTTCTCTGAAAACATCCAGTCAATGTGCAGTGGCAGTCAAAAAAGTGAACAGAATGTTAGGAACCATTAGGAAAGGGATAGATAATAAAACAGAAAATATCATATTGCCTCTGTATAAATCCATGGTATGCCCACATCTTGAATACTGGTTGGAAAAGGTATAGAAAAGTGTAACCAAAATGATTAGGGATATGGAACAGCTTCCAGATGAGGCGAGATTAATAAGACTGGGACTTTTCAGCTTGGAAAAGAGATGACTAAAGAGGTCTATAAATGATAGAGGTCTATAAAATCATGACTGACAAGGACAAAAGAAATAAGGAAGCATTATTTTCTCCTTCTCATAACAGAAGAACTAGAGGTCACCAAATGAATTTAATAGGCAGCAGGTTTGAAATGAACAAATGAAAGTATTTCTTCTCACAACACAGTCAATCTTTGAAACTCTTTTGCCGGAGAATGTTGTGAAGACCAAATCTATAGCAGGGTTCAAAAAAGAACTCAATAAGTTCATGGAGGATAGGTCCATCAATGGCTGATAGCCAGGATGGGCTGGGATGCAAAACCATGCTCTGAAGTGTCCTTAGCCTCTGTTTGCCACTGAGAATGGGCAACATGGGATAGATCACTCTATAATTGCCCTGTTCTGTTCATTCCCTCTGAAGCACCTGGCATTGGCCACTGTCAGAAGACAGGATACTGGACTAGATAGACAATTGGTCTAACCCAGTATGGCTGTTCTTATGATTTGTACTATAGCTTTGAAAAGAATGATGAATGATTTTAAAAGAAAATCTAGCTTCTGCTGCTTCATCTTACCCATGTATCTTCCCTGATGATAAAAAATAATGCCCTGGAGTCAGCTTTTGTCCTAAAAGCAGAATTACATACAAGTGAAAATTTTACTCTTGCTCTGGACATTGCACACTTACACACATTGTGAACTTCAGGTTAAGTCACATTGGTGTTGTACTGTTTACCTACAATAGATAAATTTACCTGTCAACTAGGGAATAGTTACTGATGGTTATTAATGGTTATAATAAAGAAATAAAAGAAGTATTATGAATACATATTCTTAGGTACCCATCCCCATGAAACATGTGTGCCAGAACTTATATTTAGAATTACATCAGTTCACCTACTCAGGCTGAATGCCTTAAAGGCTATTAGGCTTAGAGTGGAGAGACATAGCTGGGTTGTGTATAATCATCAGCAATGTCAATTCCATTCTCTTTCTCTGAACTTCTCTTTAGTAACAACTAATCGATATGTTTCTTCATTATTTCTCCCTTTATCTCAGCCAGCTATGTCACCGCCCCAATACCTTACTTCCAGTGTCCTTTTCCCACTTCCCCATCTACAATTTTGAACCAACCTTTGATCTAGACATAAAAATCTGTGAGTTTCCTACTCTCTGCTGTTTTTTCATTAGTTCTTTCACTAAATGTGATCTCATAAAATCTGACAATTAAGAGGTGAACCTACTGGATTTTTCTGTGATGCTGATATGAGCAGTAAAAGAAAGTTGCAATGTTGCAGAAGAAAAACAGTCCTACCCTCATTTTAAACTGTAGTGCACTTAAGTTTCTGCACAAACAGTTCTGCTAATTCATTTGAAGTTAGCTATAAGCAGCTGATCTAGAGTGTATTATTGAATCTCTCATGAGAATAATTTAAACTTTCTCAGAAACAATACAAGGACCTTATATGAAACAGTCTCCTTCTGTAATCCACATGCAGCAGACATATTCCACAATGCCTCAACAATGTTAGCAGCAGTAGTGTTTTTTCTGCACCATTTCTGGCCAGCTGGAATAAACTTCAGCTACACTTAAGTAAGTTTGTTCGGTCTTTTCTGCAATGCCAAAGTGTAGTCTTTGCCAAAGCTTAATAACCCACTTCCATGGATGACGTGGGGCTGAATCCAATGCCCACTGAAATCAATAGGAATGGGCTCTACTGGGCTTGGATCTATGGGGTGGTAGATTTATGTTTTGGTGCCAACTGTGCAGTTCCCACTGCCTAATCTCTCTTTCAATATCTTGATCTAAATGTGGCCAAAAATAACTTCTAGACAAAATGTCTCATTTTCACTACGCTGGTGGTAAGTGAAAGTCATCTAGCATCAGATCAGTAAACTTTTTGGAATTACTAGTTTTATACCACATACTATACCCTTATTCTGTACTGACAACTGCATTTTTCTACAGAAATATGGATGAAAAATCTCATCTGTTATCTGACTTGACCGCCACAGTTCCAATGGCTTTTGGTTTTGATTTTAGGTAATCTAGAGAATGACATAAGAATACTTTCCAAAACCTCTTTAAGGTTTCTCAAGTGTTCTCTATTTCTGCCTGTTAGTAATATGTAAAAAGACAGAATAGCACAAGCCAAATTTTAAAAGTAAAGGTAGAGAAACTGATCTATTACTCTTTGGATTATGTCAGAGCTACTAGCAACACTGCATGGTTATCTTTCTTACCTAAGTAACCTTTGTGTGAGTTAAATATGTTTTTTTTTTTTAAAGACCTGTCTCTAATGCTTCATGATATGATTGAGACAAAGACAGTTTTTAATCTTTACTCTCTGGATACTTTAGAAAGTAAATCTTGTGGGGTTTAGAATACTACACTGATTTACTAGGGTTTCTGATGATTTTATAGCCCCTTCAAATCTTCAGATAAGTCCTTAGGTTAGAAACACAAATAATAAGAAAAGTCCATTCATTAAACACTATTTTCTGTTTCTCCAATTCTTCACTTGTCTTTCTACAGATAATCACCAAAGCATAAGAAATAGGATGAACCCTAAGAAATTTAAGTATGGTTCTTTACACTACCAATAGTTCTGCTTTCACTGAACTACATATATATCAAAAACAGATTTAGATTTTTCTCTTACTTTCCCTGCAGTATTTAACATGTGGTGCACAGCACTCCAGTTCAACCTTCTCTTGTTAAACCAATTTGTGCCAATTAGTGTAGGACCATTTCCTTCTGTCACAATTAATGATAACAGCAAACAGTTTACCCCTGTACAACATTTATATAATTGAAATCTTGCTAGATGTAGCACAGTTTTTATATGCCATGTGTACTCATTTCAATAAAGACAATTTTATTAAGGGATTTTTAATGGATTGAAGATGAAAGGATTACACTGAGCCATGGGTTATTGTTTTTATTGCTCAGTCTCTCTTTCTGCACCTCCTACTAAATTTAAAGTCATGCTGGAACATTTAAAGGAATTTGTCCATAAATCAGTGTGGAAAGCACTTTTAGAAAATTGTTAACCTGTGCAACCTTTATTTAGCTCCCTTGGACCTATGTGTTCTGAAGCACTCTATTTTTATTTTTTTGCACAGGTCCCCTGCCTGGTTCAGTGCACAGGATGGACCCGCTTTAGAGGTGAATCAGGGAGTGTAGTGAACCAAACTTTTGGCTGTAG
Source organism: Chrysemys picta bellii (assembly GCF_011386835.1). Classification (NCBI taxonomy): domain Eukaryota; kingdom Metazoa; phylum Chordata; order Testudines; family Emydidae; genus Chrysemys; species Chrysemys picta. The sequence continues at coordinate 85,397,477 of NC_088795.1, forward strand.
GATCCCTTCCTTATTAGTTGCAGAATTTGGAAGGTGTGTAGTGAATGAGACAGTGGACTTCAGGAAGAGAGGACAGTTAAGGTAGTTGAACGCTGTCCTGGAGAACTGAATTCTATCCCTGTCTCTGCCACAGAGTTTAAACCAAACTTTTCAAAGGCGATCACTAATTGTGTGTTCCTCATTTTTCAATTGGGTGCCTGACTTGAGATCCTAGGGTCTGATTTATAGAAGTGCCAAGCACTCACAACCGCAACTGAAGCCAATTATAGCTATACTTTGAACATATAAAGTACAATATAATGCTAAATTCTATGAAAAATAAGGTCCTAGGCTTCTTATATTGAGCACCCATAATTAGTGGATAAATTTGATCTTAATCGCTCTGTGCTTCACTTCCCCATCTCTAAAATAAGGATAACAATACCCATTCAACTTACAGGGGTTTTGTGAAATTAATTAATGTTTGTGAAGCACTCAAATACAACAGTGATGAGTACCATAGAAAAGCCCATTAAATAATTAATAATTCTGCCTTCACAGCAAGATTTGAATAGTGTACAGAATAAGCCATCAGACCCTACACTGAACAAATGAGGATAAAACAAATATTGAAAAAAGCAACAAAGAGTCCTGTGGCACCTTTAAGACTAAAAGATGTATTGGAGCATAAGCTTTCGTGGGTGAATACTGAATATTGAATAGTTACTCATTAAGTGAGCACAATCCAGTCTGTACCCTGAATGAGACAGGGATCCTGTGGAAAAAGTAGTATTTAATCATGTAATTAAAGACTATATCATAATACATATATGCACAAAGGGATTGAATTAAGGATGCAAAGGCAACCTTAAATCTGGTATTTTCTAACTTTTGAATGCTTGACTTTGTAACATTAATGTTCTTTGAACATAGTGGGGATTTTGTGTGTGTGTGTGTGTGTGTGTGTGTGTGTGTGTGTGTGTGTGTGTGTGTAATTTAGATCTACACTGAAAAATATCTCCCTTGGTTTAAAAATTTTTAACAGCAATCCACATATTGGAGCAGCCCCAGAATTGCAGAGCCTGGAAGCTCAGACTCTGCAACAGCCTGCCAGAAAACTAGACATGTTTCTGATGGAATCCTGTGGTTCCTCAGTAGTTAGCGGAATCTGATAATTTCTCAAAACATTTTGGGTTTGACAAATCGGCCTTTGCTGATGACATTCCCAACTGGCTCTACTCTCAACTGTTCCCAGACTATCTCTGTGATCTGTTCTGTCTTCTGGGGAGCAAGGGACAATCCTTCTAATTTACTCACTCACCCTGTTTTCCTCAGAAGTGTTGATCCCGAGGTCAGTTCTTAGTGTCTTTCTTACCTTTCAGTTGTGAGGGGTTTAACTTTTCTGTTCAATTACTTCTCCCAGCTATTTTTTGTGAGGCATTTATTGATGATACAAATTGGGCCAGGGTAGAAGTCTACCAAACACTTCTTGTGTGCGTGAAGTGAGCCCCATCAAGAAGCACATTTTATAAATCTAAAAACAATAAAAGTATGAATAAATATATTACTGTGGCTAGCTCCTCTGAGAGGTAGGAGCAATAGGAACTTATCCTGAAATGAGCTTTGCATGACCCTAGCATAGAAACCCATTAGAGCCAATAGGGCTGTATGGGGGAACTGGATAGAGCTCATTGCAGAATTGGAGACATAGATGGATAGTCAAAGATGAAGAAAAATCACATTTCTGGTCACTCCTATGATCTGGGTCTCCATGAGCAAGCCTTTCCAAATGTTTCAGAGTAGCAGCCGTGTTAGTCTGTATCCGCAAAAAGAAGAACAGGAGGACTTGTGGCACCTTAGAGACTAACAAATTTATTAGAGCATAAGCTTTCGTGGACTACAGCCCACTTCTTCGGATGCATATAGAATGGAACATATATTGAGGAGATATATATACACACATACAGAGAGCATAAACAGGTGGGAGTTGTCTTACCACCTCTGAGAGGCCAATTAATTAAGAGAAAACAAACTTTTGAAGTGATAATCAAGCTAGCTCAGTACAGACAGTTAGATAACAAGTGTGAGAATACTTACAAGGGGAGATGGATTCAATGTTTGTAATTACAAACATTGAATCCATCTCCCCTTGTAAGTATTCTCACACTTGTTATCTAACTGTCTGTACTGAGCTAGCTTGATTATCACTTCAAAAGTTTGTTTTCTCTTAATTAATTGGCCTCTCAGAGGTGGTAAGACAACTCCCACCTGTTTATGCTCTCTGTATGTGTGTATATATATCTCCTCAATATATGTTCCATTCTATATGCATCCGAAGAAGTGGGCTGTAGTCCACGAAAGCTTATGCTCTAATAAATTTGTTAGTCTCTAAGGTGCCACAAGTCCTCCTGTTCTTCTTTTTCCAAATGTTGTCTGTTTTGGTTCCTGCCCCAAAAATACAAGTTTCTGAAAAAGAGAAACTGTGCTCTGTAAGTCTGCTATAAAAGATTAAAATAAGTGTGTAGTCTTAAGAAGGGCTTGTTGATTCTAATACAACACTGGCTATCAGTAATAGAACAAAGGCAATAGAAGAATGCAAATTCACACTTGTGATTTCATATTTTGTGTTGTGCTTGCAAGTATTTGGTACAAGAATTTCTAATACATGACAGTTAGCTTTTGGAAGAGGGTCAGAACATTGAGAATTACAAGTGAAAACAAAAATCTGCTGCCATCTCCCCTTGTAAGTATTCTCACACTTGTTATCTAACTGTCTGTACTGAGCTAGCTTGATTATCACTTCAAAAGTTTGTTTTCTCTTAATTAATTGGCCTCTCAGAGGTGGTAAGACAACTCCCACCTGTTTATGCTCTCTGTATGTGTGTATATATATCTCCTCAATATATGTTCCATTCTATATGCATCCGAAGAAGTGGGCTGTAGTCCACGAAAGCTTATGCTCTAATAAATTTGTTAGTCTCTAAGGTGCCACAAGTCCTCCTGTTCTTCTTTTTCCAAATGTTGTCTGTTTTGGTTCCTGCCCCAAAAATACAAGTTTCTGAAAAAGAGAAACTGTGCTCTGTAAGTCTGCTATAAAAGATTAAAATAAGTGTGTAGTCTTAAGAAGGGCTTGTTGATTCTAATACAACACTGGCTATCAGTAATAGAACAAAGGCAATAGAAGAATGCAAATTCACACTTGTGATTTCATATTTTGTGTTGTGCTTGCAAGTATTTGGTACAAGAATTTCTAATACATGACAGTTAGCTTTTGGAAGAGGGTCAGAACATTGAGAATTACAAGTGAAAACAAAAATCTGCTGCTATCAAAATGGTCACAATATGGTCTGGAGGAATAAATAGGGGCTTAGGAATCAAAAGGACCTATGTCCTAATACTGCCACTGAACCTTTGTAAGCTCTCGGGTAAGTCATTTAATTTTTCTGCATTGATAATATGAGTATTATACTACTTGCATACCTGATAAGTATTATGAAGGTTAATTGAACAGATAACTATTGTGAAGTGCTTTGATTATGTTAAGTGATGTGTAAATGAAGAGTGTTATTACACTATTCAAAAAATTACATGTAAATAGCCCAGCAAAAAACACATTAAAGTGAATGATCTAATGGTGCAGAATATTAAACGATGTTATCACGCATTGTCCTTTTTCAGGTAATATCAATTATTGTATAGAGGTTATAAACAGTTTAGATTGCATTGTTTAGTGTCATTAATCAAAAAACATATAGATTACATTGTTGCAGTAACGGCTGCTCTCTTTTGCAGGAAATTAAAAATGATGACCTCTGTCATGCACACTGATCATGAGATGTCACAATATTTATATGCAAAGATTTTTTCCTTAGAAGGATAAGTAAAGATTCAGTTATTAAGAAGAAAATTATTTAAACAATAAAATAAGGGTTGGAGCAAACCAAGGACTGTTATATTCAGTACAAACTTAACAAACAGGCAGGAATGTCTAACTTGTTCATGATTTTTTATGGTTTGCAGGCACTAATCTAATTTAAAAGTTAGCAGAACCTATCTACCCAAAGAACCTCTTCTTGCTCACCTCAAATAAACAATGGATATTTTTTCTTGAGATAATGATGTAAACCATATCTCAAAACAGAAAGACTAGTTCCCCTGACCTTAAACCTCTCTATATGAATCCAGATTTGTGAGAAACATTTCAGCAGTACTATTATATATTTTTGTGTTTGCATAGCACGTAGCACCTATAAGCCCCAAATGAGATTGGAGCCTTGTTGTACTAGGCACTGAACGGACACAGGGTAAGAAAGAGTTTCTGCTACCAAAAAATTACATTCTAACTAAACAAAACAGACAAAGTGTGGAAGGGACAGAGAGGGGAAGGCAACACAAGAGGTTGGTGCAGAGCCAAGAATACAAGTCAGGCAAGTCCCCTGACTCCCAGGCCAGTGCCCTCACCAGGAGACCACACTGCAACCCTACTGTATAAATAATCCATTTAAATAAAACTTGTTGAAAATTTTATACTGAGAAAAGAAATCCCACTGGGTTGGCAAAATGAGGGCTAACTATCAGCCACCATGGTTTGTTTTCCTCCATGGTCAAAAAGAATGATTTAGTGTGTATATCTGCATTTACATCAACCCCTGCTTATTTCAACATCCAGCAGGTGCTACAGCTTCTGAACACCTTCTGCCAAAGATTACAAGCTTTTTTCTCTTGATACCATGTGTATATTTTTAAGTTTTAGGGCCTAAAGGGTGAAGACTGATTAACATTTGGAAACATAAGTCAAGTAGTGGAAACACCTCTAAGGAGCATTCACCTGGGATTTGGTCTTGCTTACAGTCACTTGCAAGATCAAGTTCCTCTTGCTGTCTTCTACTGCTATTTTAAGAGCACTTTATAGGGAAGATACAGAATCTTCTACTACCAGAACTTGGAGAGTGAGAATTACAAAACTCACAGAATGTTAAAAATATTTCTAATATATAAAACTAGTACCTGGTCCTTAAGTCAGGAAAAGGATAGGAGAATCCCAGTACAGTCTTTCTAGGAGGAAGCAAGGTGGACCAACAGCAGCCCATATAATTTCTAACAGGAACTCCCAGTAGAACTAGAGATGTCTGAACCAATTTTGGAAAAACAAAACCAAAACCAAAACAAATCATTCATACACACACATACCCTAGCCTTCACACATATTTAGAATACATTTCTGGAATTCTGAAGTGTTCGGGTCACTTTTTTGAAACGTTGCATGTCAAGAAATGCTGAAATACCATGGATGGATGATCAGATAGAGTTTCCATGGGAGACCAGATACAGAAGTCCAAGAACTTGCACTGGAAAGCCTGCTTTTGTGAATTTTCCAGTTAGATTTCAGCTGACTCAAGCATTTACTTAGCTAGCATCTGAATTAGTCCCAAACTACAAACCCATTGATGTTTGCCCATCACTCGTAGAAACCAGTCTCCAAAGAGATCTTACACCTGTTTCCCAAAACGTTATGTGCCCCTCTTTTGGAGACATGAACAGACTTCTTAATTATTCTCCAGAGTCACAACTTTTATTTTTATAAAAAGTAAGTTTCTAGTTTTTATGGTTGTGAAGAAAACCTTCAAAACATGAGGCAAGTGTCACCAATACAACCATGACTGCCTGAGCTGGCAGACAGCCTAAAACAATAGCTGTGCTATGACAACTGCTGCATTCATTTCAGTGGGCACTATCCCAGCTGCCAATGGTGATAGTTTTAATATCAAAATTAACAATTACACTGCACATCAAAACGTGTAAGAAAGGACAGGAACTCTTATATGAGAGAAATCTATACCAAACTTTCTCAAAGTGGGGGCAGGAGAGGAAGGGCATGAAGGAATAGTTCAGAAAAGATTTATGGATTAAGAGGTTTAAATCTTTAACAATATGTGGCAGGATTGAAGGGGGTGGAACAATTGCTTTTATTTTCCCAAAGGGGAGCTAAAATTTTCCTTTTAAAAACTGTTTTTTAAGCAAATAATCTACAATATAGCAGCTTCAGAATGGAAGTGTGTGTTCTCCTTAGCCAAAATTCAGTTGTATGCTGAATTGACAGAGAAGAAAAAGGAAAGCAACTAGGGATGAAATTTTCAAAAGCACCTAAGGCTTACCAACTGGATAGGGTCCCACAGGTCAGATAGGTGTCCAGACCTCTAAAGTGAGGCTGCACTGTCTCATGCCTAAGCCCCAGAATGATCCATGAACCAGAAGAAGATCGGCGTTTGGCTGCCTACCTTGCCTACGGAGCCTAATCTAGTAGGCTTGCTCTGAGGCCACCTAGCTCCAAACAAAACACCTGGAGAAGGAGGACCTCTCTTATAATCAATAGTGGATAGGATGAGATAGTCTGATGTGGATGTCCATTAATCTCTCCTGTTGAAGTTGTTTTATTTTAATTAAATAACTGAATATTAATTGGGCTAGAGATAGAGAGAGAGAGAGACACACACAGAGACAGACAGATAATCACTATAATCCAGTGATTATAGTCAAGAAGGTACCAGTGTTTGGAACATGGATGTTTCCAAGTGGTCTTATATTTGTCCTTCTGTTTACACATGGTATTTGTGATAAGCAAATCATGCTTCACACATTTGCTGAATTAATTTTCCCCACTTCTTCTTTCCCAATGGTACCTCTCTAGAGTTCAGGATGTCACCCAACTCTTGCATTGGAGTCACCCATAAGGATAACCAGAAACAACAAGGCACCAGGCCCACATGGCATCTTCGAGGAGGTCTTCAAAGCTGGTGGAATAGCATTCACTCAAAAACTTCATCAGCTACTTGTTAGAATTTGGGTTAATGAAGAGGGGAGAGCTGGCTGGCAATAGACTGCAATAGCATCGCAACACGCCTCAGTCCATTTTGAAGAGAATTGCCTTGCTCAAGAGGCTGAGAAACAGCAGAGGAGGAAGGAAAGGGTACAGCATCCCAGCCAGCAGTTGTGCTCTCACCACACAACCACCTGTCACATATGTGGAAAACCCTGTAGCACACGGATTGGTATCCTCAGTCATCTTAAGTCTCACCAATGACTTTTCCCCCTGGCAGACTTCATACTCATATCAAGGAACAGATGATGACAAATCCAGTGGTTACGACACACAACTGAGATGTGGCAGATAACTGTTCAAGTTCCTTCTCCTCATCAGGTGGGGGAGGGAACTTGATACAGAGGGTCTCCCACATTACCCAGGATGGGAAGGGAAGCTCCTTCTTCTTCTTCCTTCCCCCAACTCCCACCATACCAAGGACTTGGAACCCATCTCCTAGAATCAGTGGGGCTAAGTTGTGGAGTGCTAGTAGAACTAGACACCTCCCTGCAGCCCAGATTTAGGCACCCAACTCCATGAGGGGGGTTGGGCTTGGGACACATCCCTCTCATTGGCATCTCCCATTGGCAATTTTAGGTAGCTCCTCACCTAGCATTCTGGCTTTTGTCGATTGCATTCTAAGGTACCTGTCTCTCCCCATTCATTGTATATGGACCCAAGATTTATGAATCTTACTGTTATTCCTGTGATTTTCTAAGAACCTAAAAGTTAGATATTGTGTCACTCAGCATTACAACACCTATGTCTACTTGTGGATCCCGGCCTAAGCATCTTTTGAAAAAACAACAACGCAGTAGAACTATGGGAACAACATCAGCATAGAGATTAGCAATACTAGATGAGCACAGTAGACCCTTCTAGCGTAGGAATCTATGAAAAATCCAAACCCTCCCATTTGGATCAATTTTATTCCCTCCTCTGGAAAGGTGAGATCACCTAGGGTTTATGTAGAAAAAGAAAATCCAGTGGTGAATAGTCACTGTTCCATTGCAAATATTAGAAGCAATTTTTGTAGAAGTTTCCATAAATTTTAAATGTCAAAATTGAAAGTGATTTTAAGCACCTGATATAAAAATAAACCTGTCAAAATAATGTGCTTCCTACTCAGCAGTCAGTACAGTTCTTTAATGCATCCACCCTAAAGATAATTTTCTAACTTAAACTATCATTAATGGCTAAGAAAATGTGCTCTCACAGTCATGAAGTGAAATGTGATATTGAGCAAGAGGCATAAATTAAGGAATATGCTGGGTGTGCTTGTCAAAAATCAAGATTGAAGAAATATGCCACTAAAGGGCTTTGTCCTTCAAGAACGCTCCACATACAGGTCATAAATGTATTATAGGTGTGCTAAACAAGATCAAGGCACTACATATTTTTCATAAAATGGTTAAATACTGTGGGACAAGCACCACCCTCAGTTGCACCCCTGAAAAATGACTAATTTCAAACACATGGGCTTTCATGTATTTTCAGTCCCACTGACATTACTGAGAGCAGCATTTGACCCAATCAATATATCCTCATTTAGAAGCAACAGCTTCTATTACATGAAATTGCTTTCCCCTGTGGACCGCACAGAACAGGTGTGGCTACTAAATAGTGACAGGGTCCTCCTTTCCAAACTAGTGTTTAAGGAGTGTATGATCATGTTACAAAAAAATCAAAATCATAAAGTGGAGCTCATGGTGGACTATCACTCTTAGATCTGAATGGACATTGGGGTGAGGGGGAGTTCATTTTCAGTGAGAACTTTTTTTTTAAATCTCTTTCCTTCCCTCCATTTTCCACATCTAGCTTTCCTATAAATCACTTTGAGCTGTATGGATGAAAAGTGCCACATAAGAATTAAATATTATTATTCATAGTGCAACCCCAATGACACAGTATTTAATTCAGTTTCCTAAGCTAAAGCACAGCATGATTTGGAGGTATTGGTAAACAAGTCTGCTTCAAAGTACTGTTAATGCTCAGTCTGCAGATGTAGTACAGTGCTACATCATCAGAAATGCTTGCTGTCATTCGGAGATCCATCATCAAAGTAGGTCAGGCGTATTTATTTCCAAGATGGACATATTTCAGTATGTAACTTTCCTTTTGTGAATACCATTAAGCAACACTATGGCTTTGCTGACACAGAGACCTGCCTGTAGAGTGACATTTTGTTCTAGCAAAGAGCAAAAGGCAGAAAGGTAGCACAGTTTTTAAGGGGAGGGATGAAGGTTTGACATACAGTATATATGTACAGTATACTCTTAATTTTCCAAATATCATGTGGGTCACAGATTTTGTTTGGATAATCAAGAGGTCGGGAGCCATTCAGCAGCAGGGTGGCCTCCCTTACAGTCAGAGGCTTGGCCTCTTATTCCTTGCAGTCCATGCTGGGGGGTCTCTGCTCAATCACTCCTAAGACAGTGAGTCAGAGGAGGGCTTCCTGCACTGCTGCAGAGCAGGTGACACCTGATCCCTGCAGGGGCAAGGTGTGGTGGGGATGGGGGCAGAGAGTGGTGCTGGCAGGGCAGAGCAGAAAACCCTGCCCAGAACTCTGCTCTGTCACCTTGTGCCTGCCAGGATGGGGTGTCACCGGCCCTGCAGCGGTGAAGGGAGTCTTCTGCATCTCCGCTGTCACAGCCCCGCTCACTCACTCCCATGACAGTGGGGCTGAAGAAGGCTGTTTGCAACATTCCAGGAGCCATTCAGCAGCAGGGTGGCCTCCTCCACACAATCCTGGCTGGGGGGGTCTCTGCTCCATTATTCAAACCCCTCCATTATCCAAATCCCTTCTTTGCCCCCCTCAATCTCCCAATGAAATACATGCCCTCTGCAACTTGAACCTAATGGGTTTCAGATAAATGGGATTATAGCGTATCTGAATTTAGTGTGGGATTTTCAAAAATGCCTAAGTGGCTTGAGCACAAGTCCCATTGACATTATTCTTCTAAGCTCAAGTCCCATTGAAAATCAATGGGACTTGTGCTCCTAAGTCACTTGGACACTTTTGAAAATTCTATTCTTCATGCTCAGGAAAACTGACAGATTGACTGTCTGGTGACTTGAATCCTTTACCCATCAAACAGGTACAGCACAGGCAAAGACCCCAACACTGCCTCACTCATGCGCCTCTGTCCTCCCCTGGAGGGGCCAGCTCTAGGGCTAAATGGACAATTCATTCTTCAAGTCCATTCAATCCTCTTTGTTGAGGATATCAGTAAGGATATCAAATGTTGGTAGTGTTTTAGGTGAGAGAAACAACTGCCAATGGGGGACTGTACTGAAGCCACCAAACCCATTCAAGATTTGACATCCGATTCCTACATTTGTCTCTGGGAATTTCATGGAATAGGACCATTTCATGTGAGATATCTGTTCTTCTCACCAAAGGAAGTTAGGGAAGGAAGCGTGAGAAGGAAAAACAGATTAATTTGAAAATAATACATTAAAATGCTGTTATGCCTCTTCTCCAAAGACATGATAGACTGTCTACATAAGATAGAGATTCCTATAACATACCCACGCTGAGAACTGGGTAGCAAAGCAATTTTGTTTGGCTGCTCCCTACTGTTGTGAGAAATATAAAGATTGTTTGGAAGTGGAAAGAAAGTGGGATAACACATGAGAAACAATTTCAGAATACTGAAACATAACGAGTCACATTCTGCCACAGGGTGAAATCTGTCCCAAGATACTTATGCACAGTTCCCATTCAACTCAATAGGAATCAGAGAAGCATCTGAGGCAGAATTTTGCCTATAGAATGGATCTCTAGAAAAGAGCAGTTATGCCTCCTTAATGCATGACTTTACAAGTGGGGCCTTTCAGAGAACAAATACAAAACATATGACATCTTAATCAACCTGAATTATGGAGTTATAAAGAACCTTACTTATTTTCTTTAGTTTATGTGACATGCAGGCACAATCAGACCCTTGCTATAACCCGTTATAGAGCAATGTGGGATGTACTGAATATTTCCAGGAGACCTCATAAAAAAGAATAAAAGGAGCTCATTTGAGGAAAAAAGGGAAGCAGAGTGGGGGGAAGAGGGAGAAAGACCTATCATGATCTTCAGGGATTATACAGGCATGATTCACCTAAGCAGAGATGAATCATCCTGCAGTGTAGCTAAATTGTTCACATACAAAATACTATTTGAAGGTAATATTAAGAAAAGAAATCTGAAAAACTAGGCTGTAACTAGGGATGGGCAAATATATCTCCATGCAGTACAATTTCTCCCTTCTAGATTTGGAGCTAATGGACAGAATAGGTAAGTGTCATGATCTCATTCTCTCCACGACCCCCAGAGGATTGAGGTATTGTGCCTGTATATGGTTCTGTGATCTACTGATGGGTAGGAGCACTCAATGCTGCTCCTAGTGTAGCTTTGTGCCCTCAAATCCAAAATATTTGCTGTTGTTGTAGACACATCCATAAAGTGGAAATCTGAAGCCAGGCATTTATATGGCTTCAAGTGAGTAGCACGTAGCTGAAGAGGAAAAGGTGCTCTTCTCCTTTGGAGGCTCCCATCACGCTTTCTCCACACTTTCACGCCCCTCCTAATTAAGACCCAGAGCACTCTATGGAGGTTCCAAGTTTTAGACATTTTCTTCTCTTGCCAGGTGCATTGTCTACACAACTAACATATAGGTCTTACACTTAGAAGATATTTTTTCTGTGATTCCTTCTTTTGGATTTAGGACTTTTCTGATTCTCTGATTGCATTTAAAAACTCTAAATTCAAGTACAGTATGAAAGGTTTTAAGGGATTGCTGAATTGCAGAGTATTTCCAATTTACCAGCTAAACTGAGCATATCATCTGACCCTCCCACTCCCCCCAGACTCCTAATAAATATGTTTGAAACAAATCAGCAGATTTTCTATGCCTGGCTTCCTCCTCCCAGCTTTGAGCCAACATTAATACAGATGTTTGAAATAAAAACAGTTTTCTTCCTGCCTTGCCACCCCTCTCCAGCCAGAGTCTCACTTTGTTTGTCCCTTTTCAGCCTCAGTTCAAAGAAACGCTTCACAGGGGGAAACAAATCCCACCTCTCCCAGAACTTTTTCCAAAGTGCCTACTTCTCCTTCACACCAATTTTAACTGACTGCTTCAGAGCAGGACCAGACCAGACTGCTTAGTGCGGATGTCAGCAGCCTCTCTGCTACACCTGACTAAAATGATCAGATAAATTCTCTGTGTGAGAGAGAAAAGCAAACTGAACGTGAGCTTAACAGGCAAACAAATAGGTATGTCCACATGTTTTCTGTGACCCTAGAGGCTTGTTTGCCAGAGTTTGAATCTCTGGCAAATAACTCACTGAACCCTGCAGAGAGCATATGTGTGTTTTCAGAATAACTAACACCACTTGCTGTAGAGCAAAATACAAAATGTTTAATACTGGATAGTTTAGTGCTTCTCAGACTTGGAGAAATTAGACTATTCTTAAAGTGTAATTTGCATGTTTTCCCCTACCCATCAAACTGCTGTTTTAAAAACTGTGGGCCAAGTCAGACATGACTAGTGAGTGTCAATGTATCCAACTGAGCTTAAACTGGTGTAATTTACACCTTCTCCCAGCTCACTCACTATATAAATTACATCAATTTAGGCTGCCACAAATTCATACTCACTTGCCAGTGTGTAACTTATGTAAACAGGGTCTGCATGAGCTCTCCCCTAACAGCTAGTGATGCACTGGGGGAAAAGACTTCAGGAGCATACTATGTTTGCATAGACAGGCCTACTCCACCTATGTGCACAGCAGATGGAACTGCTTTGCCAAAATGATCAATTTTTCGCTGGTTTTGGGTTACAGATCACTCTCTAGTATTTGAATGCAAGGGTAGTGAAATGTTGTTATCCTTATTGTACAAATAAAGGGCAGCAGAACTGTGCGTGGCATGCACTGAGTGAGGGGGTCATCATAAACTGAACTTCAGTTGCAGGGGCTAGTGATGCCAAATGCAGGGTGTGGAGAGGCGGAGGGAGGGCAATAGGTGTCTGACATCACAGCTGAGCAGGTCTAGGTGTTAAGCCTTAGACCTTGTGCAGGGATAGTATAGCAGTGAAAGACAACACAGACACTGAACCCAGATGCAATCACTGAGAGCTAGGTGAAGTGATGGAACCTCAGAAAGTGACATTGCAGAGAGCAGTGGCAGAGAGCCATCAGTAGCGCCTCTGAGCCAGTTGCAGAGGCATGAGGTGGACCCCTGTGAACACACCTCTGAACTCTGGGTCTTTGCTAAGCAAGGAAAGCCAAATTGGGATGTGGCAGAGGGAGAGGGAAGTGGTGTATTAAGGGCCCTTCATTTGTTGGACTTTCACACCTCAAGGTGAGAAACTGAGGCAGAAGACACTACCCAATGCATTGTGGGTGGGCATTTACCTATGGTCACATGCTTTTGAATGGTGATTGTGGTGTTTTCCCAAACTAAAATTGGTTTCCCTTTTAAGTGTCATATTTTATTATATACAGACTGCGTGCTTGTGGGCAGGGAAGTGTTGCTTCTTAGAGGTGGTGTTTAGTTTCCCCAGATTACTGTGTGGGTGGGGACTTGAGCTCGTTCTATTTTATGTTGTCAAGACAAAGCCCTGGACATCGAACCCTGCTCTTGTTGCTCCTGACTCCATGTGGCAGAAGGGTTACACTTACAACCCTTAACTCTGAATTTGGTTCACGGTATCTAAGGGAGTATAAATTGAGTACATGTTGATATGGCTTGAGAAAGATGTAAATGAAACAAATTTGGACTCCCCATGGCTCTGTCTACATTATAAATATTGTATCATTGTGTCAAAGAATCTTAAATTTTTGTTGTCCCCTAATATTGCAAACATGCTTCTTTAGTGAAGATTGTACCTTAAATGTGTTCCATAGGCAGAATATCATATCAAAATTTCAGCTTCTTTATAAAACTTGACTAGACTCCAGTCTACCTCACAAAGTAGAGCCATGTTTGTGACCTGATTAGAGGATAACAAATTGGAAGCCAGATTCTCTGATGTGGCTATATTTCTAGTGTAGATAGAGCCTAAAATTCACTTTTACAGCCTCCTCTGAATTTGGCGCTCTAACATCTTTTACCCTGGGACATCTTTCTTATCCAGGGATCCAGACACCAGATTCAGAGGATCAATGAGACAGATAAGACTTCAGGGTCCAGCAGCTAAGGAAAATGCTGACAGATTATGGGCAGGAATGGATTTGGAGAGGTGAGATTTGACTCACAAAGGTAAGCAGACATATCTAGAACCAATCAGGGAATGTCCAGTTTCCAGGAATAGATTGGAGAAAAGGTGGCCGATAAAGGACAAGGCATAGATTTTAAGGCCAAAGGGGATCTTCCTAATTAGTCTGACCTCCTATAACACAGGCTATAGAACATCACCCAGTAATTTCTTCATTCATCCCCTAACTTCAGTTTGAATTATAGCCTGTCTTTTGAAGAAACATCTGGATTTAAAGACATCAAGTAATAGAGAATCCATCCAATGTTATATATATGTTTTTTACTTGTGGATCTCAGATTCATTCATAGATTTTAAAAGCACTTCAATACCAGCTGCAATTCAATATCCTTTACTGACTCATGGACTCACTGGTGCTAAGGCAGGCAGATAAAACAGCATAATACAGCATCTTTTCTCCAGTAGTAGCTCCTTCATCTAGAGATTGGCAAGTGGGAAGGAAAGAAAGAATACATTATCCTCTGAACAATTAGTCCCTTTCTGTCTCCCCCACCCATGCCCAGTGTGGTATTTTACATAAAAGGAATTTCACAGGTGTTACAAGAAATCATGGGAAGATAACAATGCTTTTTAACATTTTATCTTTTGTAAATATTTAAGGTCTACCAATACATTTTTTTAATGTTTTCTAATTTTTCAGGCCTGGATAATTTAAAGAAAAAGCAATTTTATATTACATTTTATGAGTTTTAAATTCTTGGAAGCTGGAGAATAAAATGAAGTAATGACTGTCCACTTCCTCTAGCAACAAAAGAAATGAATACATTCAACTTTACTTGAAAAAGGGTTCCATGAGTTAAAGAAAAAGAACATTCCCCCTCAGTAACAAGCCCTCCTAGCAGAAACAAAAAGGGAACAGTACACCCTCAAGCACAATGATCCAGAACATTCAATATTAGTCATTAATTAGCAGAGCTATTGGAGGTATCTGAGTAAGCACCTTGCCAGAAGTTTCAGGTGGGGTATGAGGTAGGTAAATAAGTCTTTCAACTAGTTTGTCTTTATATATCTTACACAACTTAATGTGCAAACATCACCCACCCGTTGCAGCTAAGAAATTAGGAATTTAAGGACTATTAAACACTTTGCAAGTAGGTCAGCAGAAAGTTATTTAGCACAGGTGTTCCTGTAATTAGTCAACACTGGGAAACTACTGTGTTCAATGGTCCTGTTATCTTGCCCTTTTTCCTGTGTAGGAATGAGCATAATCATCAGTTCAGAACTGACCCAAACCTTCATTCGAATGCAAGCCAAACTTTCAGGGTCAAATAAACATAGTTGTTTGTTTTTTTTAAACAGCTCTCATTTAATTTGCCTCTGTATTTCCAGGTGCTGGTTTGAACTAGAAGCTAGTTTGAACAAGACACTGGGAGAGGACAGCCTTGCTCACAGTTATGTGTGACCTGAATGGAACCAGAAAATGGTGGAGATCTCAGGGCTTCAGAAGTTTTTGTGGGGGTTGTGCTTGAGTGCCTCACAAACAGCTTTGCTAGCTATTAGTGGATTAAATTATCTGTGAAGTGGCACATATGTCAGTAAAGGCATATACCTAGTAAGATATTTATCTGCCACTCCCAAACTGAAAACTACATTTCAAGATTGGAAGTTGTCAAACAAAACAAGTAGACATGGAACCACAAATCCAATGCTCCCAAATTTGGAGATGTAAAAAAGGCCCAAACTACCAAGCTCTGACTCTAAAACAAAGGTAGCAGTTAATCCCTCCCGATAAAACATGCTAGAGTTTCCTTCATGGAGATTCCCTTACACTGTTCAGTTGGAAGGAAGGGTTTGTCACCACATGTGATATGGTCAAAGGCTCGCCCAACCACCAGAGACCAAGACCATCTCCACTTATGTCTTATGGTCACTGTAGCCCCCAATCCCAACACCATGAATACATTGGAGCTATGCTACAAGGGCCTCTACACATAGGCACCGACACCATGGGTGCTCTAGGGCTGCAGCACCCACTGCTCTGCACCCACCAGCAGCTCCCCACCCTGACCCAGCTCACCTCCGCCTCCTCCCCTGAGCACGCCACTGAGTCCTGCTTCTCCCTCCTCCCTCCCAGCGCTTGGCGCAGCGAAATAGCTGTTTCACGCGGCAAGCCTGGTGGGGGAAGAGGGGGAAACGTGGTGTGCTTGTTGGTTTTCCCAGGAGGAGGAAGGCTGCTAGGGATTGCTAGTGAGCTCTGGTAGCAAGGGGAGCAGTCTGATGCAGTTGCTCACCTTTTCCATCAACCCATTTGTTAGGTCATTTGTGATGGGTTCTCCCTGGGGTGCCATCTGGAACTAGGGTACCACTGAGACCTCTGACCCACCAGCCTGGGCTCCCTTTATATTGCACTGCTGTGAACTGCCCTGCTGCTCAAGTGCAGACCCTCTCTGGAGTGTAAACCCAAAATTAAGCTCATAAAATTCACCCTCTCTCTCAATGTGGAGAGGAATATACAACAGCTTTCTGCCCCGAGTGACTCCCACGCACTGGATTGTAATAAAGCAAAAACAAATTTATTAACTACAAAATATAGATTTTAAGTGATAAGGGATAGCAAACAGATCAAGAGAGATAAACAAAAACACAATCTAAGCTTAATATACTAAAGAGGTTGGATATGAGTAGCACATTCTCACCCTAAATGATGTTTCCAGCAGGCTGCGGGCATTCTTAAGGGGCCAGCAGCACTTGCTTACATCTTAAAAAACCCAGGTGTTCTTTTCACAGGCTAAAAATCCCTTTTAGCCTGGGTCCAGCACTTTCCTCCATTTCAGTCCTTGTTCCTCAGCTGTTTTCAGGAGTCTCCTTTGGGCACGGAGTCAGGGAAGAACCTTGATGATGTCACTCCCCTGCCTTAAATAGCTTTTGCATATGGTGGGAACCCTTTGTCTCCAAGCTTTATTCCCACACCAGTCAGTGGAAAAACACTGGTATTCCAAGACGGAGTCCGTATCAGGTGACTTTGTCACATGACCCCATAGTGTCATAGCAACCATGAGTCAGAGGCTGTTTACAGCATCCTCAAGAAGACCTCCCAGTAGGAAATTAGCTTCTAAGGCCAATTGTTTTTTTCCTAATGGCCCATCAACCTGAATGGGCACTTCCCAGACAGCCATCTAAACTGAGTGTCTTTTGCCTAGTGGACGTTCCCCATGAGCAAACACATTTGTAATAGATACATAGGAATATGGTCGAACTTCAGATACAAAAATAATACGTGCATACAAGCAGGATAATCATATTCAGTAAATCATAACCTTTCCAATGATATCTCACATGCTTTATCTTGCATAAAATACATCATAATTATGCCATGCTCATATCATAATAATATTACTATGAAGAATATGGGGTGTATTGTCACAAACACTACAAACTTGATATGAGCAAGGGCCCTAGAGAGCTGCTTCCAGCTAGCACCCTATGATGGGGCCTGAGAAGTGCTGTCAATAGTCACAAACAGACTGTAAACTGGACTCTAAGGAGATCCCACGAGTGAGCTGAACACTCTCTGGGAACAGCAAGATTGCCCAGAACCAAGGTTTCTCATAGGGGACCTAGGGGCAAGAGACTCAGATACTATGGCTGAGCCCAAGCTGAAGGTCAACCATCTACAAGAATAAGGTTCTAAATTTATTTTGTCCTATTTACAATTGAAATTTTGCTGGATATATTTTCTTTATATGAAAGAAGAAAGGAAATAGCACCCAGAAACATCTATATCAAGTTTCAAGATGAAGTACACATAGAATCATAGAATATTAGAGTTGGAAGAGACCTCAGGAGGTCATCTAGTCCAACCCCCTGCTAACAGCAGGACCAACACCAACTAAATCATCCCAGACAGGGCTTTATCAAGCCAGGCCTTAAAAACCTCTAAGGATGCAGATTCCATCACCTGCCTCGGTGACCCATTCCAGTGCTTCACCACTCTCCTAGTGAAATAACTTTTCCTAATATCTAACCTAGATCTCCCCCACTGCAACTTGAGACCATTGCTCCTTGTTCTGTCAGCTGCCACCACTGAGAACAGTTTAGATCCATCCTCTTTGGAGCCTCCCTTCAGGTAGTTGAAGGCTGCTATGAAATCCCCCCTCACTCTTCTCTTCTGCGTACTAAATTCCAGTTCCCTCAGCCTCTCCTCATTAGTCATGTGCTCCAGCCCCCTAATCATTTTCATTGCCCTCTGCTGGACTCTCCAATTTGTCCACATCCTTTTTGTAGTGGGGGGCCCAAAACTGGACGCAATACTGCAGATGTGGCTTCACCAGTGACGAATAGAGGGGAATAATCACTTCCCTTGATCTGCTGGCAGTGCTCCTACTAATGCAGCCCAATATACCATTAGCCTTCTTAGTTACAAGGGCACACTGTTGACTCATAGCCAGCTTCTCATCCACTGTAATCCCCAAATCCTTTTCTGCAGAACTGTCACTTAGCCAATCAGTCCCCAGCCTGTAGCAGTGCATGGGATTCTTCCATCCTAACTGCAGAACTCTACCCTTGTCCTTGTTGAACCTCCTCAGATTTCTTTTGGCCCAATCCTCTAATTTGTCTAAGTCACTATGGCCCCTATCCCTACCCTCCAGCATATCCACCTCTGCCTCCAGCTTAGTGTCATCCACGAACTTGCTGAGGATGCAATCCATCCCATCATCCAGATCATTAATGAAGATGTTGAACAAAACTGGCCCCAGCGGCACTCCGCTTAATACCATCTGCCAACTAGATATCGAGCCATTGATCATTACCCATTGAGCCCAATGATCTAGCCAGTTTTCTATCCACATTATAGTCCATTCATCCAATCCACCCTTCTTTAACTTGCTGGGAAGAATACTGTGGGAGACGGTATCAAAAGCTATGCTAAATTCAAGATATATCATGCCCACTGCTTTCCCCATATCCACAGAGCCAGTTATCTCAATATAGAAGGAAATCAGGTTGGTCAGGCATAACTTGCCATTGGTGAATCCATGTTGACTGTTCCTGATCACCTACTTACTAATACATAGATGTGAACACCAGAATGTTGTTTTTAGTTAAAGAAAAGCAGATATATTTAACCATGATGGTGTGAATTCTGTGCAGGAATCATGAGCTATTGCAGATTTCAATAAGAACAAAGGCCTGTCTACCGTTCTGGTGTAAAGCAAGAGTAATTACACAGAAGCCAATGGAATTATTTCAGTGTAAAATGGGGGTAAATGAGAGGAATCAACAGCCCCCTTTTAATGTATTTAGATCTCCACATTGTTCTTTCCCCCTCCCCCCGTCCCTACTATATCAGACTGAAGACAAAACATACATCAAGGAAAAAAAAACACAGGGGAAAATATACTATTACATTTAAAGAACAAGAAGTAAACCATCTCCTTGAGAGATTATGGACACTGATAGCAATATAAGAAGTGATCATCAACCCTGCAACTGGCATATGGCATCTGTTTTGTAAATGTTAGGAAACAACCTGTGAAATTGAACAAAAGCAGTTAGCATTTCAAGACCAAAAGAGTTTACAGGGAACTGATGACTCATATTATTTATTATCCCATAGTCTCCTGACTTCATGAAAGTCTCAAAGGCTTGCATGGCCACACAAATTTGTATAGTTTCTATTCTTACTAAAAGAAGCAGTTCATACTTTCTAAGCACAGATTTATTAGTCAGAACTCAGAACGCAGAATGGGAAGGAGGAATCAAAGAGAAGTTTTCAAAAATCAAAGAAACTTTTAGTCTGAAAAATAGAATTGCAACTTCTGGTTAAATAAGTTTATAGGGTTTTCAAAAGTAGCTACTTCTGACAAGTGTACATGCACCCCCAAAAATCATTATCTGTGCATAGACCAACACATGAGCATATTCGGTCATTTTGTGCCTAGGCCCTTATTTGTGTGACCACTTTTGTGTGCATAGCAGCAATTTTTGGGACATGAAAGCAGTGCCATCCACCTCAGCAGGAGAGGGGATGCTCGACTGGACAAGCAGGAAAGAGACAACCCCAAGGATCATGGGGGGTGGTGGGGGAGAGAAGGTCAGGCATAGCTATTCTAGGATCTTCCCCCCTCCCAACCCATCCAGAACACATGTGAAGCTTGTGCCAGAATGGGGGCGTGGGGTGAGAGCATGGAAGGAGCGGAGATTTCTCTGCCTTTCCCTGCTGCCTTGGCTGGGCTATGGGAGAGCTGACTGACTTTTGCCCACCCATCCTGTATGTGCAGCCCTCATGGCATGCATCACATGCTGCAGGGGTTGCATCTCTGTCCTCCCGGCCCTATAATGGAATTTATAACATCTGAATTGCATTTCCAGGATTATGTGGGTCTAACCCATCATCAGTTTTGGGCATAGGAAGGAATTTTTCCCTTTGGGCAAGATCAACAAGGAGTCCGGTGGGTTTTTTGCCTTCCCTTTAGCATCCTGAAGGTCTGTATTTTGGTTAATAAGGAGCAGGGACAAGGTTTTAAAGTTACAAGTTTTAAATGAATGTGTAGTTTCATCACAAGTTGCAGCCAATAACCAATCCAGGTGTGAGGCTAACAGGGGCCATCTCCCATGAGTAAGAGGTCCAGGAGATAGCTGGTTTACCCTGGAGAAAGAGGAGGATACCTTAAGTCTTCAAAGAGTGAGGTAACCTTATTGTTTATCTTCATTTCTCCTGGTGGGGGATGGAGAGAGGTGGGCTGAATTCAAGGGATTAGGCTGAAGAGGGCAAATTTCAAATACTGGCTATTTGGCATGGAACACATTTTATTAACACCACACTGGAGTCAAATAAATAGTTGGCATTTGGGGTGGGAGGTTAGTATGCTACAACACCCTATCATGCTCCTTAAACTAAAAAGGTGAAGAGAAGGTCACAATTTTCTTAAATTGATCCCTGTGTTTCATCTCCTCTGTGTCCTGATCAGTGCATGCACACACAGGGAAACTTTAGGACACAGCATTTTTGGCAAAGATTTAGCTTTCTAAAACATGACTTGCATGGAAATAGAGAATGACTGGGGTGAAACCAGCAATGGCATATCCAAGCAGGTCTGTTAATTCTGGCCAACTCTATTAAATAGTTCTTTACAAGTTTCTGGGCAGAGCTGTGTGAAAAATGCCATTTTCACTTTATGACTATTCACAGATGAATGTGACAGTTTTTAATCTCACATCATTAAGAGAACATGAGCCAAAATTCTGTTCTCCATTACTCTGGTGCAACCCCTCTGAAGCATCTGATGCAGTCTCTCTTGAACGCTACAGTGGAAAACAACTCCATGTCTTTGATGAAAAAAACTATCCTCTAAACTAAAAATTGGCTAAAAATAATAGTCCAAAGAAAGGTTAACAATAAATGTCAGTGCATCTAATTGGGGCCAAAGACTGTCATGCAAAGCCTTTATGAGTTCAGCTGATTCACACTTGCTGAAGACCTGGCTCTGTTAACTGAGGTTGGATAAGAATTGGTGTTAGGAATTGTTTCACTTTTCATCATCGTTAATGTTCTGGAAGAGAGAACAGCAGCCTATTAATTAAATACATAAAGTATCCTAAATTGTGAGAAGCTGCAAATACCAGTGAGAACAGAGAAATCTTACAAAAGGATCTTGAGAGTTTAGAAAATATAGAAAGCAATAATGAATATCAAATAATAAAATCTGCTCACAAAACTGAAAAAATAAAGATCAACTGATTGGGTAATATACTAACAATATTTTCATCAGCTCTGCTCAGTACAGCAGCAGACAAGCATAACAACAAGAGTTAGGAAGGAAAAGTTAGATAGCCAAGAAAACTGAAAAAATTATTCTGTGATTCTGTGATTCAAGGTCAAGGCCATAGGTTTCTCATTCCAGCTCTTTATCACAAGGCCAGTAGGAACTTCTACAACTCCTGAAGAATTTTGACCCTTGAGGGCAATGGTAGTAGGGTACAGGTAAGATCAGGTCAGCTCAGTCCCCTTACTTGCCACTGAACACTCTACCCTCTCAGGTATTAATGCTGCCTCCTGAATATTCTTGAGGGAGTGGGGCCGGCTAATTTACCCATCAATAAACCGTGGCTTCAGTGAAGCATGGTCTTCCAACTTGGAGGAGAGGGGTAGCTAGATTCTGTCCCCACAATTGTATTGTGTTTGGTAGCATGCAATAACAGGGATTGCATGCTCTCCTTTTTGCAATAAGTAATAAAAGTCATCTCACTGTATGTTTCTCCTACTCACCTTGAGCCATTCTGAGATGAATTAGCAGAAAGGTTCATAATCCTTCTACACAGTAAACTCTGTTAACCGCTCACACATTTATAAATGTTAAAAGGCAAAATTTTGTCATAAGGTTGAGTTTCTTGTGTGACTACAACACACTTTAAGAGTGCACAAGCATCCTGCTCTGACTTACTACTCAAAGACCTGAATCTGCGCACTTTTACATGTGAATAATCCAGACCCACTGTGTTGGCCCCATTGAGTTCAGTGGGCCATTTCAAGTGAGTAAGAATTCCTCACATGAGTAAAAGATGACATACCAGGGTATTTTTGGAAAGGTTTTAGTATGGTAATATTGCCTCAGGCAATAACACATCAATACCTCAGGTTTTATTTAGAAATATCTGATAGTATTTTTAAATAATAATGTATTAACTGTTCTCACAACTCCAATGCAAATACTTGTAATCATACTTCTCAACCTGCCAAGGCCAAAATGGAGAATGCAATATATGAGAGAGACAAAAAGAGGGACACAAAAGTTATTCATTCAGGAAACTTAAAATACTGAGGAAATTCATTCCTTTAGCATAAATAAGTCATCTCAGTTGACTAATTCTTCATTTCGGATATAAACACTTATCAAAATAAAAGTGAGAGGGCACCTAATTTGCACCTTTGGGATGTTAGGTGTCCCTCAAAATTAGGTACACTTGAGAGTTAAGGTAACTTGTGGTAGATCTATCGTGCTATTTTTCTGATAATATGGTAAATCTTTTGTATACTCACTGCAACTGCTGATTTCAGTTAGTCTATTTTCAGTGGTTGGCTAGTATGCTTGAACCTCATCTGCAGAAGTGCTATATAAATCAATTATTAATAATAGTAGTTTAAAGGATAAGTTTTACCTGTCTTACTTTAAGGGAGTTCAGATGCAACAATCAATAACAAATCAGAAAGATTATGGTTTAAACTGAATGAAATTTTAGCCTCTAAAATGAAAAATCTAAGTAATGCCCTGAATCTAATATCAGATACCTTGCTGAAATCTCCACAGACCCCCTTGAGAAATGAACATATCTTTATCGGATTACAATTCAGTAGCAAAACATATTAAAAAATAAATGTAATTTAATTTAATTTCCAATAGCAGCATAATGACAATGCAGTAAAATAAGAGTACTACCTAATATAACCCTTATACATACAGTAGGCATGAATTTGATCCAAAATTATCATAATTTTAATGTTGTGTATGTGTATGTTTGCCTTCCATTAATTGACCAGAAATGATTATCAAAGGGCAAGAAACAAAAAATCAGTCCACTTTTGTAGAACTACTCAGAATAGATGTAGATCAGGGGTGTCAAACTCAATTGCACAGGGGGCCAAAACTCAAAACTCGCGGGCCGAACAGTATAACCATTTATTTAACAGACTAAATATTTATGTTTTTTAACCATTAATATGAACCAAAATACAGGATATCATTCCAAAATAAATACATTTCAACTTAAAATATTTTGCTCTTCATAAAAAAATATCCTGTCAATACAATACATTCAAAATCTGTACATGCTGGAATATTAAAAAATCTGAAAATATAAATAAAAAATTGAATTTAAAGCAAAAGTATAATCATAACAAATCATAACATTCCATTTTCTTGTCCTATTTAGTCAGAGCCTGATACTTGGAGTCTTTTCTTTGCAACAAGTTCGTTTATGTTTGGGGTTAGGTTCTGTGTTGTGAAGATTCTCAGGATCGATTGCAGGTGTTCATCAGTGAGGCGACTCCTGTGTGACGTTTTGTTAATTTTCATCACAGAGAACAGCTGCTCGCACAGATATGTGCTGCCAAACATGGACAGGATTCGAGCCGCATGTTGGCGGAGCTGCGGCATCGCTTCAGGAATGAAGCGAGTGAACTGTGCTGGCCCCGCAGTGTCGTACTTTGCCTTCAGTGTCCCGTTACATTGCAGTTCTATCAGCTCCATCTGCATTTCTACAGGTGCGGTTTCCACATCGACTGCAAATGGGTTGCAAAGCAGCTCGAAGTTACTTTTCTGTGCCTCAAAGTCACTGAAGCGCCGTGCGAACTCAGTGCGCAGCGCGCTGAGTTTTTCAGCAAAGGTGGCATTTGGGAAAACTGTGGCACTTTCTTGGTTCCGTATTACTTGGCAACAGGGAAAGTGAGACAAGTTGCATTGGTGCATTTGTGTCTCCCATAAGCGCAGCTTCACTTGAAATGCCTTCACTGCATCATGCATATCGGTTATTATGTGCTCCCGTCCCTGGAGTTGAAGGTTTAAAGCGCTAAGATGCGACGTTATGTCAGCCAGGAACGCCAACTCACATTTCCACTTTTCATCCCGCAGAACTGTGCAGTCTTTCCCCTTACTGTCCATGAACTGGCAGATTTCCTCTCGCAGCTCAAAGTGTCTTTTGAGAACTTTTCCCCGACTTAGCCACCGGACCTCCGTATGATATGGCATATCGCCAAACTCGCTATCTATTTCCCGCAGAAATGACTGGAATTGGCGGTGATTTAAACCGTGGGCTCTGATAAAGTTGACGGTTTGTGTTACAGTGTTCATCACATGATCCATTTTTAGGACTTTAGCACTCAGCGATTCCTGGTGTATGATGCAGTGATACACTGTCAACTCACCGGCACAGTTCTCCTCCCGCATCTTTGAGCGCATCCTTCCCACCAGTCCATTTTTTTCACCACACATAGCAGGTGCGCCATCTGTTGTAAGTCCAACGAGTTTTTCCCACGGCAGTTTCATGTCGGTTACACTTTGAAATACATTTCCAAAGATGTCTTCTCCTTTCGTTGTCCCGTGCATCGATTTAATGTCCAGTATTTCCTCTGTTACGCACAAATTGGAATCCACACCACGGATAAATATCGCCAGCTGTGCAGTGTCAGTCGCGTCAGTAGTTTCATCCACGGCAAGGGAGTATGCAACAAAATCTTTTGCTCTTTCAATCAACTGTGTTTTCAAATCAGTCGCCATCTCACAAACCCGATTAGCAACAGTGTTTCTGCTGAGGCTTACATTTGCAAACGCTCGCGTTTTATCTGGACAAAGGACGTCGCACACTTTCATCATACAATTCTTTACGAATTCCCCCTCGGTAAACGGCCGTCCTGATTTGGCGATCTCTTCGGCCACAATGAAACTTGCTTTCACAGCAGCTTCACTTTGTGATTTTGCTTTGGTGAAAAACGTCTGCTGGGATGTCAAATTCTTCTTCAACTCCTCTACCTTTTGTAGCTTCTGTCCTGCGCTCAGGTTTTTGAATTTGTTCTCATGTTTCGTCTCGTAGTGCCGTCTTAGGTTATACTCCTTCATTACAGCGATATTACTCCCGCAAAGGAGACACACTGGTTTACCTGCAATTTCAGTAAACATATACTCATTCTCCCACCGGCTTTGAAAGCCTCGGTTTTCAGAATCAATTTTTCTCTTGGCCATTGTTGGGGTCTAGCTTTGATTTGATATTAGCGTTGTATACATCAACAGACCGCGAACTTGAACCGCGGCTTGCCGTTGGCGGCAATTGCACTGCATCATGGGATTTGTAGTGTGTGTTATTGGGGCGTCATATCACAGGGCCATTAAAAACAGATATATAAAACGATTTCGCAGGCCGGATATAATTGTATGGCGGGCCGGATGTGGCCCGCGGGCCTTGAGTTTGACACATGTGATGTAGATGAACATCAAAACCAAACTTCTGAACAACTTGGAGTTCTCCTATCACTACTGGATTGTAATATTGGAGTCTTACAACCTTTGAGTTTGTTCCTATGCCATACAATCTTTCAATTACTTACCCAGATACCTATTACTATTCATGATATGTTCCTGTTTTGCTTCTATAGAAAAGAAAAAAAATGGATATGATAAGAAAGTAATCATTTTAGACTGAATTTATTAAACACAAAACATATTTTAAGACCTTAGAGTACAACCTGTCTGATAGACTATTAACTCTAGAAAACTCTCATTTGACAGTATACAGCACAACAAATTAATAAAGGTAACCTGCAAAGAAAAACAAAGTGTGCTACTTTTTGTTTCTTTGTGAAATGTAAAACAAGACCTGAAATATTGGTCTTTATTTTTTCATTGCTTGTTTTTTTAACTTTGAAATACATATATCAAGTGCTTTTATTTGCTTGAGGATTATGGAAACTGGAGTAAGAGTTATCTCAGTTCTCATGTGATGTCTGAATTTTTAACAAAGAAAGCTTTTGTCCAATGGGTTTGTAAGGACAGATGGTGATGTTAAAGTATTAAAAATAAAAGAAGAGTCAGAGTTTTAAACAATAGTTTTTCCTTTATTTATTTTTAAAGCAGATTATCAGGTTTTAGGCTCCTGTCTTTTAATATCACAACCCCAGTTTTACTCATGGGACCTCAAGTAATGACAGAATAGGTAATACAAGATATTTATAATATATAAACAAGTGTGTGGGAGCAGGGGGAGACACACAAGCCAGGCCTTATTTATACATTACAAAGAAGGTAAAAAGAGCACTAAACTCATCCCAAGTCTGCTAACTAGCTGCCCCCTTTGCAAGTCACCTTTAACCATTTTGCATTTGTTAATATTTAAGTAGAATACATCTCCAAGTTTGTCTCAGTGGGAGGATACTAGGAAAAGAGGGCAAGAGGGAGTGGGAGAGTATTTGGGAGAGGGAGAAACTGCTTAAATGATTGTACATAGAATATTTAATGAAATAAAATGGATTATTCTCTGAAAAAATTGTTAAAATTGATTTCGAGTTTCAGCACAGCAGAAAGATTTGTTTTGGATTTGAAAACAACTATAAGTCATGTTTTCTACTATACTATGTGATAGTTATAGTACTACTTCAATTAATCTTGCTCCATTATATTTATTACCACTTCAAGATGCAGTTGAAGACTAATGGAACATCTTACAAAATCCTCTTTGTTGAGAAATGTGATCGTTTCCATCCTTAAGGCCCTGTTTCAAGAAACCATTTATACTTAGTGAGACCCTTAAGCACATGCTTAATTTTAAGCCTGTGCCTCAATCTCATTGAAATCCAAGTCAGCACATGCTTAGAGTTATGTATATGGGTTAAGGAATTTGCTGAATAGTGATGGATGTAAGTACATGCTTAAGTGTTTTGCTGAATCAGAGTCCAAGATTGCTTACTGGGTTCCCATCTGATGTAGCATGCACAAGGGAGTGTCAGGGTTTGATTTACCTTTCTTCTGTCTTTTTATGGATTGAAGGTCTGCTGAAGGTTCAAAGGGAATAGCTCTGGTTGCAGCAGCAGAGTTGTGTATGCTATAAAAGGACTGAGCAGCAATGGGATTTGTATTTGTTTTTTGTATACTCAGTTTCATAAAACACCAGTTTTAAAACTGTCCCTTATCTTTGAGTGTAACACTGACAGGTGCTGACAACCTACTATGAAATACTGAACATCCTCCACTCTTGCACTTTAAATACCCTGCTTCTCATCCAAATATTTCCTCTAATATTGAATTCTTTATTCCAAGAATTAGGCAGTGGACAATGGCAATGGAGAAACTCAGGTCATTTAAGTTATTGTGGTAGACAGGGATAATCAGAGGAAATTCTGTATACACAC
Source organism: Chrysemys picta bellii (assembly GCF_011386835.1). Classification (NCBI taxonomy): domain Eukaryota; kingdom Metazoa; phylum Chordata; order Testudines; family Emydidae; genus Chrysemys; species Chrysemys picta. The sequence goes on from NC_088795.1 coordinate 85,425,420, forward strand.
ACACACACACACACACACACCACAACAGATATTTACCTGTTAAACAAAAACAACAATAATACCCTCAAGTATTAGAATTATATTTGGTTAAATCAATATATTTTAGACCAGGGTGAAGAAAGCTCTGGCCTTGAATCCCTTATGTTGTGCCACAGGAAAAGGAACACTCTGTGTAAAGAAGCTTGTGCTTTAAAATGACAAAAACAGTATTTCAGTGAGAGGGTAATTTGGAAAGTGGTGAGGAGGAATTAGCTCAGCTCTATTGAAAGATATTCTCAATTATGATTTTATCATTTAGTTGGGGAATATTAGACTATGAAACACTGACAACGGCAGCTAACCTGTAAGGACATTTTTGTTTCGTTTTTTAACAATATATATTTTTTCTCACTTATGGTATAAAGATTCTGAGCCCAATGTGGAAACAGGGGATGTAAGGATAACAAATACTGAGGCTATTCCTCCCCTCCTTACACACTGATTATCTCAGTGAATATCCTTTGAACTTGATTAGTCTAAATTCAATAGATATTATTGTAATGCACCTTGAAAAGGGCATTGCTGTCTCTCGGGGGGGTGGGGGGGAGGCTGAATCTGAGCTTTTTGTTTTATGAGAGACTGATGCTTCGATGGACAGCTGAGGTCCTTCTCCTCAGCCAGTGACTTTGGCAGTGCAACTGGAGATGGAGGACAGCTTGGAAGACTGGATGGTGAGGTAGCATTAGGGATGTAAAAGGTTAAACAATTAACCGGTAAGCATTAGGCTTATTGTTAATTGACCTTAACTGTTAACTCCAGCAGCCCCTCACCGCCTGGAGGGACCTGAGCCCCAGCTGTGCTGGGCCAGCCGGAGCAGCTCTAGCCACATTGGGCCAGCTGGCCAGAGGGACCCCAGCCCCTGCCGCCCCACGCTGGCCAGCTGGAGCAACCTCCGTTAAATGATATAATTTTAATCATTTAAACAGTTAATTTTTTAAACCGATATTTAACATCCCTAGTAACATCTATGAGGGGAGAATGGAAAGCTCCTGGGATCTGGCCCATGCAAAGAAAAGTCTGATTGAGGAGTCTTTCAAATCAAAAAGAGACGTAAGCCCTCTGGGCTAGGAGGGAGAACATGGGTCTCTGGAAGTTCAGCCTAGGGAAAGTAAACCCAGAATTAACCCTGCCTAAGAGGACGGGGGGGGGGGGGGGTGAGGGGAGGGAAGGGCTCATGAAAAGCAACTTGAACAGGGACCACTGTAAGGACATGTCAAGGGAACCTAGTAGTTAATGGCCAGAGGTAGTCAGGGGCTGGGGAGAGCCATTAATGCTCCAAGCAGAGCTAAGAAGGGAGTCTAAGTCATGGATCCATAGCAAGCACTGGCTCAGAGTTCCAGCCTACAAAGGAGAGAGTCTGGCCCCTGTAGTTATTTTGTTTATTGTGTTATGCCATAACAATGTCTGTTGTATAGTGTGATATTTTATTGAAATTCCCAGCATTCCCCTCTAATCCCTGTCTGATGTTACCTCTGCCAGACTGGAAGTAAAGGTCTTTATTTGTTTTGTGACCCTAGTATATGTCATTCCTGCATGAACCCAACAAGTGATAGGTGCCCACTACAGTGCTCTGGGCTGTATGGGGCAGTGGTTATAGCTGCCAACTCTAACCAATTTATGTGCACCACTAGTCAGATAGACAGGCTTAGGCTTTGGCCTGGCAGTGACAACAAAGGGATGGGGTTGGGACAGTTACACTGTGTTGTATATTGTGACTGAAATAAAATCCAAACATGGATGCCATTCCTCCAGCATATCTGAATTTGCAAAGCACAAAGGGATCTTTGCAGTAAGTCATTTTCCAAACATTCCCTCACACCATAGGCCATAGGCAGTTAGACTTCTATATTTGGGGGAGGGGGGGCAGCTCCAGGCAGGCCAACGGGGCCACGAGGGGGGGGGGGAATTCCATACCTGCCCATGGCTTTCAATTTGCAGGGCAAGGACCCGCCAGCTCCCCAAAACTACACCTGCAAGTCTGCCTAGAATTTTATCTGAAACACAAACTAGTCCCAATTAGCTTTATCCATGTTCTGACATTGTCAAGGATTTACAGGCATTGAGTGGGCTAGTCAAGGGACTATTTCATTTACAGTATGCATGTAGCAGGGTGGTCACCCGCTCCGGCCCTGAAAGGGTTACAGCCAGCCCTGGGAGAGGGCTGGGGCTGAGACAAAAAGGGCTAGGTTGATTGGGAAGGCAGCCACAGCTGGAAAAAACCCAGGCTGCAGGCCTTGTTAAAGGCTGGGAAGGGTTGTGGAGGTGCAGCCCGAGTTAGGCAAAGGCAGCAGGTCCAGACCCCCCTTTGCCAATGATGAATGGCTTGTACACTGCAGTCTGCCCCAGTAGCTGGGGCTAGATGATGACTGGCAGTAGCTAAAGACTGAGGTGAGGTGGGGATAGGGGGTTGGGGGCTCCCCAGGGAGGGTAGACCCAGTGGGATTGTGGGGTACTGCAGGGGAAGAACCCCGAGAGAAAAGGCACCGGGGTCTGGGAGGGACACTGGGGCCAGCGGCAGGTGAGACGCTGGTCTGAAGAGGGTGCTCCTGAGTGGACAGAGCTAATTCCCAGGATGACCATCAGGAGGTGCTGCTGGGTGAGTTGTCGCCCTGCTACAATGCAGTATACCAATTCCCTGTAGGATACATAGAAAACTGCATCAGGATTCCTTTGTGGCATGTTGCTTTCTTCAGTGGTGATTGCCAAGCTGGCAAACTCAAGCAATATGCATATTTTTTCAGGTGGAATTCTTTGTGGGTGGGCAAATCAAATACTTCAGCTCTAAATCTGATCACCTGTGAATCTTGGCTGTTTGGATCAATGACAACTTAAGGAAGAAGCAATTGTTCTGAAGTGTTATATTAGAACTACTATCAAACAAGATGTTCTCTTGCAAAAATGTACTGGGACAGGAGTTTATTTTAGACTGAAGCAAATGCTTTTGCACAGTGATCAGTTTTTATATGCAGTCACAAGGGTCTAGATCCACAAAGGGACTAACTCTCAGTTTAGGCACTAAAGTCCAACATAAAGGCACTAGTGAGATCATCAAACCCCCTGCTCAGTTGCTGCCCAATCTCTAATGTTCTACCAACATGTGCAGGCACAAGCAAAACTGCTTAATTTCTGATGCCATCGAGTTGCTGGGTGCCCTAGCTCATGCCTCATGCCCATTCTCAAACTAGGAGTTCCCTCACCTGCAGGGCCTGATGTGGTTGACTTGCTCTGAGAATACCTAACCTGAACAAAAGGCAGCTGACATGTGTGTAGCTCCTTCTTCCATATAGCCTAGTGATTAGGGCACTCACCTGGGATAGGGGAGACCTATTTTCAAATCCCTTCTCTCCCAGATTTGGAACAGGGACTTAAATCCTAATCTCTCACATCCCTGTAAAGATGCTATTTAAGTGGGGGGAAGAGGAAGTAGGCTTTTCCCCTGTTGGAACTGTTCCACTGCGTGTGTGTGTGTGTCTATATATATAAATATTTATTGGAGCAAGGACTTGAACCCAAATCTCCCACATGTAAGGTGAATGCCCTAACCACTGCACTACAGTATCAAACTCTTGCTTTTCCCTGTCTCTGGCCTCATGAATACTTAATTTATACAAAGCAGAATAGCTTCAACAGGGAAACAACCCACTCCAGAATGCCCAATTACCTAGTGGTTTGGATACTCTTCTCCGATGTGGGAAATCAGAGTTTAGGTACCTACTCCAAATCAGGCAGAGTAGGGATTTTAAAATGGGTCTCCCATAACCCATGTAAGCATCCTACCCAGTGGGCTATTGGCTTTAATGGGGTGGGTCTCCCTCTGTCAAAAGGCTGACCTAGCTTAGGCATCTAACTGCAGGAGAGGGTTCATGGCTGAAAATCCTCTACAGAGACAGGTGCCTACCCACCTTTGAGAGGCAGGGCTTAGGCCCCTCCCCTGGCACTGGCATTTCCTACTGGCTAGCATGGGCAGTTCCCTGCTTCTTGGCTTCTGAGAATCCCTTTCTTAGGCACCTAGTTCTCACAATATAATGCATGCAATACTAAACTCCCTTTGTGGGTCTAGCCCATTGAAATTGTGCAGAGAAACCAAGAAATGGAAAGAGTTGTTAACATTAAGAGCTAAATATTTTGAGCCTCTTGTATTATAGTATAGGTGTTGAAATCAGTCTTTCAAATAAAGAGGCCCTATACTTTTCACTGCATACCTTTTGAAAGCTACTTTAGCTTCTCGCTATTCAACTGCTGCCTTAAAAACAGTAAGTTAGTTTAAAAAAAAAAAGTCCACATAGTTGTTTGGCTAATAACCTGGAGCTGGTGAAACAGGGGTCAATTTAAAAGTATCTGATCCATTTTTGCTGATTCTGTTTCAGCAGAGTACTTAGCAGGGTGGTAGATTCCAAAAGTTCTCTAAAAAAACAGGGCACCTGAAATGATACATTTACTAGTGCTATCAGATCTAAGGGTACATCTGCAAAGCAGTTCGAAGCAAATGAGAGCAAGCATCTGAGCCTAGGTCAACAGACTCTGGTTAGCAGGGCTCATGCAAACACTCTAAAAATAACTGTATAGAGTTGCAGATCGTATAGAGTCTGCAGTTGACGTTGCAGATCAAGCTGTTGTCTGTATAGGGCAGTGGTTAATATTTAGAGTCAGTCACTACAGAGTCTTAAAATATTAGTATTATTATAGCCAAGAATAAGGCTAAATCTTACTACAGCAAACCCGCTAACAAATAAAAGGGCTTGCCCAATAACTGGATAACAGAGCATGATCATGGCCAGGTTTTTATCCTTAAGAAAATGAGAAGTTTTCAAGAAAACATAATGCCAGTTCCTTGAAGCATGCAAAGTAGACAGCTTTTGAGGAGCCGTAAATGCCTGCTCTCATTTAAAAGAAAAATCTCAATGGCAATCTGTAAACAAGTCAGCTGCCCCCCATCCACCCTTTCGTGACTGGGGTGGGTGTCTTTGCACTATCCTGCCCTTTATTCTCCCACTTCCAAGCCCTTTTATGGAAACTCCACACACTTGCTCATCCAGTCACTGCCCTTATTGGAGTCTGGGTTTATTCAGAGAAATAAATCAAAAGTAAAACTCAAAGTCCCCAAAATCTGTCCCAAGGCACGGCTCTTACCTCAGAGCCTGAGTGAGCAAAAGGGTTCTATCACAGTCTTTTTTTCATAAGTTCTTAGGGGGTCACCCACCATATGGTTTAGCTTACAGCTGTCCTGCTCGGCGCTGACTCTCCTGTACCTTTCCAGAGTCAGCCCTCTCCAACAACTGCTTCTGCTCTCTTCTAAGGAACCAGCTGCTTCAGTTTCCCTCCCTGCACCAGGTGTCTCTGGTTATCTCATTTAGCAAGCCTGCTCCAAGCTTCAAATCTCCTGCAGACAGCTCCCTGACTTCCTTTGTTCTCTCACACCATCTCTTTTCCTTGTGAAGACAGTCTTGAAAATAGAACTGAACTGTTAGTATGAATGTTTTTCACAGGTTTTCCCCACAGAGTATTCATGGTTGCCTTCACAACTGGTGCCAGCCTTTGGGACCTATGAAACCCAGGGCTGCTAGCCTAGTACCTGGATATTTGGAGGGTGTTCCTTAGACCAATTTGCATCTGTAGAGGCAGCACCATCTGTATTCCATCCTGGCTTATTCCATTCTTGCAGATCATATTCCAAATGCACATAGATATGAATGTTAATAGTACTGAGAACCTGCAGCTCCTGTTTACTTCAGTTGGAGCTCTGGATGCTCAAGACCTCCCAAAAATCAGGCCCTAAATGAGAAATTCCACTCAACTTTCTTCCCCACACATGCACAGTACCAGTAGAAAGACTGGGAAGTGTTAGTAAAACACTAGCATGTATGCCTAAAATCAATTTTTTTTTAACCTCTCTAACTCTGCCAAATCAAAACAGATTTTCCCTAAACCACCAGAAGGCACATGTTTCACCTGGAGACTATATTGTTGCAATTACAATGTATACACCAAACTACTAAAGCACTAGAGCAGCTAAAAAAAAATCACAAACATTTCATTACAACAGCACAAGTTTATTATTTTCACTCTTCATGTGTAAAATTTACAAACATTTTTGCTGAAAATTAAAAAATAAAAATAAAGCAGAGACTGGTCCTGGAAAATATGAACCCCAAATGTGAAAAATTGATAGTTGCATGCAACTGAGAACGGCCCGTTAGAATGGAAACATGTCACTCATGCTGCAGCTATGAGTCAATAAATCTAGAAGTGCCCCCTAAGAGTCATCTCATTAGCCCTCCAAAAGCCACAGGACAACTTTTTGCTCAGACGTGAAATCACAGCTGTTGGTTCTGTTTTGAGATTGGATGAAAAATTGTTTTGCAGGCCTACTCAAACAGGCTGAGGCCAGCTCTGCAGTTCCTACTCTGCTTCGTGTGTCTGCCATTCCTCCAATGGCATAGAGCCAATCTGTGACCTTCTCACAGCAAATATCTCCGAGGGCTAGTGATGGGACACTAGATGGGAAAGGCTCTGAGTTACAACAGAGAATTCTTTCCCAGGTGTCTGGCTGGTGGGTCTTGCCCACATATTTAGGGTCTGAATTTGGGGTCGAGAAGGAATTTTTCCCCGGGTCAGATTGGCATAGACCCTGGGAGCTTTTCACCTTCCTCTGCAGCATGGGGGATGGGTCAAACTAATGTAAATGGTTGATTTTCTGTAACTATTACAGGAGTTGGTTGGTGAGGTTCTGTGGCCTGTGATGTGCAGGAGGTCAGACCAGATGATCATGATGGTCCCTTCTGACCTTAACATCTATGAGATTAGAGACACTGTGTTCGGGCTCTAGTAGTATCCTGTGAAGTCATGACCTGTTGGGTCTCTCTCTTTCTTAACTGGACTTGAAACTTGTAAATTACAGTAAAAAGCACTCTCAAAATCAGACACATCTCTGTGAAAGGGAATATTTGTGGGTTTCCTGAGTCTCAGTTCAGTGCCTTATGAAGTGTTCACTGCCAGTACTGCTGTGAGTGTACCCTATATGAAATATAATATTCAGGTTGTATAACTGAGCATATGAGTGCTATGGTTCTGTTTCCCAGTTGGAGACCGAAATCAATTGCCACTGAAGTCAATGATAGTTTTTCAACGGAAGTTAATTGTGAGGTGGATCAGGTTGTAGATGACTAACTTTTATAAGTAGAAGGCTGGCCTGAATAAGTCAGTGGGCTGTTGAATTTCTTATGCAGAAAGTAGGACTTTAGAGACAGGTAAAAAGCGGAAACAGTCCTAGGAAAAACTACGCAATGTTAATATTTATTGATTTACTTTTCCATGTTAGCCATATATTCTGATTATGTACCTGTAACCCAGATTTAAAATCACCTGAGTTCCTTCCTGACTGAGGAAAGAGAAGAGTATAACATACTGGAGGCAAGATGGATTGGTTGTTAATAGCAGACTTTATTTTCAATTTTCTTTAGTAACAGTGACACAAAGTAACTGCTTTTTACATTTATAGTGTTTGTCTAGGGCACAGTCATATATCCTTGTCATCTCATTTGATTAATTACCTCGATTCCAGGCCTCTGCTCACGGGTTTCAGGGGCACTCTTCCCTGCCTTATTAATAAGGAGAGTGTCCCATCACAAATACAAGAAAAATGCATATACATGTACATTTCTTGAAATTACTTGGCTCGTGTTTGTCACTGGAACACCTACCTTAGCTACCCTCCTCTGTTCTCTTCTTCAGTCAGATCAGACAGCTTTGTCATATCAAACAGTTTTGTCTGATTATTTCAAATCACTTGTTTTCTCCATCCTCCCTGCCTACATCCTACCATGCTTATTTCCAAACCCACAAACATTACTGTGGGTTGACTGCCTGAGCACTTCTCTGTCAATATACGTTGTCCAGCAAGAACACATACTAATATGAAGAAAATTTCACTTCTACAAATGTTCACAGGTCACACCATTTTGACTATACTTTAAAATCCAATGGGCAACTCTGTTGAAGTCCAAGGAAAGTATAGTCAATTGTAGCAGAGTGTAGAATTTGTTCTAGTATCTTTAGAAATAGTGATGGTGATAATATTGCTATCTTCCTTTTTCCCCACGAGTGCTGTGTTTAAAGTTTTATTTATGAGTATTTTAGACTGCCAGTTAAAACCTAACTATATATTTAATTATGACCACTAATATTTGTGTAATTCAGTATATGGCATTTCAGTGAAACTTCCCACTTGAGATTTTGTTAAGACCAGGAAATGAGGCCCCACTAATGCTCAGCAACTGTCAATTAAGAAAAAAGCTAGGTTTTTGTTTGTTTGTTTGTTTGTTTTTATGGTGACATAATACCAAATCATCATTTCATTTTGGTTGGTATCATGCTAGATGATCTGTGTAAAACTCCCATATACACAGTCACCTAACAAAGTTAGCAATGTGTTAACGTTAAAGTCACTAATAGTCACTAAAAAATTGGTTTACATCTTCAATTTGATCCTATGAAAGTCTCATTTCATACTAAGCAGAATGACATGTCGACAAGAGCACAATTTCATTTTCTCCTGTAAGAGCCAATGTAGGCTGAGGATTTCCATTCCAATCCCATTTAGTGTGAGATAACAATCGAGTCCATGCACATAGCTGAAAATGATCTGCAATTTGGATCGTAAAATTTATAAATGTCAGCTCCGTGAATTAGACTTGAAGGGAAATGTTGAGCAGAGGTTTTAAAACCTGCATGTAAAACACAGGACAATTTGTACAGGAAAGAGGTTGAATGCTTCTGTTATACTGTATAAATCCCAGAGATGGCTAAGGCTAAAATGAATGAAAATACTCCGTTCCTTTTCTTGCTATTAACTTGTAGACCTTTTGATCTATAATGGTTTATTGCTGCCCTACGTGGAACAAAATATCGGTCTACTTCTGACAGTAAGAGCTTTCCCAGCCAATCAACATGTTTTGGAGCTGGTGCATAGCAACCTCTGGAGAAATACTGATAAGAGGCTCAAACTTAAGTACAAAAAATTGGCAGCTTTTATTTTTAAACCTGAAAAACCACTTCCACATGCTCTCCCATCATACACTCAAGTGACTGACACAATATTTCACCTATAGACCTGATCCTACAAACACTTATGAATTTACTTAACATTACTCATCTGAGTATACATCATGCACTATCACCCAAGTCCATACGTGTTTGTGGGATCCAGGCCTAATTTTGTATTTTTTAAAAGTGAACTGTTGGGACTTTGTGATGCTCTGATGGGGTGTTCACCCCACACATTCTTGGAAAGGGTTAATATAGGTCCGAGCGTCTAAGTAACCTGTATGCTTGCACCTGGAGGATGAGTTAGGCCTAATTAGAAATTAAACTCCCCTGAGGGAGAGCAGAGCTTTGTTCCATAAAGAGTGGAGTGAGACTAGTTGCGGGAGAGGATGTAGGGAGTTCCCTCTTTCTAGGACGCAGCCTGAAAATAGCTGGAAGTCTAAGTGGAGGCAGAGTCCCTGAGGAGCTGAAGCCCTAAGTGAGGGGAGGGTGTGCCAGCACTGAACAGTGGGTTATCGAAAGCACAGGAGCCTGACGCAAGGCATGGGGACAAACTCTAGTGGATGAGATGCACTTGTGAGGAAGATTCAGCTTTGTTTACATTTCTTCTGGACTTTGGCAAAGGACTCTGACTCCAAAAAGGGCAGGACTCTGCAAAGCGGTGAGCCAGTCTCCATGCCCAGCCAGTTTCAGTTCCATCCACCCCACTGCTTATCCTCTCTCTCTTTCCTGTCCCCTGTGGCTTCCACTGATTTATGCCCCCACTGCCTACAATCCCTAGTCCCAGGGGCTCCAAGTCTCTGTGAGCTTCTCTTCCAATTTCAGTTTCCCCACTCCCAGTTCCTTGTCCCAGACTTTTTGCTCAGCCAGTCCCAATTCTCCCCTCCATACCCTTGCTCCTTTTCATGTCTCCCCTCCCTCCGCTTCCATCCCCACTGGTTCTATGTCCCAGTGTCCTTTGTGACTCCTCTTGCCAAGACAGTCCCAGACTCTGCCATGCTAAATTCCAATCCCACTTTCCATCTCCCCCACAATGAGCATACAGTTCCAGTCTTCTCCACAACACAGGTTCCTCGTCTCAATCTACTCTCCCCAACCCCCTGCATTCAAAGCAGGCAGCATTCTACTTCATGCTGCCCTGGCCCAGCAGGCAGGTTATTGAAAGCACAAGAGAGACAGGCTCCCAGTTCTCAGTTTGGGTGCCCAGTCCCATGCCACAGCATCTTAGAGCAGCAATTGCAGGGAAAGCTCTACTGAGTCCCATGCAAACACAATCTTCAGAGATTTAGTGGTTAAACTCTAAGAGCTTCTCTACAGATGGGGTAGTTTGCTATACAGGAGTGTGATTTCTAAAGCATGTGAATGTATTGTGCATTAATTGGTCTGTCTAGACCTGTGGTGTACACTTAAGCTTCCCTAGTGTGCTTTCATGTCATACTGTTTCAAACACTATGTAAAAGCATATCAACAGGGTCTCTGATGGCCATTTTTGCGATTGTTTTGCTCACCAGGAGGCCTTTTCAGGCATTTGGTCGCCAATTTGATGACATTCATTGCACTTACACACATAGCAGGGGAGACTGTGAGCAGGTTGTCATCTCTTCCCCATATCACATACCCCAAATAGCGACGCTAGCCCTTGTCTATTCCACAGTGGAATACCGTGTCCCAGTTTGGAGTGGAAGCCCACAAACCATTTCAGTGGACACCGAAATTAACACTGCTCTTCGCATAATCAGCAGCACCCTCCCATCAACGCCACTTCCATGGCTATAGGTACTGGCTAACATTGCATTAGCAAATATCCGACGAGAGGCTGAGACAATTAGTGAGTACATAAAGATCATGGCAAATACCACGTTACCACTCCACAGGAACTTAGAAGACCCCCCTACCATTGACTAAAATCAAGGAAACCCTTCTGGTCTTGTGCCACAGCCCTTGCGGAAGTTTAAGACATTCACAGAAAATGGTGTGAAGCCTAGGCGGCTGCCCATGTACCAAACAAATATCTAATTGATGACCCAGTCGCGCAAGTGCCAGGCTTCTCCTCCTCACAGCTCATAGAAACAGCTCTAACCCATATCCGCATCAGACATGAAAGCTGCATATACTTCTCCCTAAATGGAAAGTGAGGGAATTGCTGAACTGTGACTGTGGCGTGGTGCAAACTGTCGGACACATCACAGGCGAGTGCCCAATCTATGCTCATCCTGGAGGTGTCACGGCCATGCACATGGCTACCCCCTCTGCTGGTCTGGACTGGATAAGAGGCCTTAAGATCCAACTGTAGTCAGGCTGACACAAAGGCCACCTCAGTGACAAATTTCAGGTCTATGCTCCAAAGCATGAGCGTGCTGGATCTGTTCAAAGAAAAGGTTGCCAGAATTTTATAACACTGGCAAAACAACATCTGTTTTCCTAGCCACATTCTCAGAAATGGCTGAATCATTTTAGCTGAAATTTTACAAAACAAGTCAGCCAGAGGCAGACACCCAGCATGGACATTTTTGTCCAAACAGTTACATTTTCACAAAGATATAAGCAACTGAAAACAGGGTAATATAATGGGAAGTATTGGGAAATCTTGATAATAAGTGGTGGAACCAGCCCCACCCAGAATGAGTCAATCTCAAACTGGATTTACACTGCTATAACTCTGTTACTTTCAGTTGAATTACTTTTAACTTATACAAGTGTGAAATCAGAATAAGTTCCACATAGTTCTAATAAACCCATAAATATTGTTAATTGTCACACTGTCTTTTTACCCCAGAAATTCCTTTAATTCCTCTTCTTTTTTTATGATAAGACACGAGTCAAAGTGAAACACCTCCCCTTGCTTAATTATCATTATAACTCATTAAGCAGACAGCATATACTAATGTGCCTATTCCTGCTGTTGAATACAAGCAATGGTCAAGTTTCAGATTTACAGTCAGTCATATTAACACAGTTAAAGATATAAACATTTCAGTGAACTTATGCAGTTGGCTCTCTGTGCCAGCATCTGGACTTTGCTTTATAAACGTAATACCCTTCACTCAAAGGAAGTAGGCATAAAAGATCCTCTGTATGTACTTAATCTGCTTAGTGTTATCAGACTCATGACTGTACCAGAAGAAAACACGTCTATATTAAATAGCCCCTGAAGAAAGAGCTCGGGTGCCATTTCTTGAAAAGACTCTTCCCATTTCCTCTGCAGATCTCTTTCCTTTATATCATATCACTGCTGAGAGTGGGTAGCTATAGATTTCACTATGAGGATGAGAATCTAGGCACAATATTGTAACTAGGGGACTAATCTGCAGTATCTGCCAAAGTTCTGCTTGAAAATAAAATAGTTTTAGAAAAACAAACTATAATTTCAGAATTATAAACTATGCTGTCAGCTATTTGTTGATATCCTTATTTTCAAACAAGGCATCTTAGCATTGCCAGTGCTTGAGAGCTTAAAATCTCCAGACACTTCCTAAAAATACTCTGATGGGATAAACATAGTGTGAATTATGGTTTTTGTGAGCATGATCTGGGAGGAGATAACGTATGCATTATCTGTTTTACTTTTTTAAGAGCTATTAGGAAGAGGGCACACTCAGTCATTAAATTCTACTGGATTTTCTTAAATTGTTTAAGCAGCATATCTGAATGTTAGTCTGAGCACACAGGCTTGTCTGTCAGTAATTGCTTCATGTTTAGGGACAAATACTCCTTTCCTCTTTGACAAGCATATCCAAATGATGGGGAGGAATGGGCAAATCTGGCATGCTTCCCTATCCTAACAACCCCTCCAAACTCTTTCCAGACAGAGGCAATGCAGGGGGAGGCATGTGGGTTATGTGCCCCCCCCCCAGATTTCTGCCAGAGTGGGAGTTGGGTTGAGTGTAGCAGAGGGGGACATGCCTGGGAAAGGCACTGGCACTTAGCGCTCCCGCTGAGCCCCACTAGGAGGTGTCCAGAGCAGAGAAGAGAAACTGGGCTGGCAGCACAGGTCCACCAGAACCGGTGCAGGGAAGTCCACTGAGTCCCATCCCCTTCCTTGCCCACAGTCACAGTTACCTGTTTGGTAGTAGGTGCCCAGAGCCTGTTCTGGCCTGCCCTGCACCCGCAGCAGAGAAGCAATGGGAGAAGTGGGAGTGAGTGGAGTAGGGACAAGGTGGTGCCAGCTTGGAAAGGGTATTAGAGGCACTGGGGGAATAGGAAAGGAGCCAGAGGTGACGAGTCCCCCCTCAATATCAAGAATTATTTGTTGCCTTTGCCTCCATATGTACTATGTGGTTCCATGGGTGGGGGAAAGGCAGGGAGGTGCAGGAGTGGGCAATGACCAATGTTTCTGTTCTACTGTCCCAATCCCTCAGCTCTACAGGGGCTCCTAGCTGTGCTCCTGATATTCACCATTGATTTACACTAGTTTCCTCCAGCAATCCCTGTTAGGAGAGTTTGAGGAAAATGAGCAGTGCCGGACACCACAGGAGCCTAACTTTGACTACTGCAACCCAAACGTTCAAAAAATCACAACTCAGCACGAACAATTCATGAGTTGTTTTTGTTTTTTTAATCAGTGTTGGTTTCTTTTTATTTGCCTTCTGGTTTTGAACCTTTACGGTTCATGTTTCAAGTTTTTTGCTGCAACTATGGGAGCTAGAGACTTTTTTTTTAAATGGAAGCTGAGATCCTCACATAACCACAGGACTTCAGGAGCTGGGGATTTAAAAATAAAACCCACCAAATACTGTGAAACTTATGATAAAATTACAAGTGTTGGCAACACTGGCTCTTGAAAGAGACACACAGATAAGATGGCCCAAGCAATTGGGTGTGTAGAGCACAGGGTATCTGTGAGGAGGCCAATAGGCTAGAGGTTGAAGCCCCTGTCAGTTCTGTGGAGAAGGAAACAACTCACTACTGATCAACCTCTCAGAACTCAATGGTGCTATGTCTCATTTACACTAAGGCCATATTACATTAGGCCACACTATACCATTGAGGCAGTGTGAAGGGGCATTAAAGTGAATGCAAATATAAATTATGGCCATTCCATTGTGGCTTAGTGTAAAGTAGAAATCAATCTGAGAGCATCCTGTTCTCCATTTGGAAATAACCTACACAGTGAATGATTTGGTCCTTAATCATTAATAACCAGTGACTCTCTTATCAGTGCTTTTCACTTACTATAAAAATTATTATATCCTGCAACAATTATCATAATGGTACATTACCTGCTATGTACTGATATGAATTACAGGTTACTGTATCACTAGTGTATCATTTATCATACTTAATTACTCTCAGGCATGTGCTGAATGAGTGGCTGCATAGAGGACTGTAGCCATAGAGTCACAGCTAAGCTGCTCTCAGCTTCCTCCTGTGACAGGCTGAGCGCAGGGACGGTGGGGCAAGGTAGATTCCTTTATGGAGGCGCTATGCCCTTTCCACCTGGAATGTTCTTTCCCCATGGCAACACTCCTTTTGCAGTGATACTTCTCTTCCTTGAGTGATTTGGAGTATGTTTGCCTCTCTGCTGAGCCCCACCTGGTTGTCTCTCTGCTGAAATGGGAGCATGCTAAATTGAAATAGAAGATATGAGAGAATCTTTTTGTAAGGGGTTAAGAGAGAGGAGCTCCTATGACAAACAATCCAATTTAATCAACCCTCCCATCTGCTGGGCCTCTACCTCCCAGCCCCAGCCCCTGGGTATCCTTTTCCACTGAAGAACACCCCAGCTTGACCTAGCTAGGCATCAAAATCCTCCAGTGTTTCAATCCTATCCCATTTCAGCTATTAATGTCTTCCCAAGGTCCCCAGTAATAAAGACACAGACCTCTCCCTACCATCTTATTGTAGTGGGATATATATTGTAGATGAAGAAAAGGAAGACATCTCAACTACCAGTTACAGAAATCTATCTATTATGTTATGACAATCTCTGCTGCTTCCATTTGGCCATCAAGGAAGAATGGCCTCTGTGGGAATACGAAGGTAGTGAATCAGGTAGACATTCTATGTATTATTGCGTAAAATAAACAGGCACTTTGTGAATTATGGGGCTTTATATAACCCCATCTTGGGGTTCTAATGACAACATAAACCACTCACACTTTGCTTTTATGATTTATGCTGTCAGCAGAATAACTCGGTTATATTATAGCCTCATAATTCTCAGTTGTCTATTATACAAATATATAATGGCAAAATGTGCCTAGACAGAAGGATCAGAAAACAAGCTGATATTTTTTCTTTTTCTTTTTTTATTATTGTTTAGGAGTATAAAATCTGCCACAATAGAACAGTGATCCATCTAGTCCATTATCCACTCTCCAAAAATGTACAATGCCTGATGCTTCAGGAGAAAGGATAAAACATATTATACACCTCTACCTCGATATAATGCTGTCCTCGGGAGCCAAAAAAATCTTACCGCATTATAGGTGAAACCACGTTATATCTAACTTGCTTTGATCCGCCGGAGTGCGCAGATCTCCTCCCCCCCCTCCCCCCCGCCCCAGAGCACTGCTTTACCGCATTATGTCCGAATTCGTGTTATGTTATATCGGGTCACGTTATATCGGGGTAGAGATGTATATCCAAATGTTAATTATTTTGTCTTAAAGAAGCAAAGTGTGTGACTGTTGCCAGTGAAGTTTGTAAAATGGCAATATACAAATATAATATTAAATAGAAAAATCCAAGGATCGTCCAGAGACACGTTTGAATCTCAAGCTTGTTGTGAAGCTCCCCATGCTGGCAGTTGTTGAGAAGAATGTGAGGCAAAATATTCAGCCCTAAGGGAAACCAGAGCCTCTTGTTTGTTATCTAGAAAGTTGTTCTACGTAGGAACACTGATAGTGGGATTCTTCTGTACCTTTATTAGAGACTCTTATGGGTTTCACATCCAGCACACCTCTATAATCCTGATCTAAAGACCTCTGAAGTTAATGGAAAGTTTCCCATTGACTTCCATGGGATTTGGATCAGGGCCCATTGGAGGGCCTGGCAGCTAGGACATGGCACTCAAAAGTGACTTTCTGCATAACTTGAATAGTGAATATTAGAGGACATTTTTTGCCCCTTGCAAGCAGATAACTGGAAAAAGGTTTTTCTAAAGGTAGCTCCAAAGCTGCATCCCCACATCAGATCACATTTCTTTTAACTCTTGTGTTTCTGGAAGGTAATTTCTCCTTTTTGCTGAATGTGAAATACTTTGAACAAATACTTTGTTCGGCCTAAGACAGTCATTCTTATAACTTCATGTACCAAATACCTAACTAGCAGCTTTTGAAGTACCAGGTTGGTTAATTTACACAATTTCCTAGGAGAAATTGATTGATAACTAAGGCAAATAGAATACTTTGTCCGCATAAGAGACAACATCTACCACAACAGTTCTTTGCTTAATGGGCCACTATTTAATATCACAGGAGCCATTTGTTAGACTGTGGTTTGAAAGCTGCTTAATGAGGATTTGGTGTCTCTTCATTATTCATCTCAAATTAGCTTTCTCCCATCCCACAGATATCTATTGTTTAATCTCCAGACAGGAACTACCAGCTGGCAAAGGGCGGATGGCCTCTGAATTTAAGCAGATTTAGTAGGACTTCAGTGGATGTTTATAGTGCTTAAGCTAATTGGAAATAAGATTTACAATGCTTCTTTTAACCAATGCCATTCTAGATTTGGAGGACGGAATTACTGAAACCTTACTAAGACTATAATCTAATTTGCTCATGAGTATAACCTCTTGAGCACACACAGAGTTGTCTCTGCTAATCTAGCTAACATGGTATGTTTGATCCTTAGGCTATTACTTCACATAGTAGTAATGGAATGAAAGGCACCCCTTCGTAACTGCATTAAATTAGAACAATATATAAAGGTCACTCTTGAGAATTATAATCCATCTATAGGTTTTTGGTTGGTTGGTTGGTTGGTTGGTTGTTTTTTGTAATAACAAGTTCACCTGTAATTTCACCTAAAAAAAAATCTTGTTTTTTTTTTATTCATTTTCTAGGGAAACTCAAAGTCTAAATACCTCAAAGATGAGTCTTACTTAAGCTAGCAGTAACCACTTGGTAAGGAATTCTTTATTAAAAATACAGCACTGGTCACATTTGAAAGAAAACAAAAGGAGAACTGAAACACTCCTAGGAAATGAATACCTGAGTCGCCATTCACTTATACAGGAGTAAATAATTGAAGTTAGTGGAGTTACATTGATGTAAAACTTATATAAGGATGAGGAGAATCGGACCCATAGTGTATAATTTCCTAGCAATACTATATAGCAACTCTTGTAATACAAAACTTCTCAAAGCTTAAATGTTTAAAAATAAAAACAACTATTTTCTTTTGTAAAAAAAACCCTTGTCTTTGGAACATTTTTTCATATTCAAACATTCTTTTTGTAGGCTGTAAACAACAATGCCTTGGTACTTGGCACTCTTTTTGTAAGAGGTAGAATGGTTAACCCTGGTATCATGGCTACATTCACATGTATTTTATATGTAATGGCATTCTGCTTTTTCAATTCCCTTTGTGATTTCAAATGGATACAGTGTTCTTCACCGACTGTAGCATTGCTGCATTTCATTCCAAGTGCCTTGTTCAGTTCCAGAGGCTGCTTAATTTAAGTGGTGTTTGAATGTTTTTATGTATCTGTTATTCCCCACAAAGCTGTGTATGGCTTAA
Organism: Chrysemys picta bellii; assembly: GCF_011386835.1. Lineage (NCBI taxonomy): Eukaryota > Metazoa > Chordata > Testudines > Emydidae > Chrysemys > Chrysemys picta. Next base: position 85,443,186 of record NC_088795.1, read on the forward strand.
TTTACTAGACCAATTTTTTAAAAACTTGAGTGCAAAAAGTTCTGGTGAACACTATTGTGCAGAGACCTGTACTGTAACTTGTCCAAAATAACAAAAGTCTAGCTCAGCCTATTACACGTAACTGTTTGTGAAAGTCAGCAAAAGTTGAAGACAAATAGACTGGTACAAATCGGATTGTTCAAGTTAAAAGTGATGAGGAGTCTGCAAGGCTTCTGGTAAAGTCTTGGTTTGGCTTGACAAGGAGCTGAAAGATTCTAGAACTGGGAGGGAATGTTGAAATCACCAAAGTGTGTTTTGACTGGTTTAGGTTAATGGCACAAGGCAGCCCTTCCTTGATACTGTTTATCTCGGGGATTACTCAATAGAAGCAGGGCGACTGGAAGTAGTGAGCTTTGCCGTCATGGCTGCTGCAATGTCTACTGACTCCTGGGACCTAGAGATCTACGACGACACCATTGGGCCTTCATCAACCTGACCAGACCTTCCCAGAGACGGAACCGAAGACGTCACCACCTCCACAGCCTTGGGTTAAATCCTGAACAGCTCCTGGAATGTGAGACTTGGATTACTGCTGTCATCCCCTCCCTTATGTGTCCTTTTCCTTCCCTACTTATTTCTTCTCTTTCCTATCTCCTTCCTTTTGCTTTCTATTTAATGAATCTGCCTTAACCAGGCAGGACTTTATCATTTGCAACACTGCTGAGAGCCTGTGAGTAGCGAGGCAGCTAAACATCCAGACTGTGGTACAAATTTGTCAGGTCTTGGAGTGTCTGATAAGACTGCGTGCTGTGCCTGTGTTTCTCCAGTAGCAAGGTTGCAAATGAGCGTTAGCAACAGAGACTGACACTGCATTTTCTCTCTTGCTGTTCTTTTCTGTCAGCTTTTGTGTGAGTTTGTCTTGTGTCAGACAAACAAGATCAGACTTCAACAACAGCTCAAGCCCATCTCGACTAATTTTCTCTTTTCCCCCCCAAAACGGACAATTAATACCATCTCTAATACTATCCAAAATACTGTCAAACAGGACCTTTTCCGTAAAAAAGCTCCACATAGTTAAAGGGAAAGGGAATAAGGGATTATTAAAATGAAAGCCTTACTTAATGCTTTAAATTTCAAATGGCTAAAGTTGGCGGCGGGGGGGGGGGGTTGTATCTTTAATAAAAGGCTAAAAAGTTTTTTCAATTATGGCTATTACAATGGGAGTAAGCCAGCAATAACTTGATACAAAACCACAGACCACAGTAACTGTTTGTTGTATTAGTGAACACGGATTTCATTAATATCTTCATTAATATCACAACACAAATATCCACAAATAAGTGGCCTGGATTTCAGAGCTGCTGGGCATCTGCAGATCCTATTTACAATGGCCCAAATTTTTCCTTTTTAGGATGGAGACAATAGTACAGCCAGGAAATGTTTCTTATTGATAATTAATTGTATCTATCATAGTTGACATGACTAAAAAGAAAGTGCGTTGGTTGAATTGACAGTGGGGATTCTTTTGGCCTCCTTGTTTCTATTATCATATTTCTTCTCTTCACCATCCTGTCAATTTCACATAAGTAGGGCCCTATCAAATTCACAGCCATGAAAAACACGTCACGGACCGTGAAATCTGGTCTCCCTCCTCCCTCCCCCCTCCCACCTCCCCATATCTGGTCTTTTGTATACTTTTACCCTATATGATACAGATTTTCAGCATTTCTCAAATTGGGGGTCCTGACCCAAAGGAGAGGTGCAGAGGGATTGCTGTATTGCCACCCTTACTTCTGCGCTGCCTTCAAAGCTAGGCAGCCAGAGAGCGGCGTCTGTTGCATGGGTGCCCAGCTCTGAAGGCAGCACCCTGCCAGTAGCAGCGTAGAAGTAGGGTGGTAATGCCATACCATGCCATAACATGCTACCCTTACTTCTGTGCTGCTGCCTTCAGAGCTGGGCAGCTGGAGAAAGGCGGCTGCTGACTGAGGGCCCAGCTCTGCAGGCAGCAGCGTAGAAGTAAGGTTGGCAATATCACACCATGTCATCCTTACTTCTGTGCTGCTGCTGGCGGTGGCTCTGCCTTCACAGCTGGGCTCCTGGCCAGCAGCCGCTGCGCTCCAGCTGCCCAGCTCTGAAGGCAGCACCGCCATCAGCAGCAGCACAGAAGTAAGGGTAAAAGTATTGCAACCCGCACTACAATAATTATGCGACCCTCCCCACACAATGGCTTTTTGGGTCAGGACCCCTACAATTACAACACCATGAAATGTCATATTTAAATAGCTGAAATCATTAAATTTATGATTTTTAAAATCCTATGACCATGAAATTGACCAAAATGGGCTAAGAATTTGGTAGGGCCCTACACATAAGATATTAACAAATGATATTAATGAATATTGTGTACTTCTATAGCAGGTTTTGAGGATTTCAAAGATCTTTACAAATATTAAGGTCATGTTTTTAAACTTGGGTGAGCTTAAATAAGATTTAGGCATCAATTGTCTGATTTGCAGAGATCGGAAGTATTGCTGATGGGAGGATTTTAAAGAAGATAACAAAAGCTGTACAAATACCTATAACCAATTCTTCAGTTCCCTCTGCCAGACAGATGGGTTATGTTCATCACAAAGCAGAGCTGAAGAACCACTAACTTGTTTATAGGTTAGGATGATGTGTTCTGTGATGCTCCCACTGGTACCTAATCCTTTGTAAGATCAAAGACAAATATATTCTTCAGTCTCTTAAATGATTTTGTGCAGACCAAGGAAAATCTGATAGTTTGCTTTGTGGGTAAATCTACTAAGCAACCACAGATGAAAAATCTTTGAGATTGTAGATGAAATCGGAAGGAAGGAAAATGAGGAAATCCTATGATTGAAATGAAATTCCACCTTAACTTTGGGAGTGAAATCTAGAAAAAAAATGGATTTTTCTTCCCCTAGAGAAAATTGTGGTGGGGGTAAAGACAATCAGTAATGGAGTGATCCTAGTTTACCAGTCTCCTTACTGAAGCACTAGCATTCAAAAGAGCTTCCATGAATGTGAGTAATCTTACAACTGAAAAGCCCAAGAGCTCCAAGTGGGGAAGAACCACATAAAATCTTTAAAAATAAACCATGGTCTTACTAGAGCAAGGCACTCTTGAATTTGGGCCTTTGAAGGCCTAAAGACAGAAAACATTTAGATACATAGAGATAAGAGCCTACCTTACACCCCCTCTAGGGGACATTGAATCACAGAGATGAGTAAGCCTGAACAGAAAACGCCTGACTATGTGATAATTATTACATTGTATCTGCAAAGTGAACTGTGTATCCTTGCTGCATTATATTAATTACCTCTTTGAAAAGCAGAGAAGGTCCAGTGGGACAGCTTGCAAAATCTTCTTTGTTAAGAAATTTGATTTTCTTTTTCCTACAAGCAACATAGGGGTGAGTATATTGCAAAGCTGATTCCCCTTGGTCCCAGGGATGTAAGAGGAAATAAAGATGCTACTCAATGCTTCTCTCTTCTCAGATAATCCTTGCCAATCATTTTATGGAATATGTAGCTATTTCTGACTTGGGAGGGGAGGGGAAAGAGAGAGGTTGCAGCATACCCTCCTGTCAAAATACAGAGTCTGGTGAATGAGGACTTCCTAAGTGAGAGTGAGATCATTATGTGAACATAAAAAAGAAACAGGATAAAATAACAAGACTTAAAATTCTATGAAAAATTAATGCATATGCAGTTACAATCAGGGCATACAACAGAGGTGTCATTATGACACAATAATACATACTAATAATTTACTTTAATGCAGACATAAATCATCATTTCAAATAGAAATAGTAGCTTGTAATGGTTTTGAAATTTGTTTGGGTCACTTGTATTATTTCTTACTAGCTTTGGATGTGAGTATAATTTTGTATAAAACATTTAGCACAAGTGAGAAATTTGTGTTGTGTTAGCAGTTTAACAATATTTTCATATATATAAAATATTGTTCAGGACAGTTTGAGGTACTCAGAGTATAACAAACAGACAATAAAACAAAGATTTGTCATTGTTAGTCTCAATCCAGAAATAATTTTCTCTGGAAAAGTTCATGAAAATTGATTCAGCTATTTTTAAGTCACTGGAACACTGAAAATAAATATATATTTTTAAAATCCTTTCAGACACAGATGCTTAAAGCAAGGTCCTAAATCGATATGTAGGCTCCTTCAGGCCTGAAATCCAGAAATTCTGAGCATCTGACCTCAGTTGGAGTTGCAGATACCCAGCACCTCTGAAAGTCACGCTAAAAAGCTCTGCGTCTGAGAGCAGATTGTCTACCTTAACTGTGGAAGAGAAGGAGAGACCATGGTGCTAGTAGTTTAGACAGGTCGGAGACATTTATCTCCTACAATATATAGTCCCTGTGTGTACTATAATTTGTTTGCACTCTCATTGGACTACCCACATTGCATGTCATAGCACTGAGGCTGGGCAGAGCATCCTCTGCAGGGCTGTTTCTCTACTTCCCAGGGAGTGGGTTGGGAATGGGTTCCACCCTCCATCCAAGGTTTCACTTTCACCCCCACATAACATCAAACACAGCTGAACTGTGGGGATGGGTAAGAAATCTGTAGCAAATTACATCCCATCTGAGGCAAGGCAGGAGCAAAGTAACACATTGACTTATAGTCCATGCTCTGCTCCTGGACCAGGGCAGCTTTTGAAGTCTCAGTCTAGCCCTTTGTATTTTGTAGTTACTTTTCATAAGAGTGACTTCTCACAAGCATTGTGTATTGCACCAAAGCTATGGAGAAAGGACTATTATTAATTATCATCCCCATCAGACAAGGCAGTGTAACAGTCCTTAATTAAATCCATCATTATTTTGGGAAAATATTTATGTATCCTAATTCCGTGATGAGGCTAACTTTTCCTAGTAAAGAATTAAACTGTGTTGTATTACTTTCATTCCTAAGGATTCTATGTAGTCGGTCATGACACCTGATTTCCACTGCCCCTTTGATAACCGTCAGTTTAAAATATATGTGCTTTATGAATGAAAATGAAGAAATATTTCAAAAGAGTTATTCAGCAAAGCTAACTGATAGAAAAGTTTAATGTTAGATACTTCTTTATCAGACTAGGCCTAAGCAATGTTATTTTTCTATATCTGTGCTTAAAGCTGCTTGAAGAAATTATATAATTAATTACTGAAACTCAAACCAAGGGAGCAGGAAAACAACAGTAATCTTTTAGAACGAGGAAGCAAAAAAATAATAAAATTCAGATGTTCATGTGGTAAAACAGTGGATTAGACTCAGTTCCTGACTCTGCCACGAGCTTCCTATGAGATCTTGTGAAAGTCATGTAGAGCCAAATTCTGATACCTTGTGATCAGGAACAGTCAGCATGGATTCACCAAGGGCAAATCATGCCTGACTAACCTAATTGCCTTCTATGAGGAGATAACTGGGTCTGTGGATGAGGGGAAAGCAATGGATGTGTTATTCCTTGACTTTAGCAAAGCTTTTGATACAATCTCCCACAGTATTCTTGCCAGCAAGTTAAAGAATTATGGGCTGGATGAATGGACTATAAGGTGGATAGAAAGCTGGCTAGATCGTCAGGCTCAATGGGTAGTGATCAATGGCTCCATGTCTAGTTGGCAGCCGGTTTCAAGTGGAGTGCCCCAGGGGTCGGTCCTGGGGCCGGTTTTGTTCAATATCTTCATTAATGATCTGGAGGATGGCGTGGACTGCACTCTCAGCAAGTTTGCAGATGACACTAAACTGGGAGGAGTGGTAGATACGCTGGAGGGTAGGTACAGGATACAGAGGGACCTAGACAAATTAGAGGACTGGACCAAAAGAAACCTGATGAGGTTCAACAAGGACAAGTGCAGAGTCCTGCACTTAGGACGGAAGAATCCCATTCACTGTTACAGACTAGGGACCGAATGGCTAGGAAGCAGTTCTGCAGAAAAGGACCTAGGGGTTACAGTGGACAAGAAGCTGGATATGAGTCAACAGTGTGCCTTTGTTGCCAAGAAGGCTAATGGCATTCTGGGCTGTATAAGTTGGGGCATTGCCAGCAGATCGAGGGACGTGATCGTTCCCCTCTATTCGACATTGGTGAGGCCTCATCTGGAGTACTGTGTCCAGTTTTGGGCCCCACACTACAAGAAGGATGTGGGAAAATTGGAAAGAGTCCAGTGAAGGGCAACAAAAATTATTAGGGGGCTGGAGCACATGACTTATGAGGAGAGGCTGAGGGAACTGGGATTGTTTAGGCTGCAGAAGTGAAGAATGAGGGGGGCATTTGATAGCTGCTTTCAACTACCTGAAAGGGGGTTCCAAAGAGGATAGATCTAGACTGTTCTCAGTGGTACCTGATGACAGAACAAGGAGTAATGGTCTCAAGTTGCAGTTGGGGGGGTTTAGGTAGTATATTAGGAAAAACTTTTTCACTAGGAGGGCGGTCAAGCACTGGAATAGGTTACCTGGGTAGGTGGTGGAATCTCCATCCTTAGAGGTTTTTAAGGTCAGGCTTGAGAAAGCCCTGGCTGGGATGATTTAGCTGGGAATTGGTCCTGCTTTGAGCAGGGGGTTGGACTAGATGACCTCCTGAGGTCCCTTCCAACCCTGATATTCTATGATAATGAGTTGTACTGTACTCTTCATTGATTTCACTCGGACTACTTATGAAACAAGGTACTACTCATCTGGTCTTTAATCTCACTTTCCCTTCTCTCCGTACCTGTAAAACGGAGATATTAATATTGCATATCTCACAGGAGTGTTGTGAAGAATGATTCATTATTTTGTGTGTGTTGCTTAGATATTATAATGATAGGGATCATGGCCCTGATCCAGCAAAGTATTTAAGCACATGTTCAACTTTAAGCACCTGAATAGTCCCATTAAAGTTAATGGCCCTGTACAAGTGTTTGCCGGGCCTCGACCCTCTCTCTGGGGTGGCGGGGAGCCACACCGACTCACTACCCACTGGGGCTAGGGTACTCTGGCTGCAGGGTCTCCCCCGGCAGCCCTTGCAATCCTGAAAAGATAGAGTCAGCCCGGCCCTGGCTCAGGGCAGGCACCAACGTTAGGTCAGGGCTCAGACCCTCAGTCAGGGTTGAGCCATAGTTTCTACGCCCAGGCCCTAGGTCAGGGCGGGGCAACAAACACTGAGTCAAGAGATCAGGCTCTCAGTCAGGGCTGAGCAATAATATAAGCTAAGCCTCAACAGGCCTGGGAGAGGGGGAGACTGCCACCTACGGGTTGGGTGGCAGGGGGGACGCAGGCCCTCCCACTCCACTGCGTCCCCAGCCTGGGGCCCTAGCAGCGGCAGAAGGCCTGCTGCTTAGTCAGTGGGGATCCTAGCTGCAACACACTGACATAAGCTCTGGCAATGCTGCAGCCAGACTGGAGTCGGCTGCCCCCGGACTGCTTCCACACTCCCCCTCTGGGCCTACCTGGGGGCCGGTGTCGACCTCAGGGGGATCCTGGACCATGGGTTCATCAGGCCAGGCGTCGTTTGGTAAGTCCGGAAACTCCTCCGGGTAGAGGGCGCAGGGCGGGCCCGGCGGCCGCCCCGGGCTGCAGAGGTTTCCCAGCCCCGAGCTCGGCTGGAGACGTCTGGTCTCTTCGGCGGCTGGGGCCTGACTGAGTTCTGAGGGCCAGCCTTTATACTTCTGGGTTGCTGTCTGACCCCGGGAGGGGCGGGCTCAGAGCTCCCTGGCTTCGCCCACTGCGGCCTCTGGATGGGCTCCTCCCCCTCTGGGGCGCCCGGGAGCCACACCAACTCACTACTTTGTACATATAAATACAAAGACAATTAAATCCTCCTTGGGACAACTTTATGCAAAATCTAATTGCTGCGTGTAGCACCTAAATGTTGTGGTGGTGGGTGATTTAGAAATGCCTACAATAGAGTTAGATAACAATTATTTCCACTTCTAGTAGAAATAATCCCAACATGGAATCCATTTAGACTCGTTGTGTTGATAAATCGGGGAGCATTAGCTCTTATACAAAAGAAGGAGAAAAGATGTAGTGAAGGCAGTCACAAAATCGGGCAATAAAAGATGTTATTGGTAGTTAAGAAATATTCACTACCAGCATTCTAAATGTGCCATCTTGTTTTATTACTATTCATTATGTCTACATCTATCAGCAATAAATTCATCAGCATAATAATTATATGCTCTATCACAACATACACAGCATATTATGAAGTTTGAATAGACATTCTTTTCTGAAATCTACAATCAAAGAAATCAGTTCATTTATTTTTTAATATAGGATTTAAAAATATACCTTAGCTTGAACCAAAACTCCAGATCTGATCAACCTTGAATTTTGTGATATTCAGAATCCAGATCTGAATGCTGGTACTTGAGCCTACTTCAAGAATGAAAATATCCACCTCTACTCATTCACATAGCCTCCCTTTGCTAATATTCAAGTTGTTGGTCTAGATCTCCTTTACTTACATATTGTTTGTATTCAAATGAAACTAGAATGCTATAGAAATGCTATGCATTTCAAACTGATTATATATATATATATATCCCCAACAGTTTCAGTAGTAAAGCCTTGAATTTGTATGTGTATATAACTTAATCTGATATGACAAGAGGGTGAGAGAATGAATATACTAGGAGGAGAATGTGTCAACTTTTTCCTGGGCAGTGCTATATGCAGTGCACATGGATTTGCAGTTTTCTGGTACAGAATAAAGTGTGCTGCCAGTCAAAGCATATTTCAATACATAGCTCATGCATCACAATCTAAAATAGCCACAGGCATATCCATAACACACTTGCAAGACAATTTGCTTGGTAGATATGCCAATCATACTGTGGCAGTATTTGATTCATTAGTCTTCCAGCTTGTTAGTGCTATACTTAAGAGGATAATGAGAAGCAGAGAACAATTATTATGGAACATAAAAAGTATAATCTAAATTCATCTCCAGTATGTAATCTTTAATTTGGATATATTGCGAATATACCCTTGATATTTCTGGTACATCAAACCCAAGGCTCCCCTTCTCCATCAGCAGAGTTGCACTGACATCAGCAGTTAATCTACTGTGTAGCAGATGATCTTTCCTCTCCAAATTGGTCAGTTGCACTATTAAGGCCTTCTTTCATGCATTGATTCAGCATGTCTCTCCTTTATAAATGTGATGCCAGCATTGGCTTTTCTAGAAGAAACTCTGCAGGAAGGTGTACTTATCGAGGAGCAGGAATCCTCAACTTTAAAGAGTTGGAATCTAATGGAGTTACTGAGAGCCAGAAAATAATTTCCAAGTGATGTCCTGACATTGCATTGTGATGCTTGTGTCATTGTGTTGTCATAATACTCAGTATAGAGCACAGTCATGTACTGAAGCATAATGCAATGTCTGAATGTCTGGATGTCACTGTCTGGATTATTTTTCAGTTATTTTGTGTCCCTCTGTGACTTAATTCAATAAAATACCTACTCTCTACTGGCTGCTGAGAGGAGTGTTTCTCATCTCTCTCTCTCTCTCCTCCTCCTCCCTCTTCCTTCTTTCCTTCCTCTCTCTTCCTCATCTCTCCTCTTCTCCTCCTTCCTCCTCGCTAGTCTTGAGGCTCAGTTGTTACATTTACAAAAGAAATAATTTGCAGATCACCACAGAATGTACACAAAACCCTGTAAGAGCTTCTGTACAGACAATTTACTAGGAAAATTTATTCTTGAAATGTTGCAATAATGTAACATCACAGTCACTCACTCTGACACCCTGGATGCACAGAGAAAGAGGGGTGTTTATCTCTTTTCTTCCATCCTCTGGGTTCAGGGACAGAGAAATAAAAGAGGGAAATGACAGCAAATTCTTTCCTGTTTTCCCCATTCCCAATCCAAATAGTTAAAATCTGGTCACATAATTTGTGCTGCATAAAATGTTTGTATTTTTAAAAACAAAAATGTATTTGCCACCTGAGTGTTACATCTCATATGTGAAATATCCTTTCTCAGAAATGTGTGCAAGTTAGTAAGTACAAGGTCAAACTTAATCTCCAGGCATAGATTTCAAGTATATTTCAAAATAAATACATAAAATAATAACAACAAAATAGGGAGATTAGGATCTACCAAAGCAGCATGTACTTTTGTTCTTATATTAGAGATGATGCCACCTCTGGACTTCATATAGAGGCTTGTGCCTTTGATGTTGGCCATTAAATCTCTCTCCGTGACTAGCTAAACTGATAAATTGTGTGGAATTCACTGCATGTGGCTGCACAAATCAGCACTCTAGTGCCTAAAACTAACATATGATCACCCAGATACAGGAGTTAGGCACCCAATTTTGGCATCCTTTCTTAACAAAGTGTGATGTACATAGCATCCAGGCACACACTTCTGAGGTTGCCTATTTCAGCCAGAGTACTGATCTCTCTTGCCCACCAAAGAACTACTATCTAATTAATTGCAACAACTTAATACATTTGCCAGTGTGTATCATTGTACTATAGGCTTTCTGCATAGGACGGAGAGCAACTTTAGCAGGGGAAATGCTCTAGCTACTCTGCTTATAGCTAAAATATATTGTGATGGTTTACTGAACAAGGATCAGATTTACTGCTTTGCTGATTAGACCCTGCCGGTGTTTGGGCTAGCAATAGGTACTTCATTTTAAAACACAAGAAGTAAGGTCTTTGTCATGAAACATAAATGGCCAGAGTGATTAGTTTAAATGTTCATGATTGCCTTTTGCATTTTTTTTATTTCTTGGATTTCACTACTCATCCCTGGTATTTGTCTACTGAAGTTTATAACTTTCCTATTACATTTCCTTTCCTTTTCCAATTTGTAGCTGTTAAAGAAAGTAAAGAAGAAGAAGAAGAAGAAGTAGATATGTGACCAATGCTTCACTTTCAAGATCTATGAGGGCCTTATACATGGCATTGACTATTTATTAGAGAAAGGGGACAGAGCCATTTGAAAAGCAGTGATACATTCATTTTGGTAGAGGTATCATTCAGAGCCCATTCCTGTATTCCTTACTCAGAGAAAACTCCCTTCAACTTTCTCCATAGGGAAGGCAGGCTCAGGCCCCAACATAACTAATATTAATATATGGATGTATGAGGTTACAGCGTCATAGACTTTTCTGGCGTGTTTTTTTATAGTGCTATGTCACAGTGGCTAGTAACAATATATATCATTTCAAAAGATGTCACAGCCCGTGTTCTCTGACAAACTACGTTTATATACAAAAGAGTTATCCCAAATATAGAACAGCACAAAACAGCTTCCACTGTTGTTACTTTAGAAAAGGTGACTTCAGCCAAATTATGATTTTGTTTTTAATCATTATCAGTGATAGAAATTAATTGACACTGAAAAATAAAGTGAAACTGGCAGATCCAGAGCGGGACTTCACCACTCTGATTGTCCACATTGCTTTAAATATTTCCACATATTTCTTGATAAAATATCAGGCTCAACTATGGCTGACAGATCACTTAATGAGTGTGGACTTGGATACAGTAAATCTCTTATGATATATTACATTTTCCTGTTGTCTCAGTTCATGAATTCATGATAGTTTTCAAAGTCCTGATAATTTAATTAATCTCTTCAGTCCATATAAAACTCATCATCCTCATTAAGGACAGAGATGAGCCCAAGACAGAAAATTCATAATGGGATCCAGTCTGAATTTATCCAAAATTTGGCAGCATAGGAACCTGGGGTTTTGTTTTGGACTTGCCTTTAACTAACACAGCCTTGCAAAATTGCTATGAAAAGTTTTCAGCAAAGGCACAAAACCTACTTATCTGCCCATTACAGAGATTATTGTTATTACACTGCAGTAGCAATTAGAGGACTAAACCAAGATTAGAACCTCATTGTGCTCAATGCTGTATATGCACATAATAAAAGAGACAGTCCTGACCCTGAAAAGCTTACAACTGAAGCAGGCAAAGTGGGATAATGGAAGGATTATTAGTCCCCTTTTACAGATGGAAAACAGAGGCACAGTTAGATTGAGAGACTTGTCTAGGATCATTCAAGGAGTCTGTGGCAGAAAAGGGAATTTAACCCAGGTCTTTTGATTCCCAGTCCAGTATCTTAATCACAAGGTCATATTTCATATTGATGAAGAATGATAATACAAAATGTTATTTGTCCATAAAAATAAATCTTCTCAGGCAAGGCTCAATTAGGTGCAAAGGCCCAGATCCTCAAAGGTATTTAGGCATCTAACTCCCATTGAAATCTATAGGAGTTAGGCACCTAAATACTTTTGAGGATCTGAGCCAAAATTCTCCCCTATACTCAAAACTAGACCTGCTATTTCTGTTTCATTTTTCCCCCCCACTTTTTCTGCCCATGGAACTTCTATTGCAGTGCAGATCGGCAAGGGATATCTTTGCCATAAAGTCTATTTAGACATGCTATAAGGTTATTTAAGGGAACCAGGAGGTGTGGCATTTTCAGAAGAAAGACACTGCCTCACTGACATCTTTGGGTGAGAAACCCTTTCCAATATCCCATCCAAATATAAGCTCATAGAGCAGAAAGATCCTGAGATGTTGTTCTTAACAACAAGCCCTATGAATAAAGACATTATTATTACCAATCGAGAAAAATTGCACTTGAAAGAGCAATTGAAATTGCGAGCCCTGCTGATCAGAAACCAGGGTGAAGAAAGTGAAGTATTTGGGTTTTATAACCCTCTCTGGGTTGTTTTGCTTGATCTGCCACAGTGCATAACACTCTTTTTCTCAGTACTGTCACTTCTGTGTCCCCTGGCTCTTCAACCTGTTTTTCCTGATGCTTTCATGGGAAGTTATTGACTGACTTGGATGACTGCATGAATAGTGCTATTATTTCATACAGAAGAATTTGAAATGTTATATTTGTTTCCACTCATGATTATTCTACAGTTAACTGAAAAAAATAGTATTTAAATGAAGATGATGTTAAATTCTGTCACACAAAAAATAATGAGAACTATTAGCAGAAATTTTGTTTTATCAAGACCTGATTAGCTCACAGAAACTAGAAACTGAAGCTTTTAAATGAAGACCCAAAGTCAAGCAAACTAAGTTTCATTTTATTGTTATTCAGAATATAACTGTCAGTCACAAAAGCCATTCCTCCTTGTATGCCTTTTTATTTTAAAATATGTAATTCTTTACAAAACAGAAAAACTTTCCGCAGTATTATACCTCACCTGTTACCCTGACATAATGAATGTGCACTATTCCTCTTCTGTGCTCAAGAAAAGACATGCAGAGCACATTACAATTACAGGCAGGAACAGCCAGTTCTAAGAACAGAAGATTTATCCCTGCCTTTTATTATTATTTGTTTATATGCTAATGCTCTCTGGGTGCTGGGAATTTTCCACACAGAAAAAAAGAAAGGCCCCTGCCCTGAGGAGCTCACAGTTAAAGAACAGACAAACAAGTATACAGAGATTAGGGAGAATGGGAAACAATATATACTTATAAGCCTCAAAACTGGCAAAGCATTTAAGTACACTCTTCTCTTTGAAGTCAATTTGAGCAATCACTGTGAAAAAGTCATTGACTTCAATGAGACTATTTGTGTTTAAAGATACACATATGCATAAATGTTTTGCTGGATCAAGGCCTTTCCAGACCTATGGTTTATCAAATCCACTATCCTATTTTCAACAGTGGTCTATGCAGGGCCGGCTCCAAGTTTTTTGCTGCCCCAAGCAAAAAAATTTTCCCGCGCCCCCCAGCCCGCCCCAACTCTGTCCCTTCCCCGCCCCATTCCAACCTTTCCCCAAATCCCCGGCCCCGCCTCCTCCCCCAGTCAAGCAGCATTTCCCCTCCAGGCTGGGAGGGAGGGGGGAGAAGCGGAGCGGCGGCGCACTTGGGGGAGGAGGCGGAGGTGAGCTGGGGGGGGAGCAGTTCCTCTGCCCCCGCCAGGGTTACTTCCTGTGGCCATCCCCGCGTCCCCCACCGCCGCAGCTCACCTCCACTCCGCCTGCTCCCCTGAGCATACCGCCGCGGCTCCATTTCTCCCCCGTCCTTCTCAGGCTTGCTGCAAAACAGATGATCCATGTGGCAAGCCTGGGAGGGAGGGGGAGAAGGGGAGCAGGCGGGCAGTGAAGCGGAGGTGAGCTTGGGGGGAGCGATTCCTCTGTCCCCTCTCCCCCCAGGGTTACTTCCTGCGGCCCTCCCCGTGCCCCCTCCCCCCCACCGCCATAGCTCACCTCCACTCAGGGCCTTCTCCCGGCTTTTTGCGCCTGAAGGAAAAAAAAAAAAGGAGCCGGAGTGCCACCTCTTGGGGAGTGCCGCCCCAAGCACATGCTTGAAGGGCTGGTGCCTAGAGCCGGCCCTGGGTCTCTGCCTGATGCTCCAAAGAAAGGTGAAGCTCTCTTCTCCCCAGCTGTAATAGATCTGTCCAATTGTGCAATTCAGTTTTTGGGGAAAAAATCCTTCCTCACCCCTGGTGATCCTTTTGCAGGATGGGGTATAGTAAATTAGACATAATGCAGTAACCCTGCTCTATTCCAATGCACAAGGCAATGAAATAGAGCAGGGTTATTGGAAGAGGAGGATTACAATGATGCAACAGCAGATCATAAAATGTGCTCAGTGTTGGGAAAGCATCTTTTTGCTCCTCTGTGTTTGGATCTAATTTTTGCATACATTTTAATATATTAGGCTATGTAGATAGTTCTTATAGTGAAGACCAGGCTATTATCACCACACTGCCTGTGCACCTCCTAAGTACTTAAAGGTTTATCCTCACATCATCCCTCTGAGGTAGGGTATCATCCCCATTTTACAGATGGGGAATCAAGGCACAGAAAATTATATGACTAATTAAGTCCAGTTAACAACCAGAATTGAACACACATCTCCTGAAACTCCCTCTGAAGCCTTAACCACAAGATTATCCCTTCTTCCCAAATATGAGTAAAGGATGATATCTGTGAATATAGCTTAACCGGGTCTGGTCCAATGGCCACAGTAAAAACAATGATCAACCACATGCAAAAGTAAAAGCAACTTTTGATAAAGAGGAGAAATATTATTGTATGAAAATATCTATTCATTTATTTAGAGTCTCTCATTTTAACTGAAGTTAAAGTTTGTAAAACTATACTGTGCTTCTAAAAGTGTTAAAAATATGTTTTCTTAAAAGATAAAAACACCTCTGTCCAATGTATTTTCAATGCATACCATAAAAACAGTTGTTAAGTGGTTACAAATCAAATCTAAGCTGCCCACGTGTAATTTGATTTATAGGAAATAGAGACCAAAGTATTACAGAGTGGTTTACAATAAATCACACCTTCAAAGGCATCAACTAAATTTGGATACCCAATTAGATTATGTCTAATATGCAATCACACACTTAAACATATGGCCACACCACAAGCCTACCTTGATTTAAAATTAAAATCTTATTGTCACTTGATGAAAACTTTCCCATATACCTTTCAAATTCATTGATACCAGAAATGTGACAAACGTGTGTGACTGGGTGCCTGGATGGGTCACACTGAGAATGCCACACTTAGGGCAGACGGCAAGAAATATGTGAGACAATCCCCTAAAGTGATGGTTTATTCTATAATTACATTCACCAAGCCAGGAACAACAGAGCTTTTGTAGCATCACACTGGTTAACAAGAAGCCAAACACAGACCACTTTAGGCATTCAGCCCTTGGCTCCCATATAGACAACCAAAACTAATATAATGAGCCATAGGCGCCGACTTCTAATGGCGCCAGTGGGTGCTCAGCCCCCCTCTGCCCCCGGCCCGCCCTGACTCCACCCCTGCCCTGCCCCCTTCCACCCCCATTCCAATCCCTTCCCCAAAGTCCCTGCCCCAACTCCACCACACCCCTGCCCCTATTTCAACTCCTTCCCCAAATCCCTGCCCGGCCCTGCCTCTTCCCCGCCTCCTCCTGTGGGCGTGCCATGTTCCCGCTCCTCCCCCCACCCTCCCAGAGCTTGCTACAGCTGTTTGGCGGAGGAGCTGGGACGCGGCGCGCTCAGAGGAGGAGGCGGAGGAGGAGGTGAGGTGAGGGGGGCAGGGAGCTTGGCTGCTGGTGGGTGGAGAGCACCCATATTTTTTTCCTTCAGACACAAAAAGACCAGGGCTGGAGCACCCACAGAGTTGGCGCCTATGTAACGAGGGATAACCAAATACCCTATTCACCATACTTAAATTTCTACCAATCCCAAAGGATCAGACATTTACCCTCAGGTCAATATGAATCTCAGATCTTACCCAGATATCATAGTGTCAGCCAATCCTTCATAACTAAATAAAGAAAGAAGAGAGTTATAAATGATTAAGGAATCATATACATACAAGTGACTTTCAGTGTTCAGAGCTTAGGATCATAGCAGAGATGTTATATCTGCTGGCTTGTAAAAGTCTCTCTGAAATCATTTCAATGGGTTATAGTCCAATAGGCAATTCAGATGTAGAATCTGTTAAGAGTTTTTTCATGAGAATCCAGGGTAACCCAGGAAACTACCTGGAGACCTTGGTCCTGCAGTTTAGATCTTCCCTGTTAAATTTTAAGCAGACCCAAGATGTTGAAGCAGGCTGCACACTTACAGGCAACTCCACCACATGGGCTTTGATGGTTGCAAGTGGACAGTCTGTGATCTCAGTTCAATGAATCCTTTCTCAGACAATATCTTTAGCAATAGCCATTCAATAGTTCACAAGTGGTTTACTATGTGGAATTACAAGTTTCAAAGAGAGATGAGGACAATAATATTATTACACCAAAAGTCCCATCTAAATGACAATATCCCCTTTTATTCTCTGAATAACGAAGCATTATAAGACCAGAACAGGACATGTACAAGCTGATTAGATCACATTGTTAGATTTCTAATAGGATGCAGGTAAACATAGACACGTTTAGCACTTACCCTTTGATTCTCTAACAATACAGGCAAATGGGTTAAAGATTCTAGTCTACTTAACATGGCTTTGAAAGGTATCTACAAGGAATATCCTGTTAACCATTGCAATATCCTTTCGATATTCCCTTAAGGGCTGCTTACAGGTCACCCAGTTTGGTGATTTTTTAACTTTTGCTGGCCCAGTGTTACAAAGTGTATGATATGAATGGGAAGATACTAATAATAACTGATTTCTGCTGAGACCAAAGATTGTGTCCTTTCAGATCTCTGGAAGAAATGCATAATTTCCTTTTCAAGATAAATGAATCCACATTTTCTCATACATTCACAGAGCTACTCAAGTCTGTAGGTGTAAATCCCTATAAAAGGCAATTATTTACGTATGAAAATTAATACCAGTGTTTTGTTTCCTAATTATTTTGGGATAGTCATGCTCATAAATCAAGATACAATGACAACAAATCAAGAAGTTCACTGGACCCAATGTCATCTAACCTTTAATGGTTTGAGCCTTGTGCCTCTGAAGTAATTTACAAAACTTACATTCATTTCAATAGGATCAGGCCTTAAAATTTAGCCGAGGTCATGATATATGGTATTGGAGTCTAACAACAGTCCTGCTGCGCTGACTGACATATAAAATAAAGATTTCCTACATACTGAGTGACTTTTTAAAAATTTGTGTCATAAATTGTACCTGGAAGCAATGAATGTGTATTCAGCACAGGCAAATGAATACACAAAGCCAACAGGGTTAGCATGTATAATTAACTAAGGATCCAATCCTACAAATCCTTAAAAACATGAGTAAATTTACTAGGATGATGAATCCACTGAAGTCATGTATATCAGTGATATATATATATATATTTGCAGAATTGCATTACTTTTTTGCAAAATGTTAATAGTTTATAATTCTGTGTAAGATAATATTTAAATATCTATCTATATATATAGTCACTACTTAAATTATGGAGTATTAGGTTGCTCTTTCCATGTTAATATGAATATTTAATCAAGTGTTTATTGTATATTTTCACACACCCTGTTTTCCCTTTATTATAATTTTATTTTGCTTAATCACAACCATACTTTAGAGAAATCTTGAATACTGTTTTATTATATGCTATTGACATCTTGGTGGAATCTGGGGGATTTTCTCCTAGCTGTTTTGTTGATCATATGAAAGATTTTTTTTAATTGGTGAAAAAGGGTATGAGCTGCAGCCACATACTTGTATCAGGATCATGAAGCAGAATATAAGGCAAAAACGTATGAGAAATCTCAACAGAAAAAGAAAACTAATTCTGTTAATCTGAATCGATAGCATTTAGATCTCAGAAAAAAGCTTATTGTCAGCTCTATTGCACTTTATTTTTTTTGTAAACTGAATGAGTAAAACCTATTTCTCTATGAGTCTCTGACTGAAATAATTTATGAACATGTAGCTACTGCCTCTCGGTTGTATCCATCCAGACACACAAAACATTACATGTAGCCAAAAACATTACAGAGGGCTCTTTATGCAGCGCACTTAACTACCACTATTCTGAGACAACACTGCAAGTTCATTTTTGTTTGTGGTTTTTCTTTTTCTGTTATGGAAGAGGAAATGAAAGCTTTTGTATTCCAGTTAAAGCTGACTCTTTCACAGTCCCCTGAGAAGAACTTTTAATGTGTTTCCCATGTTTTCCTCTTGATTTTGACATTCAATATTCAATGTATTTTGCCTCTTTCCATTTAGTGTTGAGCTCCTCTTTCTTTTCTTGCCCGAAACTGTACACCATTAAAACAGAAAGGTCTGCAGCATGTTGGGTCAATGGTGGACACTGATTTTGTGTGTCGTACAAAACCCATGGAAGTCAATCTAACCATAAATTACTACTACTTCCTTTTTTATAAAGCTTTTTGGCTTTTTATAGTGGAAATGAAATATATTCTACCCAAGTGGTTGTATGAAAGACTATGAAACTGAAGACCCTATAAATAAGCATTTATTCCCCTGCTCACACCCCAAGCAAAAGTGGACATCAAAGCAATTGCTTTTTCAAAAATGATAAAGTGACAAACTAAAGGTAAAGACAGGTGTGAGGTATCTGGTTATTAGATTTCTCCGTACAGAGAGAGAGGATATAGACTGACTGCTTACTAATGTACTAAAATGTTGAGGAAATAGTATATTCATGTAACTGATTCTGGAAGGTGAAAAGGTAGATGTACATAAGACCAATTCTTCTATACTCCATATATTGTCATACTTATTAATACCCTCCCAAAAGGGATGGGGAAGCATCCATCTCATCCTTGTAATTTTCAGGATGCACTGCAAAATTCACCAATGAATGGTCCCTACACCAGTGAAGGATAGGCATAACCTAGCTCAGTCATGCCCCCTGCTTACCCCCTTGCTTTGAGAGGGGTAAAGGGGCTGTACATTTATTAGAGACTTTTGCCCTTAATATATACAGCATACAAATCTGCAGGTCCAGATAACACGTATGCCTCAAAGTGAAGGGAATCAGCTGACACATTTACTGAAACATTGGCAATTATCTGTAAAGAGTAACTAGAGAACTGAAGGTATCAGAATTCTGGGGGGAAAGAAAACATAAATGTGGCACTGATTGTTCCAAAATTCCCATGTTATTCTGAGAAATAAGGTCTGATCCAATAACTACTGGAGTTCATAGAAATCTTCCATGCACAGTAAGGGCCTTACCCTAAATCCACTGATATCAAATGCCATTTAAAACTAAGCAACAAAGAGTCCTGTGGCACCTTATAGACTAACAAATGTATTGGAGCATAAGCAGCATGCGTCTGACAAAGTGGGTATTCACCCACGAAAGCTTATGAGTCTAGAATTGCTGGGTTATATTGAGTTATATTGTCAAATATATTATATTCACATATTTGTGTGTAGCTGATTTTTAAATATATCATTATGAGCTAAGTGAAAGGTTTTCATGGGTTGAGATAAAACCCCTTTGAGATTGATATCTGTGAGCTCATCCTTCAATTAACATAACTCTAAGCATAAAGCCCACCTAAGACAAAAGGTGTAGGTGAACCCCCCAGAAGCTATTGATTGAGTGCAGGTATACAATACTTGTTAAGTCAATCTAATTTACGTCCATCTGAAAAAGCACACCCCCCCCCCAAAGTGATGCATGTTTTGCACTGTTTGCGTCAGCGCTATGTCAGCTGGAGATGCTGTCCCACTGACATAGCTTACACTTCTTGCAGAGGTGGCATAATTATGCCAACAGGAGAGCGCTCTCCCATCAGAATAGCGCTATAGTGTGGACTTGCCCTGAGCATTGTTTTGGATAGATTGGGTGGGGGGCTGAGGAAAGAGAATACACAGAAACTGAGAACAGGAAAGATCAGACTGAAAAAGAGAGAGAGCCTGAAGGAGCAGCTGAAAACATGGTAGATGACCCTGGAAGGAACCTGGAAAGAGGATTTTGGGTCGGGTGCAGGCTAAAAGAATGTTCTTGGTGCTATGTACATTCTTTGTAAATAAACAAAACTTCATCAAATTAAATACTAGACTCCATCAATTTCTACTTCCAGCTGGAACACGCATAGGGCCCCAAACTCTGACTAGCCTCTCGGGTCAAAAAAAGACAACAATATTATAAGTAGAGTTCACTGACATTCCCCTTTATTTTACTTTTCTGTTTCATTAGTTTCATAAGTTGAAGCTAGACAATTCAGACTGGAAATAAGGTATACATTTTTAAGAGTGAGAGCAATCAATCATTGGAACAATTTACTCAGGGTTGTGGTGGATTCTCCATCATTGACAATTTTAAAACCAAGATTGGATGTTTTTTTAAAAGATATTTTCTCTCTAAGAACTATTTGGAGGAAATTCTATGGCCTGTGTTATACAACAGGTCAGACTAGATTCTCACAATGGTCCCTTCTGGCCTTGAAATCTATTATCTGTCTTTAAATGGAAACGTATAACACCCTAAAGACAAAGAATCTTGTTTTGCTTTATCCAGTGTTTTATGCTAGGAAATTTTTTGATAAAAACCACCACAACAATCCTATATTTTTACAAAATATTTTGATTGCAATGTTGGTTTTCTTTCCCCTTTTTCTAATCATTTTAAGAATAGGGAAAGTAGAGGGCTGTGGTATATTTTGTTCCTCATTTAAAAAACTATAGAAAATCAGAGCAAGTACCATTACCTGCACTTCAACTGAAGATACAGATGTTGTTTACAATTACATCTGACTCTCTAAGCTCATTGTAAGTATAAATCATGACTATATGTTAGTCTTTAGCAATTCTCACCTGTATGTTATAGGCACTCTTACAATGCAAAAAACAAAACAAAAAAAAGACACTGATTTACAGGTAAATTTAAGACTTTAAATAAATAATCACCACAAATCACAATAAAGATCTGTGCTTGTATTCTGCTTTCAGACTCCTGAGTAGCCTCAGCTCAACAACAGCTGTACAAATTACAAATATTTCGGGTCCCCGGGATATGCTTTACATCACACCACTTCTGCAGCACTATTGAAAATCATGCTGTTTAATCCAGTCTTCTAAATCAAGCCTTTTGGCTTATTCTATAATGTTTTCACCACTTGCCAACCCAGTTAATGGCTCTTTGGTGTGCTTATTATGATGTAGATTGTTCTTCATAAAACATACACCTTGCAAGCGTAGTTATGTTATAGAGGTATTAACATTGCCATTACATTATCATAAAATCCAATTATATATACCTAATTTTGTAAATAGACTGGCCACATGGATTAATTTGCCCCCTGAAGAAATATAAAATATATGATGGGCAGAATGTCATATATAATCAAGGAAAATAGGGATGCATGCCCAGACAGAAGAAACATATCTTCCATAAATAATGTTTAATGATCAACCTGAAAACTTAATATTTAAACATGCTGTTCTAAAAAGATAAGTTCCCATTTTCCACAAAGTAACTCTTTGTAATGCTTGAAATGTAGCAGAAGTTCCTAAATCATGAAAGTGGTCATTGGAAAATTATGGGTTTGAATAAAAAACACAGACAGCAATTTAGGGGCCTACATTTGGAAAATAAATGCATGTAAATCCCTGATGTGCATACACACAAATCATGTATTTGTGAATGTATATGTCAGTTATGTGCTCCTCCAGCCATATGCATGTGCAAATATTAAATTTGCAGAGGCACATCTGGTATTTGCATCGCCAATTGACCATAGGCACAAACAAATGTTGTAGCACAACTGTACACATCCATCTGTCAAAATCAGCCCCTAGCTATCATTCAATATTTTCCACATTACCTATAGCATGCAGGTTTACTGTGACATTTTAAAGTTTCCAAGTCTTTCCTTTGCAAAGTAGCTTTCCCATTAATGAGCTATTATGAAATGAACATCACATAAAACTGTTTCTAAGCACATAATAGTAGCTGAAATGGTGTTACAATATCATCCAGAGCCTACTCTTTTATACTGATAATTTTGCATCTTTAAATTACTGTAAGCTAAGGCCCTGATTTAGCAAAATACTTGAGCATGTGCCTAATTTAATGCATGTGAGTAGACCCATTGAAGTACATGGCACCTTTCATGGGGGCCACATGTTTAAAATTAATGATATGTTTAAGGGCTTTGCTGAATCAGAGACTAAGCTAGCATTGTTAAACAAGTAAGGCTAAGAAACACATTTGGAGATAGATTTTAAAAAGTGAAAACACATCACTGTTAGCCTGAAACCCGTGGTACTACAGCTACATGGCTATTTATATTCATGTTATCTCCAAGACAGCTAGCACGACTATGTGTACATGAGCAGGGGAATCACACCCCTAGATCATAGTGTAGATGTAGCTTTACAGATTCTGATCTTATACTAGTTTCACACCAGTGAAACTATCTATTGACTTCACAGAAGGCTTGAATCAGCCCTTCCATTCATTATCTATCTAGTTCCACTGCTACCAGTGTATCTTTTAAGATGGGGTATTACACTGAAACCTGTTCTCAGAAACCTGCCACAGTTCAGAGAGAAACTGGTAGCCCTCTGTCACCCTGACTGTTATTTACAATTGACACAGAATGGTTTGCACATCAGATAAAATTGCAATATATTAGGGATAAGTGCAGGAAGCCCAGAGAACAAAGCTTACGATATGCAGACATTGATCCAACAATGAAGCCTTATTTAACTCCCATTGTAGTCAATGGAAATCTTTCCATGGGCTTCAACCAGGCTTTAGATCTAGCCCTATTTCTCTTGTCACAGTGTCTGGTGTTATGAAACCAATTATGGAATTTGGAGATGACTCTGGCTTTAAAGTCCATCATATTAAATCCCCAAAATTACCACGTAGAATAAAACAAGATACCCCCAAATTATTCCACTTTAGTTTCCTTCCTCAAAGTTTGTAGGTAATCCATATTAACTCCCTACTGGAAAACTTAGAGAATGCAAGTGATGTGCCACTATTGAAAATACTATTATCAGATTTTAATAAAATGGAACAAGCTCACAATATTTTTAGAGAAGAATCATGATGCTGTCTTCATTATTTTAATGTTTTGCAACATTCTATGGGAAGTCTGTGGCAGAATCAAGAAAAGAGTTCAGCATTCCTGTGTTGTAGTACTGCACTTTAAACATATGAAATCATCTAGAGCAGTGGTGGGCAACCTGTGGCCCACAGGTCTCATGCAGCCCATCAGGGTACACTGTGTGCAGGCCATGAGACATTTTGCAGACATCCGCAGGCACAGCCTCCTGCAGCTCCCAGTCTGGCTGCCGCTTCCCACAGCTCTCATTGGTGGGAACGGCGAACCACACCCACTGGGAGCTGCAGGGGGCTGTGCCTGCGTACAGTCAACATAAACAAAATGTCTCGTGGCCCGCAATCAGCTTACCCTGATGGGCTGCAGGTTGTTCACCACTGATCTACAGGCAGAAGGGTATGTGGACTAGTGGTTTAATGCAACACTGGCAAGTGCAGAGATTTGGCTCATTCATCCTAAGGAAGCGCGGCTTAGGTCTGCCATAATAGAGACTTTGGCCAGATTCTAGTTCCTAATCTGCTGGTGCACAGGAGCAATAAAGGGCAGATTGCCCTCCAAATGAATTCCCCCAACAAGGGAGTGGCACAGATCTGGCAGATGTGGCCTTATGGCTGCTATGCCCCTTCATAGCACAAAACATAGGGCCATGCCAGGGGAAGGAAGGGGCATATTTGGGCTGTATTACAGGCAGCTGTATTAAGGTTGTTGTAAGTTAGAGCAGCCTCCATTTGCACCGGTTCACCGTTTCAGAAAGCACTTCAAATACAGTACACAATTCATTGTGAGGAGACAAGAAAATGTTTAAATCACTATGATTTTGGAAGTTAATTAAGCACTGAACTGAACACTCCGTTTCCTCATTCTGCCCATATTCTTTGGATACAGCTACACAGCAGCCAGAGTTGCACTTTCCAGCATGGGTAGATGTACATGCACTTAGTTTTGTTGAACCAGTGCACTAAAAGTAGCAGTATAGCCTCCGTGATGCAGATGGCAGCACTGGCTGGCCACCTGAGTACAGTCCTGTCTGATACATTCAGTATGTACTTGGGTGGCTAGCTTACACCGATACACTTCTATTTTTAACATGCTTGTTCTATCAAAACTATCACATGTACATCTATCCATGCTGGAAATTACACCTCCCGTTGCTGTATAGATGTTGCCTTTGTTTCTGAGTAATGCAATGTCATTCTGGGTACTCACTCTTGAAACTATTATTGCCTGTCTTTGATCACTCTATTACTGGCAACCTTTCACCTCTCTCAGACAGTGTGTGTGGGGAGGGGGGGGGGGTTTCAACCATTGGTTGCCTCAGAGCTGCATTTTCCCCATCTCCTTTCAGTATATTCAGACACATAATTAACCTTTATGATTCTACAATGTGTCATGATTAGCCTCCAAATTTAAAAGAGGAGGCTGCATACTAGATACTCCTAGATCTTTGCTGTAGTGACACAGCCCTCCCGGTTAACACTACAGGCATAGATAAGGAGAATTTTTTACACTCTCTTCATTCATGCCTGTGAGACACTTGCCTGCATCTAGATATATAATATGCTCCTGCCCTTCAACAGCTCATTCAGCCAGCTGGAATTGTATTTACTATATGGTTGAACACACAGAATTCTTGATCTGAGAGCAGCCATCATTGAATATTGAATGTCCAATAAAATAGAAGGAGGTATGGTTCTTCATTCTGCCCAATGACTAGGGTGACCAGATGTCCCGATTTTATAGGGACAGTACCGATTTTGGGGGCTTTTTCTTATATAAGCTCCTATTACCCTCCACCCTCTGTCCTGATTTTTCACACCTGCTGTCTGGTCACCCTACCAATGGCCCAGGTTAGAAGGAACATCTCTTTCATATGATGACACCCCTCATGATTTCTGCCAAAGCAGCCAGTGCTCTAAAGCACCACAAAGTCAAGCATCACACATATTCCTTGTTGAAAAATAAAATGGACAGAATGAAGGGAAAGCCCAGACCTCAGCCAGACCTTTCCTTTCAGCATCTCGGAGATTAATGATAAGCTTATGATTTCTTAGGCCCTGATTCAACAAAGCACTTAAACATGCTGTTTAAGCACAACAAAGTGCTTAACCGTTGACTTTAGTTGGACCATTTATGTGTTTAAATTATCCGAGTGCTTTGCTGAATAGGGGCCTTAATGTCAATAATTAATCACCAGGGCAAAATTTCAAATGGGAGTGACTAATTGGTGCCTGGAAAATTTACATTTTTCAACTGTATATGTCCATTTTGCACAAACATTGGGTAGTTGTATAAGCAAATAGGCACCGTGGCCCATAACTGCCCTGTGGGCACTGATAGATGGCTATATATGCCACTTTGGGCCCACCACAGATGCGGGTTATGACTCCTGAGCATATCCATTGCACTTGTAAATTTGCATGCACAATTTAGGCAGCTAGATTTTTAATATATGGCTCTCAGTTTGTTGGATTACTGAGAAAGTACTGGGGAATGATTCTTATTTACACTAGGGTCTCTTTATCCCACTCTGGCAATGTAAAGTGGTCTTGTGCAATTTACAAACATTTTAAGGCCCTATTATCATTGATAGAATGGTGAATAGGAGCTTTAGCCTAAATGAAAATCAAGACCTTAATCTCAAAACACTTTGCATAAACTTAAAATAAATATCCATTCTTGTCGCATGGAGCTTAGTTGTCTGAACCAAACCTTCAAACTTTTGGTGGTTTATTATGAACCTGTGATATCCAGTAGACTATAAATCTGTTAAGATACCACTGACTGGGATTTAACCTAGATCACCAGTTCATTGACCTGCACATTTGATCTAAGCTAGCCTTACAATTTGCAAGGAAACTTTTCAGTTTACTGAGGTGCAATCTGAAGAGGATTGCCCTTTGTAACCACACAACCAAGATCACTTACTTTTAAATGATTCAGGTAATACTTTCTCATTCTCTAATTTTGCCCTTTACTAGTACTTTAGTGTAGCATTCTTGTGCTGTATTATGCACAGAGTATACGTAGTGAAGTATAAAAATACAGTACTCATGATCATGAATTATTCAGTAGCATGGGCCATAGGCAGTTTAATACCTAAGATATCCAGTTCTACATCCTTTCTGTGGTACAAACTATTTAAAAAATCTTACATATATCATGTATTGTACATGAAGTTTTTCTTATGTGCCATGAATCCATATGTAATATGGGCCAAAAAAAAGAAAAGGAAATCACCATGTCTAAATGTAGGGCAGGCATTTTAAAGTCTGAGGGTGCTTAAAGAATGAAAGCATGTTAATAGCCTCACATCTCCAGCGCAGTCTCGGAGCTGTGAAATATCCAGCAAATTTTCTTCATCCAACACACAAACTGTTGGCTTCTATTCCACACACTTAACCTTTTTACTACATCATATATTCTTTTCAGAAGTCTAATCTCAATGCAGCCCACTTATGAGGGAAACTAAATAGTTTTTAGTGGTATTATATTTCTTTATTAGATGGAAATATTTAGTGACATTTCAGCTTTTTTAATATCCATACACTTTCACTAGAAGTTCATCTTTACTGCATGAATATCAATATAGATTCATTTTGCAGTGTGTACGTTATATGACAAAGCTATATTATACCATTAACATTTAACACCGACTGCCTGGCAATTGAAAATATTGATTTTACCAGTTGCTGCATGCTCCATTCTGGAAGCCACTGTGTGCAGAAATTCTAGATTAGTGCCTGTGGCATACTTTGCCATATACTTCATTAACTTCTCCTAGTTACCTACTATCTGATACTTGTAAAAGCTCTTGAAATATTCATGCATCAAAAGTTAGAGACAATAAAATTTAATTGAGCTTGTGACTTTTTATTATGAGAAAACAACCAGCCTCCCCGGCACAAGACACCAGAATCTGGTATATGATTTTTTAGTATGCATAAGTAACAACTTAAAGCAAACAATATGTTGGAATGGGTACTTGCTGCTGGTGCCAAAGCTTACTTTGATCAGAATACAGCATATGTGATTCTCTATTGATACCAGACACCTCTGTGTTCCTGGGGAACCAGGGTGCAGTATCCAGCCAGATTCATGAAACACCCCCCCACCCCCACCCCCAGCCTCTGCTTAAACCAAAACCCATCAGAAAAAGAAAACTTGCAGAGAGCAGTGAAGGGCATTGGGAGACACACTTAGACCCCTCCTGACAAGGGTGACAAGATTAAGACATCTCCATTAGCATACAGAATGGAGAGCAAAGACAACTCCCCTAGCCTCATCTGCATGAAAGATGGGACAGGAAAACATCTTAGTTTACATACAGAATGGAGAACAGAGAACCACACTGAATTCTGGAACCAGAAAAAGCAGGGAAGCACTGCATCCTGGGAATCTCTGCTCCAGATGCTAATGAATCTACGCCTGCACACACACCCAGCTCAGCAATTATCAGACCAATTCTAGTAATGAATCCTTAATTGATATCCAAATATTGAAGCAGCCTAGTTGCATTGTGAGCTCCCTGGAAGAAAACACCACCCATAGCCAAGAGTGATCAGCTCCTATTGTCTAGTCTAAAGAAAACCCTTGAGTCATCAGCTTACCTATAAACAAATCTAGTGTTCTCCCTTGAACCATTGTAATTTCTGTACAAAAATCCCTACTCACTCTCTAGTCAGGGTTCTGATGCTTAGATCCACACTATGCATCAGTTCCACTGGAACTCCATCTCCTGACTGATCATGCTGGGGGCTCTGCCTGTCTCCAGCATTCAGAACCCTCAGCTACCACCATCATCTGGGAACCCTGACCAGTTCAAGCCTCATGGAGTGGGTGAGACCCCCGCTTTTTCTCTCTCTCTCTGTTTTCCTTTCTACCTTAGGTATTAACCTTTAATCATGTATGTTATGTTGGTTTAGTCCTCCTTGTGTAGTTATTACTATTTATTCAATAAATAACTTCTATGGTTAAGTTGGTTGCTTCTCTCTCTCTTGCTGAACTTTACTAGTTTGTGTTTTTAGCTTCCCCCATTCACTCTACAGCAATGCTTCTTTTACCTAAGCTAAGGATCCCTGCAGCACCCAAAATACTGTGGGGTTTGCTCATCGAGTAGGTTACTGCCAGTACAATTGTGTTGGGGGAGTGGGGATAGGGACGTGCTGAATCTGGGACACATAAGGGTAACAGCTTGAAAGTGCTGCTTGACCCAGTCCATGGAGCCCAGGGGCATATAAGGAGAGACAGCTTGAAAGTGCTGCTTCATCCAGCCCACTGAGTCCAGAGACTTATAAGGGATCAGCTTGACAGTGCTGATTGACCCGGTCCACTCAGACTTGCTCTGTTAATGTACGTGTGGGTGTGTGGGTGTTTATCTGGTTCTGGGGTGGAAGTAACCCAGCCCTAGGGACCTTAGGTCCTGCAGGATAGCTCCATTGGGAGGGGACTTGCAGAAGGGAGAAGTAGAGCTCCATACATAAACACAAGTGACACAAGCAGTACATTGACAGGATTACAGAACCCCCTTCCCCAGAGGAGTAACCCAAATAAATGAGCATACCCCAAAGTAATGGGCACATCTGGTAACACTATACAGTGAAAACATATTACACTCTGCATAATCAGAAAATAATGCGATCAACATAATATACCTAACTCTGGCTTGTTAACTGCAGTTAACATTTTTTCCTATTGAAATAATGGCTTTTGCCTGACACAGTCCAGCATGCCTTGATCATGGAAAACTGGGATGAAACCATACACACACACACACACATCACTTTTAGGTTTCAGAGTGATAGTCTGTATCAGCAAAAAGAACAAGGAGTAACTGTGGCACCTTAGAGACATGTATTTGGGCATAAGCTTTCATGGGCTAAAGTCCACTTCATCAGATGCATGCAGTGGAAAATACAGTAGGAAGATATATATATACAGAGACCATGAAAAAATGGGTGTTGCCATACCAACTCTAATGAGACTAATCAGTTAAGGTGCGCTATTATCAGCAGGAGAAAAAAAACTTTTGTAGTGATAATCAGGATGGCCCATTTCAAACAGTTGACAAGAAGGTGTGAGTAACAGTACAGGGAAAATTACTATCCACTCCCAGTCCTTATTCAAGCCTAATTTAATAGTGTCCAGTTTCCAAATTAATTACAGTTCTGCAGTTTCTCATTGGAGTCTGGTTTTGAAGTTTTTTTGTTGAATAATTGCGACTTTTAGGTCTGTAATTGAGTGACCAGGGAGGTTGAAGTGTTCTCCAACTGGTTTTTGAATGTTATAATTCTTGACATCGATTTGTGTCCATTTATTCTTTTGTGTAGAGACTGTCCAGTTAGGCCAATATACATGGCAGAGGGGCACTGCAGCCACAAGTACTCCTCGTTCTTTTTACATCACTTTTAGGATATTCTTAGTATACGAGGACATTTTTCATAGGTTCCAAGACCAGAAGGGACCATTATAATCATCTAAGTCTGACCTGTTGTATAAGACAGGCCCTAGAACTTCTCTGAAATAATATCTTTTGAAACAGAGCATAACTTTTAAAAAAAATCCAATCTTGATTTAAAAATTGCCAGTGATGGGGAATCTACCACAACCTTTGGTAAATGGTTCCAATGATTAAGTATCATCATTGTTTTCTCAATCTATGCCTTTTAGCAATGTGAGTCATCAGTGCCATGGCCTCAAGTTACTGGTTATCCCTGACCTTGGCCTCTCACACAGTTCTTGTCTCTCAGACAACACCCCCAGCTAGGCCACTACTTACATATCAGTGGGTCACCATCTTCACTTCACTCTAGATCCCCTTTCCCCAGAGAGTGGGCAGTGATGTTCAATGATTAGCAAGGTTAGCGGGCCACTTAGGGACATGGGTACAAGGATGGACAGAGATGTAGGAGAAAAAGCAGGATGAAGGAGAATATTTGAGTAATTACTGTAGAACACTGGAATGTGTATGCTAATCCTATTAAGATGGGTTTTAAATATTTAATATATATGTATATATTATATATGTATATACACATACATATATATCCTTTTGTGAAAGGATTTTCAAATATCTTATTTGATCTATAAAATGCCTAGTACAGTTGTGGATGCAGTATTAAAATAATATTAACACTACATGTCTGGACAATTTGTAAGATCTGTCTGATGAATGAATCCATCAGGTAGATGTGTGAAAGATGTAAATATGTATTGAACAATTACAAAAAACATGTGTTTTCTCCATTTGTATAAAATGAATGAAGGAAACACTCTGCTCTCTATTATATATCTACTTTTTTCCAGGCTTATTCAATCCATTATATAGTTACATATCTAGACAATCTGTAAAACTGCATACTGTGTCCAGGATAGTGTGCAATAACCCTCAATTACTCTGTAGGAATCATTTTATGGTTCTTTGACATAAGACTTCATAGACCTACTTTTCCACTCCAGAGTGAAGAGCATAACAAAGCTAATACTGATGTGATTTCTCAAAAAGCTCAGTGCACAGTGACTTCGGCCTATCTTCCTTCCCCCTTCAGAGAAACCCACAAGAGTATATAAAGAAATCCACAAGTTTTAAATGCAGATTGTGAGGCCTGTTCCTCAACCACTGAAGGATGAAGTTACCGTCTTCTCAAAGAGGCAATGGGCATTATCCAGCACCCTATGTGAACTCAGCCTGAAAAAAAAATGACCAAAACAATTTGGCAAACGTGTGTCAAATTCACAAATAATTTTAGGTTGAACAAAACAAAACAATTTTTCAGTGAACAATCTATTCATCCAAAAAAAAAAAAAATTTCGCCCAGCTCTATTCTGGAGGCATCTGGGCTGCACCCCGTGCCTGACTCATTCCTCTCAGACAGCACATTCCCAGATGGTGACTACTTTTTACTCCTCCTCTGAGGATAATACAGATACAGATGTGAAATAAATGATGCTTTGAACAGCACTGACTTCTGCTCAGTTATCCATGTATTCCTGAGGGAAGCATGCTGTAGAGGAAGACATATTCCTGGAACCCCTTTTCTGCCCTTTTTATATTCTGCACACTCCCTGAAATCCCACAGTGCCCAGCCCAACAGATGCTCCATGGGCCACACGTGCTGGAGGTAGTGGTGCTGCCGCCTGCACCCCCTGGCTTGAAGTGATTTTCATCATATACAGAATTTACAGTTTGGTTCAATGGCTCTCAGCACCCCCACTATGCCGATTGTTCCAGCATCCCTGCCATGGGCTCAAGGGGAGGAGGAAAATGTGCTGGGTTGTTTCTGTTCCTCTAGCTGATTTCTATGACTTTTCCACTCTATTTTACTTTTGTTTGCTTTCATCTTCACCCCACAGAACAGTTATTGAAACATTAGTAGCTCTGTAATATTTAACAAAAATATAGAATGCATCAAGCTCACAGCATGTTAAACTACAAAATGTTGTTCAATAGAAAAGATAACAGTTATAGAAATGCATTCTTTCAAACAATTTGGTTCTTAGTTTAGAATTTATCTGCCAAATTTTAGCCTACAGTCCATTTTTACAATTGGGTTATAAATCCATGGCAATGGAAATGTTGACATATACTTGACTGTAACAGTACTAACAGGAGCTGTTATAATAGCCTAAAAAATCAACTGTTTGCAATGTTCTTGTAGCCATGTTGTCCCCAGGACATGAGAGAGACATGGTAGGCAAGGTAATATAGTTTATTGAACCAACTTCTGTTAGTTGAAGGGACACGCTTTTGAGCTTTACAGAACTCTTCCTCAGGTCTGGACAAGGTAACTAGAGTGTCCAAGCTAAATACAATGTAGAATAGATGGTGAATATACTGTGTTTACAAAAGTTGTAGGAGACATTTTAAAATTAAGTAACACCTCTGCAGAGGGTTAGCAGGCAGCCAGGTGTGTAACAAAATTGTTGTAATGAGCCATAAAACCAGTGTATCTGTTAAGTTTAAGTCCATGGTTTTAGTGTCCAGCAGAGTTATGAATTTAAGTTCCAGATTCATCTTTTGAAGGTGTTGTGCAGATTTCCTTTGAGGATAAGCACTCAGAGGGCAGATATGGAATGATCAAATTGTGAAAAGTGTTCCCACCGGTTATAGGGTGTTTTTGTCTTTAATAATTTTTCACAAACTCATGAACTCACACAGAAAAATGACTAAAGACAAAATCACCCTATCACCAGGGGCAAACATGTAAATTTAAAAGTAGCATGTATAAATTATAGTATTTACAAATTCAGGATGTTAAATAACATCAATATAGAATTCTAGTTTATAAGCTTTTCTTTAAACAAAGGCATGTCTACTTCTATACTTGGTATTTGGTATAATTTTTTCACGGGAACCGTGCATAAAAAACACTTCTACATGTGCTAGAGGCTTTACTGAAGATGTTGGAAGAAAAAAAAGACATAGGCGCTGATCCTGAAAACTCTATCTTCAGGACTGGGGCTTGTGGCAGAGACCATGATGTTGATTGCGTAAACACTTGCATATAATAATGGCTAGGTCTTATATAGTGGTTTTCATCAGTAGATCTCAAAGCACTTTACAAGGGAGGTCAACATTATTATCTGTTTTACAGATGAGGGAACTGAGGCACAGAGCGGTGATGTGATTTGCCCAAGGTCATCAAGCAGGCCAGTGGTGAAGCCAGAAATAACAACCCCAGTCTCCTGAATCCCAGTCCAGTGCTCTAGCCACCAGGCAACACTGCCTCCTTCTTAGAGTCTCATATCCATCTGCTTAAAGTTTCACTACCCATATGTTTAAAGTTATCCGTGCACTTAAGCTTTTTGCTGGACAGTGTATCTAGTGATGGTGACAAAAAATAGGAAGAGGATAAAATGAAGGACAGTAGTTTTGATGATACAATCTTATGATTACTAAATTCAGGCATGTACACTGTGACGGGTTGGATCACAGAGACCCCCTTGGGAGCTGCCACCCGATGTGCAAAGACTACCCCTGCTTCTGTTTTCCCTGCCAGCTCAGGACTCCAGCACCCTGTCTTGCTGAGCCAGACACTCCTGTTTGGCTCCAGACACAGATCCAGGGTCCGAATCACTTGTCCCAAAGCTGCAAGTTTACCTGAAAACAGCTCGCAGTAGCGCGCTTGTCTTTAGCACTCAGATGCCCAACTCCCAATGGGGTCTAAACCCAGATAAATCCGTTTTGCCCTGTATAAAGCTTATGCAGGGCAAACTCATAAATTGTTCGCCCTCTATAACACTGATAGAGAGATATGCACAGTTGTTTGCTCCCCCAGGTATTAATACATACTCTGAGTAAATTACTAAATAAAAAGTGATTTTATTAAATACAGACAGTAGGATTTAAGTGGTTCAAAGTAGTAACAGACAGAACAAAGTAAGTCACCAAGCAAAATAAAATAAAATGCGCAAATCTATGCCTAATCAAACTAAATACAGATAATCTCACCCTCAGAGATGTTTCAGTAAGTTTTTCTCAGACTGGACACCTTCCAGGCCTGGGCACAATTCTTTCCCCTGGTACAGCTCTTGTTGCAGCTCAGGTGGTAGCTA
This sequence comes from Chrysemys picta bellii, assembly GCF_011386835.1. Taxonomy (NCBI): domain Eukaryota; kingdom Metazoa; phylum Chordata; order Testudines; family Emydidae; genus Chrysemys; species Chrysemys picta. The sequence continues at coordinate 85,477,187 of NC_088795.1, forward strand.
GGGGATTCTTCATGATGGCTTCTCTCCTTCTCTGTTCTCTTCCCCCCCTTTATATATCTTTTGCATAAGGCGGGAACTCTTTGTCTCTCTGGGTTTCCACCCCCCCTCACTGGAAAAGCACCAGGTTAAAGATGGATTTCAGTTCAGGTGACATGATCACATGTCACTGCAAGACTTCATTACTCACTTGCCAGCACACACATATACAGGAAGACTCACAGGTAAATACAGCCATCTGCAGACAATGGGAGTCATTAAGATTCCAAACCATCATTAATGGTCCACACTTTACACAATTACAATAGGCCCTCAGAGTTACATTTTATATTTCTAGTTTTAGATACAAGAGTGGTACATTTATACAAATCAGATGATCACACTCAGTAGATTATAAGCTTTGTAATGATACCTTACAAGAGACCTTTTGCATGAGGCATATCCCAGTTACTTACATTCACTTATTACCGTATTTTCTCTAAAACTATCTCAGTTACATTATATTGACTTATTATCAAGTTTTTATAAAACCATATAGACTGCACAACGTCACAGTACACATGTAGGTAGCTCACCTAAGCTTTATAATAAGGAAGATAGAATTCATTTGTACAATAAGTGAGGCCCCTGAAGGGATTCAAAGCACTTAAACAGGTGCATAGCTTTAAGTAAGTGGGTAATCCAATCTTGTTTCATCAAAGGTTTCATCTTGCAAAATATTGAGCACTCTGGCCCTGATCTAATAAATCACTTAAGCAAGTACTTAACTTTAAGTATGTTCTTTTGTCTCATTATTTTAATGGGACCAGTCAGATATTTTAAAGTGTGGGCTTGTTTACACTACCATTAAAGTCAATGTCACTTAGGAGTGTGAAAAAGCCACTCCTTCCAAGTTACATAAGTTACATCGACTTAAAGCAGTATCCACCCATGCTATTTTGGCCGGAGACGCTGTCCAGCAGACATAGCTTCTGCTTCTCATTCAGCTAGCATAATTATGACGGCAGGAAAGTGCTCTTCCATCAGCATAGCACATCTTCACCAAATGCGCTACAGCGCATCTTATATTTGAAAAGTCATGGAAGACTGGAGAGATTCGAGAAGACTGGAAAAGGGCAAATATAGTGCCCATCTATAAAAAGGGAAATAAGGACAACCTGGGGAATGACAGACCAGTCAGCTTAACTTCTGTACCCAGAAAGATTATGGAGCAAATAATGAAGCAATCAATTTGCAAACATATAGAAGATAATAAGGTGATAAGTAACAGTCAGCATGGATTTGTCAAGAACAAATCATGTCAAACCAACCTCATAGCTTTCTTTGACAGGGTAACAAGTCTTATGGATGGGGGGAAGCGGTAGATGTGGTCTATCTTGACTTCAGTAAAGCTTTTGATACTGTCTCACATGACCTTCTCATAAACAAACTAAGGAAATGCAGCCTAGATGGAGCTACTATAAGGTGGGTGAAAAACTGGTTGGAAAACCATTCCCAGAAGTTATCAGTGGTTCACAGTCATGCTAGAAGGACATAATGAGTGGGGACCCACAGGGATGAGTTCTGGGTCCGGTTCTGTTCAATATCTTCATCAATGATTTAGATAATGGAATAGAGTACACTTATAAAGTTTGCAGATGATACCAAGCTGGAAGGGGTTGCAAGTGCTTTGGAGGATAGGATTAAAATTCAAAATTATCTGGACAAACAGGAAAAATGACCTGAAGTATATAAGATGAAATTCAATAAGGACAAATGCAAAGGACTCCATTTAGGAAGGAACAATCAGTTGCACACATACAAAATGGAAAATGACTGCCTAGAAAGGAGTACTGTGGAAAGGGATCTGGGGGTGATAGTGGACCACAAGCTAAATATGAGTCAACAGTGTAACACTGTTGCAAAATAAGCGAACATCCTTCTCGGATGTTAGCAGGAGTGTTGTAAGCAAGACACGAGAAGTAATTCATCCACTCTACTCCACACTGGTTAGGCCTCAACTGGAGTATTGTGTCCCATTCTAGACTCCACATTTCAGGAAGGATGTCGACAAATTGGAGAGAATCCAGAGAAGAGTGACAAAAATGATTAAAGGTCTAGAAAACATGACCTATGAGGGAAGATTGAAAAAACTGGTTTTGTTTAGTCTGGAAAAGAGAAGACTGAGGAGGGACATGATAACAATTTTCAAGTACATAAAAGGTTGTTACAAGGAGGAGGGAGAAAAATTGTTTTTCTTAACCTCTGAGGATAGGAGAAGAAGCAATGGGCTTAAATTTCAGCAAGGGAGGTTTAGGTTGGACATTAGGAAAAACTTCCTAACTGTCAAGATGGTTAAGCACTGGAATAAATTGCCTAGGGAGGTTGTGGAATCTCCATCATTGGAGATTTTTAAGAGCAGGTTAGACAAACACTGTAAGGGATGGTCTAGATAATATTTAGTCCTGCCATGAGTTCAGGGGACTGGACTAGATGACCTCTTGAGGTCCCTTCCAGTCCTCTGAGTCTATGTAGCATGAAGCGTAGACTAGCCCTTAAGCTTATGCTTAAGTGCTCTGATGAAACTGCAGCCTAAAACCCTGAAACTGCAGACATTCATGCACTTCATTTTACTCATAAGGGTAGTCCCACTGAAGCTAATGTGACTACTCACACACTTAAAGATTTACATTAGCATGTGTTTGGAGGGTTGGGGCCTAAATGAAGAGATGCCAATGGCTTTGTATACTAGAGGAGGGAGACATTTGTAGGCCATGAAAACAGATGTAAAGATAGTTTTGTGCACAAATTGCTCTGTCTCTCTACCCCCTCTCTACATCACAGTCAGGACTGCTTCTCTTGCTCTCTGCTCTCTTTCAGCAGGTGTTCTACTTATCACACACACACACAGAGCTTGCCAAACAATCCCTTAGCTCCTGAGTTTGCCACTAGTCCCAGGGAAACCCCACTTTTTCTCCCTGGGTTAGTTCTTACCTGCTATGTGGTGTAGTGACTTGAACAGTGAGTTCTATTGTCTCCAGCTGTCATTATGTAAAAGGGACTTAATTTTCCTTCCATTCAGTCTGAATGAAGGGTGTTCAACACACCCATGGGATTTAAATAGGTGTGTGATTTTCTAATGTTCAAAGACCTGCTTGATAGCAGCCATTAACACCTTCGAGCATAAACTATGCATTCAACCTCCATTAATTTCAGCAAGAGTTGCAAGTATGTGAGGGCAGAATTGGACCTGTGTTGTCTACATAATTTTTAACAATATACCAGAAAATTGTCTTTCTGCTGAGCAAATGTTATAAGCTATACAATTTTAACTATATTGAGCTATATCCTGTTTTCATTCCAATGTCTATGAAGGTAGAGTCTGAGTACAGATTAAGGGCTGGATAAAATTCTTACAGTTTTATTAGGGGGGCAAAAGCATATATAGACCTAGTATGTTGGTTGAAGTTTTGTAAAGAATCAGTATATTTCTGTTTTAACATTTCCCAGTGGCTGACTCTTAGTTCCACACTTTGTCTGAAATCCTGGACCCGCTGAAATCAATGGCAAAACTCCCATTGTCTTCATTGTGGTTAGGATTTCACCCTTGGTTAATTGAAATTGTCCAATTTAAGGCCTCAAAGCAAGACACTTTATAATAAAAGATGAACAAAGTAGCAGAAAGTTCTCTACCTCCTGGGCAGCAGCAGAAATGGTGCATGAAAGGTATATTGGTGGAGACCTACCTTCCCTCACAGCAACAAGGAGGCTTTAGGAGGTGGAGAGAGCAGCTGAGACCCAACCCCACACAAACTTCAATAAGCGTTTTGCCTGAGTGAGGGCTGAATAAAAACTGAGTCAAGTATTCAGGATTTGGCAGTGTAACCCACGGTGTCTGGACAGATCTCACTGAAAATGCCAAGGTTGGGGCAGACTGAAAAAAGGGAGAGCAGGCACTCGCAAAACTGGTAGTTTACACTGAAGTTAAACTCACCAAGCAGTCACAAACTGTGCTTCTGATCCCTCACAATGGTTATCAAGAAGCTAAAAAAAGAAATCACACAGCCCACTTTACAGCATTCCAGTTCTCTGGCTCCCAATCAGCACATAGGTCCAGTACAGTGAGAAGTTATTTAAAAACTCTGCTCACATATACAAAAATGTTCTTCTGACCCCAAAGGGTAATCCATGTTACCAGGTCAATATTAGTTTGGATCTTACCCAAAATACCATGCTGCCAGCCAATCCTTGGGAGTCTAAAACTAGAGGTTTATTATAAGGAAAGAAGAAAGAACAAGAAAAGAATTGTTAAATGATAAAGCACTCAGACACATACTGAGACTTCAAAGTCCATGTATCAGGTTCTTAGCAATATTGGTGAGTTTGTTGGCTTGAAAGTTCCTCTGGAACACATCCATAGTTTGGATAGGTCATTCAGTCTTTTGTTCAGAGGATCATTTGTAGAAAATTTATTCCAGAGGTAAGAAGCAGGAATGAAGACAAAATGGAGAAGATGCAACTGCCCTTTATATTCCTGTTGCCATGTGGCTTGTACTTCCTGTGTCCCAAACACAAGCTTCACAGCATATGGTATTGAAAAGCCTTAGAGTTCTCTGTCCACAGGCATGCCCCTACAAATCCTGCTGAGTCATAAGGTGTATCCCTTGCCTTCTCTCAATGGGTAAATTGTATCGCTGATGACCCTTGATGGGCCATTGAACAGGCTAGGCAGTGTTAATGCCAATCTGCCTGGAGGTATCACCCAGAAACACAGCACAAGTTTGGAAATATATATATACCATACATATCTATAACTTACAATACAAAGGTGATACAAACATATAAACAAGATTATCATACTTGGCAAATCGTAACATTTTCACTGACACCTTACATGGCATATTTGGTCAGATTCATTGAAATTTTATAATATTAGTATCAATAATATCACAAAGTGTTCCACATATTCCATACAGCATCACAGGTAGGTATGTGTTATGTACAGAGCACTCACTTTTGCCAGCCTAAGTTTGGATGGGTTCCTCTGCAGTTCCTAATATATACCACAGGCCTCACATCAGCCAGAAAAAAATGTTAGGTTTTTTTTTTTTTAATTTAGGTGCCCTTAACTTTTTAAAAGTGGTTTTAAATACCAGGGAATAATGTTTCATGAACAATAAATCCAAAATAAAATCGAGAAATTTGGCAATCCTTGAAGTCCAAAAGGTCCTTCTGTGCCACTAAGAGCCCTTACTGCCCACTGACATAGAGTACACAGTCTCTCTTCAAACCCATCCAACTCACTACACCCAACACTCTGTTGGCATGGTATTTATCCATTATATAAGCTATTGTATGAAATCTAATAATACACTGGTTATTAAAACCATTGTAAAATGTATGTATTAATGTTACATGTAGAGTTAAGAATTCCCTCTATATGATGCTACTAGAACAAGTTTAAGACCAGACAGCTCAGTCTAGGTAAAGGAGATAAAAATGTCTGTCCTGGACAAAGAAATATGGGTTTACTTCAATTTACATATTAGCAGTAAAATAAAGCTATCAAGCTAAACTTTTATTCCAATCCTGAACTTGAGAGACAGAAAATTGATATGGCTATTGTACCACCGAGACACACTGGAGACTGAATCCCCAGGAGGGCTTTCTGACTTGTAAGACAAAGACAATCATTTTAGAGGTATAAGGAACAGAAAGAGACTCCATCTTTATCCCTTCACCTTAGGAGACAAAGAAGCCAAGTGATTTTCTCTCTGTGATGGAACCTGGTCAGGCTGGCCAGTAAAAGCTGGAAAGGAGACTGTGGGTGAGAGAAACCATCTTCAACAAGGACTGTTTCTTGCTAGAATAAGTTTTAGTCTTTTAAATGCATGTTTTCACTTTTATTTGCTTGTAACCATTTCTACCTTTATCCCTTTTACTTGGTATCACTTAACCCATTACTTCTATTTAATAAATTTGCTTTATTTTTACTATAAACCGCTTCAGTGCTTTGTTAGAAAGGAAATATGTACTTATCCCAGTTAAATTAATAAACTACAAGGTACTGACTCTTTAGCAGAGCAGTAAACTTAATATCTTCTGTGAATTGTACAGTGATAAGTGCTGTGCATTGTGGAGAAACATCTCTGAGGTGCTCAGGGGATGGAGTTCACTGATTGTTATCTGCTAGGCAAGGTCTGGGCTGGGAGAGCCTTGAGGAGCTTGCTGGTGAGGAAAACAGATTGGTGTGGCAGAGAGCTGATATGCAGTCTAAACTCCAGAAAAGTTCAATCTTGCTGAAGCAGAAAGGTACCAGTGGCTCTCAGCTCTGGGTGTGTTACACAACCCAAATTAATTCAAGAAATGTGCCAATCCTGAAGCCCATAAGGTCTTTAAATCCCTATTACTTAGGGCTTATCTACACTTAAAATGCTACACTACCTATACTGACTGGAGGGGTTCTCCCTGAGAGTAAGTTGACAGAAGAATTCTTCTGTCGACCTAGCACTATCTACACAGATACTTAGGCCTTGTCTACACTACAGGGGAAATTCAATCTAAGCTATGCAATTTCAGTTATGTGAATAGCCTAACTCAAATTGACATAGCTTAGATCTTCTTACCGCGGGGTCCACACAACACAATGTTGATGGGACACTCTCCCATCAACTCCCCCTACTCTTCTCAATCTGGTGGAGCACAGGAGTTGACAGGAGAGCAATCTGTGGTCGATTTAGCGTTAAAAATTGACCCATTAAATTGACCGCCGATGCATCGATCGCCGTTCATTAATTCCCCGTAAATGTAGACAAGCCCTTAGATCAGCTTAACTATACTACTCAAGAGTCTGGATTTTTTTCATATCCTTGACCAAAAAAGTTAAACCAACCTAATTTTCTAATGTAGACCAGGCCTTATTATTTTCTTTCTAAATCATTAATGAATGCTGGCAGATAAGAGTTTAAACACACAATACAAATAATCATAGGAACCTCGGGAAAAGGATGTAATTTAAAAAAATACTAGGTCCAATTTTAGGTCATTCAGTTTTGATGGCATACCTATAAGTGCTGTAAAAGTGAAATAACTGATGCACAATTATCTAGAAAGGTAATTCCCTAGGGTCAGGCAATTCAAATAGAGTGCTATTGAACTCTCCAACTTTTTGGCAATCAGAAGCTTTTAACATTAAAAGACAGAGTTCAAGTTCTTGAAATTATAGCATAATAGAGATTTACATTTGAAAGGTCTGCTAACCACTCCTAAAGCCTAGCTTTTTTCCAAAACAATGCTGTTAACATCTTCTCTGTAGTTAACACTGTTGAGATCATGGCTTTTATGCCAATATTTTTATGGCCCAGATTTTGAACAGTGCCTCTGTCATAAATATACACAGAGCAGTTGTACTGAATTGCGTTACCTATAAGGGGTTAATCAGTTCAAATAACTTAGTTGGCACCTGACCAGAGGGACCAATGGGGAAAGAAGATATTTTCAAATCTGGGGGGGGGGGAGGTTTTGTTTGTGCTCTCTTTGTTTGTTCCCTCTCTGGATGGAGAGAGGGTCCAGGAAGAAGAAAAAACATCTCCTGGAAACATACCAGAAATTGGCATTTAAGATTACAAAAATTGTAAGTAAAGCAAGGAAATGTGTTAGATTATCTTTTGTTTTAGATTGTGAATTTTTCCTATGCTAGGAGTGAGTTTTATTCCTGTTTTTGTAACTTTGAAGCTGAGTCTAGAGGAGAATCCTCTGTGTTTTTAATCTTTTTATTATCCTGTAAAGTTACCTTCCATCCTGACTTTGCAGAGGTGATTCTTTTACTTTTTTCTTTATAATAAAGTTCTTCTTTTAAGAATCTGATTGATTTTCAGTGTCCTAAAAACCAAGGGGTTTGGTTTGTGCTCACATTGTAACCAATTGATTAGTATATTATTCTCAAGCCTCTCCAGGAAAGGGGGTGACGGGACTTGGGGGAATATTTTTGGGAAATAGGGACTCCAAGTGGTCCGTTTCCTGAATTTTTGTCCAAATCACTTGGTGGTGGCAGCAATACCATCCAAGGACAAGGAAAGGATTTGTGTCTTGGGGAAGTTTTTAACCTAAGTTGTTAGAAATAAGCTTAGGGGGTCTTTCATGCGGGTCCCCATATCTGTACCCCAGAGTTCAGAGGGAACCCTGTCAGCCTCCATTTTTGTGTACATAATTTGAGGAAACTAAAAAACTACATCAGGAAGGGTCTTTCACACACAAATAGCCTTTTTTTTTTTTTTTTTTTTTTAGTTTTGAGCTGTCTATCCAAAGCTCAAAATTTTGTTTAAAACGTGTCTTTACCGGGTTTTCAATGGTTTTGAATTTCAGAAATTCAGTTGTTCGCTTATAACAATGGGAACTAATTTACCTGACTAGAAACTCCCTTTTGCATTAAATTATATTAAAGTGTCTCAGTAACTGGAATATGTTTAGCAGGGTCATATTAAAAATGAAAAAGAAATGTTTTGAAGTTCTAAAAGGAAGACTTCAGATGTGCAAATAGTAACATGGCTCCCTACAACACAGTGCATGGAACCGAGAGTCACCATTTTGGGGTTTCTTTTTTAAAAACCACACATGATCTTAAGAATTACATCCATGCGACAGCATAGACTTTCAGCTACTAGTTATTTTAAATGCACAGATTGCTTTGCATGCTCTGTATGTGTTAATTGACAGAATGCTATCTAAGATAAGCCCTTTGGGACATATTTTATTTCCTTAATTCCCATCAATTAGCACCTTATTCCACACTTATTTCCACTGAAGTCGACTGTGGATGTTTTTGTGGAACATTTTGCTATTCAACATGAGTAAGGATATCAAAATCTGGCCCTTTCTGTTTATCTGAAATAAATGTTATTCCCAGTACCTATCACCACTGTATCTGAGTGCCTATTCTGTATACCTAAGAAGCTGAGCTGAAGGAGAGAATAGTTGTGCAAACCTATTTTGTCCCAAAGGAACTTCAGCCTATAGCCAGGAGACTGGGGGCTGCATATGATGGTTTTGTCTGACATGTTCAAGACATAACTGAGCAAAACAGGCCAGCGTAGAGAGGGCACACAGTGTGCTTTGGTAGTAATTGGTTTTGTTCATCTCCTCTTGTCTAATGCTATCTAAAATAATCTCAAAAGGTACAGTACAGATATCTGACTTTACAAAAATGAGCTCAAAAACATATTTAAAGTGACTCAGTCAAATTCAGCCCTGGTGTAACTATTAGTACTAGCAGGGATGATATTGACACATTACGTGTGATCCCAGTACTTATGTTATTGAGCTTTACAATAAGAAGTCTTTTTCATTATAATTTAGTGAATTTCTTGTGTTTGATTCAACCACATAATCTGCACAGATTGTTTCTGCATATGCATTGCTAATCATACAACATAATTAATTCTGAATACTTAAGCATCAAACTGGCATAATTGATAACATATGACAAAGGATAGGCTTACTGAAGGAAAGAATAGGTGGATATTTAATTTCATAAATTTTGTTTGGCTCAAGAGTTTTCCGATGATCCTGGTCCAAAATCATACACAGGATATTAATTTCCTGGATTATCAGAAATGGGTGGGTCAGTGTAGAGTAGAAATCTGTGGTTTTTGGAATGGAGTGGTATGTATCCCTCAGAGACCCCTGCAGGCTATTCCAATGTAGTCTTTGAAGGCCATTGAACAAAACTGTTTTCAATTTGTAAAACCTCAATTATTGGAAATGTAACCCAAATTCACCAAATTGCCCACATAAAATCAGATAAGAAACCAAGGTATCTGCCAGCTCGGCTACAGTACTTTTATGTTCATTCCCCTTCATTCACCCCCAATGAATTTAGATCTGATGTTTAGCATACACTTCTTCTGTTGGTTTTGTTCACTAAAAAGAGTCTGATGAATAGAGTAGCTAGTCTTCAGTGATTTCTCATGGGTATCATTACTGAGGAAATCACATACTTGCTATTTGTTTGGTCAATATATCCATTTCACTTTGGATTGAATTCTCTAAGTAAAAATTTTTTGGTCTATGCTTAGAAAAATGGTCTAAACTTTTAAAGATATTCTGGACAACTATTCCAAATTAGTGCAAGTTAGAGTAGTTTGAATAACTGTTTTCTTACTAAACTCAGCAGAACTTTGAAGGACACTGCCAGGTATTATTTAATGTACCAGTTCATCATTAATGTTATATATGTGGCTAATACTCATATAATCTGAACCAATATTATTCCCAAATTAATTTGTAAAGCAAGCTTTATATATAGTGTTCAGATGGGGAGATGGGATGATATTTTGTGAATTTATTACATATGAGGTAAAAATGAATTTACCTTGTATCTACCAAAAAAGTTGGAATATTTCAGAAAAAATTAAACTACCATCATACCAGCTGGGATTTGTAAAGGAGCCTAAAACAATTCAGTGTACAACTCCCACTGAATTTCATTAACTTCGTTAGACTCCTTTGAAAATCCTAGCCACTAAAATAATTAAAACATTATAGAGGAGAAAATAAAAACCAAACATAGTGAACATAAGGGAAGACAATTCTGAACTATAAAAAAGGAATTGCCACATTAGCGTTGTTGGTGAGGAAACAACTAATGTTGCCAAAAGTTCTGGCTGAGAAAAGCAACCAAACTCAGATACAAATGGTATGCTAATAATTGTAACTGGTCAGGTAGCCTTATAACATCAGTGCTATCACTCTGATTATAAGTAAATCAAAAATTTTGCCAGCCCAAAGCATGTAAAAGTAGACATTTTGTTGGGTTGGAGTGAGGGAGAGGGAGTAACTTTTGTAGCTAACAAACTTAAAAGGTGTACAGGCTTAGGTCTTGACCCTTCAAACACTTAAGCTCAGAAGATGCTCTGTTTTAACTCTAGCTGCCTGAGGGCTCTGTTTTCATCCCGAATCCTCTTAGAGCTGAACACTACAGGAACATTAGATCCTTCTCTCAGTCCTACCCCTTACATGCTGCCTACATCAGGGTCTGTCAGGAGGAACAACATGCTACTTTTTGCATTGTCCTTGCTCTGCTACTGTGCTAGGAGAATGGTCCCTGGGCCAGCTCCCATTCCTATATGACACCTATACACTGCTGAAGCAGCCTGGAGCAAGGCCAGAATTGGTCCCTTTATTTCTTGCTGAAAATTTGGTTGGTACTTTCACCTTGAATATTTAAAAAACCACAAATATTTTTTTTCAAGTAGAAATCTTGTATCCAGCAGAGAATGATAACCAAACAAATGAGGTCCTTTATAACAGCTCTAGTTCTCCCACTACTTGCAAATGTCTTCTCATTCTTTCACCTTTCTAAAAAAAATCTAGCAAGCTGGTAAGTCAAGACTGACCTATAGTTTTGCCATTGTAATGTCAGCATATGACAAGAGCTCATCACACAGAGGTGTCTGTGATACTACACTACTTTGCTGTATCTAGACAAGAAAATATATGCAGATTCTATTTTGTGATGGCAACTGGTGGTAAAAATGAATTATTGGTGATACTGTAACTGTTGCATTGTGTGCATAATGGCTGAAATTCACCCCAAAGGGCTAACAGAGGGTCTTTGCACTACTCACATCCCAAGTTGTGAGAGGAAATAGCTAAGGCTCTAGTCTAGGATATGTGAGAATTGGGTCTTAGTCTTGTTTGGCCAGACTTTCTGTGCGATTTTGGTAAAGTCACAACCTCTCTGTGCCTCAGTTCCCAGCCTGTAAAAATAGGGATACTGGTGCTTCCCTCCCTCAGGGGGTGTTGTGAGGATAAATACATTCAAGATTGTGAGGTGCTCAGACACTAGCATACTGGGGCCACACAAGATCCTAAGCTAGATAGATTTGAACTCTAGGTTGAAGTCTTAAGTGGGACTTAAGCTGTGCAAAGACCCCCAGTTAGCCCACTGCAGATAGGTGAATTTCACCCAGCATGTAGTTCTCAACTAAACTTCATTTTGTTATTGGTTGCAATGTAATTCTTGTCTGTTTGACATGCCACAAATCAAAGTTAATCTGCTGAAACCATGCAATCATGCTCTTTCTTTCTTATGTACATGTAGGTTTCTTCACTGCAGCTGACCCATTTTAAATAGCTCAAGAATAATCCAATTATGAAACATTTATGAACCCAAAATTCTCAAGTAAACCCGAAGTGTTGTATTGTGTCATTTAACTACTTTGTCTTCTGCCTATTGTGTAATTCTAGACTATATGAAAACTGAACAAATCAAAACTAATTTAGGGTGTAATTGATGCTTTGTTTTCTGAGCTATCATGAAATATTTCATAATGCATATGATCTTTGTTCATTGTGTAGTATGCCTTTACAAATATATCCACATTAAAAACAAATATAACTATAATATAACAGAATCATAGAAATTAGAATTGGAAGTGATCTATTAGGTCATTTAAAGCTCACATCCCCCATACTACAGGAATTTTCACTATCATACATTTTTTAATATTTTTTATGTCCGCTACATTCTGAATCTGTGTATGATTGTACAATTTGAAAGTGAGATCTTTGAGCAAATATTAGCCAGCCAGTAATTAATCCCACCTAGTGGCAAAGATTAAAACCATGATGCAGTAAGAATAACAATGATTTTAGGCTTGCTGAATCTCTGACTCCACTGTAATCATTCCGTAGCAGAGACAGCCAAGGAAAAGAATCTTCTGGTTATGTGTCCCAAGTAACAGAAGAGCTTTATCGTATTTCAAGGAGAAATACTGCTACTTAGGGGAACCCTGAATTTGCTGGACCCAGAATCACTTTTCTGACATCCATTTTTGGAGAGGAGAGTTCATCACAAGGCACTTGGGCATTTGTCAAGTGGGCTTGTCCTTTCCTTGGATCTCTGAGCCTGTTTGCTCGCAGTTGCATGCAAGTATGCTAAGCACCTGCTCTTCCGAACATTGCTATATCCTTACAGCATGTGATGCTTCAGGCAACTCACAAGAGGAAAACAGTGCTTACTTGAAATTTGCCAGGTGAGGCCGTTCAGCTGTAAAAGCTGCATCAATTGCAGGTATAATGTGCCTCTCTGCACTACTAGTTCCTTGGAGGATTCCTTTGGTCAACAGCTGCGAAGATTCACAAACCTGAGGCTTTCCTTAATCTACAACCCCACAAGAATCAAAAACAATCCAAGAGGGGAAAGAATGTAGATTATTCCAGTGGTGGTGAGAGAGAGGAAGCAGGTAGATTTTGTGGGAGAGGGGACTTCATAGAAGTTATGTATGAGTGTGCATAAGATCTTTAAAAATACTTAAATAGAACAAGGTGAGTTCCCTGAGGGGTGTTCCCCTACCTATATGAGTCTCCGTTTTGGTAGTGCCCCCAAACAAGGCTCATTTTCTCTCGGTATAGTCTGAAGTTGTTGGAGAGAGGAACCTGGGTGTTACATGTTAGAGGGGACCTGAGATTCATGGCCAGACAAACAACAAACATCAGATTCTTCCTCAAGGACTATTGAGAATATTTCCTGAAATTTTGGTTTGTTTTATTTGAAATTAAGGTCATAGAATCATAGAATATCAGGGTTGGAAGGGACCTCAGGAGGTCATCTAGTCCAATCCCCTGTTCAAAGCAGGACCAATCCCCAACTAAATCATCCCAGCCAGGGCTTGTCAAGCCTGACCTTAAAAACCTCGAAGGAAGGAGATTCCACCACCTCCCTAGTGAAAAAGTTTTTCCTAATATCCAACCTAAATCTCCCCCACTGCAACTTGAGACCATTACTCCTTGTTCTGTCATCTGCCATCACTAAGAACAGTCTAGATCCAGCCTCTTTGGAACCCCCTTTCAGGTAGTTGAAAGCAACTATCAAATCCCGCCCCCCCCCATTCTTCTCTTCTGCAGACTAAACAATCCCAGTTCCCTCAGCCTCTCCTCATAAGTCATGTACTCCAACCCCCTAATCATTTTCGTTGCCCTTCGCTGGACTCTTTCCAATTTGTCCATATCCTTCTTGTAGTGTGGGGCCCAAAACTGGACACAGTACTCCAGATGAGACCTCACCGATGTCAAATAGAGGGGAATGATCACCTCCCTCGATCTGCTGGCAATGCCCCTACTTATACAGCCCAAAATGCTGTTAGCCTTCTTGGCAACACTGTCGACTCATATCCAGCTTCTCATCCACTGTAACCCCTAGGTCCTTTTCTGCAGAACTGCTGCCTAACCATTCGGTCCCTAGTCTGTAGCAGTGCATGGGATTCTTCTGTCCTAAGTGCAGGACTCTGCACTTGTCCTTAGACTCATAGACTCATAGATTCATAGACTCTAAGGTCAGAAGGGACCATTATGATAATCTAGTCTGACCTCCTGCATGATGCGGGCCACAAAAGCTGACCCACCCACTCCTGGAAGAATTCTCTCCCTTGACTCAGCTGTTGAAGTCCCCAAATCATGATTTAAAGACTTCAAATCGCTGAGAATCCTCCAGCAAGCGACCCCTGCCCCATGCTGTGGAGGAAGGCGAAAAACCTCCAGGGCCTCTGCCAATCTACCCTGGAGGAAAATTCCTTCCCGACCCCAAATATGGCGATCAGCTGAACCCCAAGCATGCGGGCAAGATTCTCTAGCCAGACCCTCTGGAAAAGTTCTTTGTAGTAACTTTTAATATCCCATCATTGACCATTGTTACTAATTACCAGCAATTGCACGTTATTGACCTATTGACTAAAATCACTTTATCCCATCAAACCATCCCCTCCATAAACTTATCAAGCTTAATCTTAAAACCAGAGAGGTCTTTCGCCCCCACTGTTTCCCTCGGAAGGCTGTTCCAAAACTTCACTCCTCTGATGGTTAGAAACCTTCGTCTAATTTCAAGCCTAAACTTCCCGACGGCCAGTTTATATCCATTCGTTCTCGTGTCCACATTAGTACTGAGCTGAAATAATTCCTCTCCCTCCCTGGTATTTATCCCTCTGATATATTTAAAGAGAGCAATCATATCCCCCCTCAGCCTTCTTTTGGTTAAGGTAAACAAACCGAGCTCCTCGAGTCTCCTTTCATACGACAGATTTTCCATTCCTCGTATCATCCTAGTGGCCCTTCTCTGTACCCGTTCCAGTTTGATTTCATCCTTTTTAAACATGGGAGACCAGAACTGCACACAGTACTCCAAATGAGGTCTCACCAGTGCCTTGTATAATGGAACCAGCACCTCCATATCCCTACTAGAAATACCTTGCCTAATGCATCCCAAGACCGCATTAGCTTTTTTCACGGCCACGTCACATTGCCGACTCATAGTCATCCTGCGATCAACCAGGACTCCGAGGTCCTTCTCCTCTTCCGTTACTTCCAACTGATGCGTCCCCAGCTTATAACTAAAATTCTTGTTATTTATCCCTAAATGCATAACCTTACACTTCTCACTATTAAATTTCATCCTATTACTATTACTCCAGTTTACAAGGTCATCCAAATCTCCCTGCAGGATATCCCGTCCTTCTCTGAATTGGCAATACCTCCCAACTTTGTGTCATCCGCAAACTTTATCAGCCCACTCCTACATTTGGTTCCAAGGTCAGTAATGAATAGATTAAATAAAATCGGACCCAAAATCGAATCTTGAGGAACTCCACTGGTAACCTCCCTCCAACCTGACAGTTCACCTTTTAGTACAACCCCCTGCAGTCTCCCCTTTAACCAGTTCTTTATCCACCTCTGGATTTTCATATCGATCCCCATCTTTTCCAATTTAGCCAATAATTCCTCATGCGGTACCATATCAAACGCTTTACTGAAATCGAGGTATATTAGATCCACCGCATTTCCTTTATCTAAATAATCTGTTACTTTCTCAAAGAAGGAGATCAGGTTGGTTTGGCATGATCTACCTTTCGTAAAACCGTGTTGTAAATTGTCCCAATTGGCATTGACCTCAAGGTCCTTAACTACTTTCTCCTTCAATTTTTTTTCCAATACCTTGCATATTACAGATGTTAAACTAACAGGCCTGTAGTTACCCGGGTCACTTTCTTTCCCCTTCTTGAAAATAGGAACCACATTAGCTATTCTCCAGTCAAACGGTACCACCCCCGAGAACCTCATCAGATTTCTTTTGGCCCAATCCTCTAATTTGTCTAGGTCCCTCTGATAAATGGAGACCTATAGAGAATGAGAGGATGAATTCAGAACAATAACACACAAGACTCCAAAAACAGAGAGAGAGAAAAAGAGGCTGGTCCATAAGGCAGTGAGGCATACTTTACCTCACCTTGCTTTAAGATGATTCTTTCCAGACTTATTCATAGATTTTGTAAATTCTAAGGGTAGATGGAACCATTGTGATCATCTACTCCGACCTCCTGTATGACACAGGACATAGAACTGCCACAAAATAATTTTTTCCATGTATCTTTTAGAAAAAAAAACATCCAATCTTGATTTTAAATTTGTCAGTGATGGAGAATCCACCACAACCCTTGGTAAAATGTTCCAATAATTAATTACTCTCACCATTAAAAATTGACACGTTATTTTCAGTCTGAATTTGTATGGCTTCAACTTCCAGCCATTGGATTGTGTTATACCTGTCTCTGCTAGATTGAAGAACTTGTTAAATATTTGTTCCCCATGTAGGTACTTATAGACTGTAATCAAGTCACCCCATAAGATTCTCTTTGTTAAGCTAAATTGATTGAGCTTCTTGAGTCTGTCACTATAAGGCAGGTTTTCTAATCCTATGATCATTTTAATGGCTCTTCTCTGAACCCTTTTCAATATATCAGTATATATTCTGGAACTGTTTTCCTACAAAGGGTATTCTTATAAAGTAAAATATACACACCAAGGATGGCAAGATCATCCTTGTGGCACTGTGGTCTGGATTCCAATGTGCAGTTAGGCTAACTCTTGACCATGACTCTCTTCAGCCTCTTGGTTTTTCTTGTCTCTGCTGAGAATGTTCAATGTTCCATAAAAGCAAACCCTTTGTCTCTGAGTGCTGGCTTATGATTGGTTCTGGTAGTGTGGCTAGCCAGTTCTATTTCCACCCTGAACCCCAGGCAATCTCAGAAACAAAGTCCTGAACCTCTGCCACCACTACTACTATAGTCCAGGGTGAGTCCCCTAGATGCTCAGTGTGGTATTTCAGGAGCCCCCCCCTTCAAAGGAATTACAGATTCATTTATCCCTACTGTTTGCTTGCATCCAGTTTACCAAGTGATCTAGATCACTCTGAATCAGTGACTTGTCCTCTTCATTATTTACCAGTCCCCCAATTTTGTGTCAGTGATGATTTTATGATTTCTTCCAGGTCCCTGATAAAGTTGTTAAGTAGTGTAGAACCAAGCATCAGTCCCTGCAGAACCCAACTGGAAACAGACCTGCTCAGTGACGATACCCCTTTTACAGTTATATTTTGAGACCTATCAGTTGGCCAGTTTTTAATCAATTTAATGTGTGTGTCACAGGGTCCACTCATAGCTAGGGTGCCTTTAATTCTGGTTACTCTGAGGATTAGCTCTTCACAGGTCTGATGCCCCCCTTCTGTCAGTTCCTCTCCCTGTGGGCTCTCTTTCTCTGGGATTCAGGGTGCGCCTTTGTAACTCAGACCTCCAGCCAGGTCACCATAGTCCTCCCCTCCCGCGGTCCCTCTATCCCAGTGGTTTTCAAACTTTTTTTCTGGCGACACAGTTGAGGAAAATTGTTGATGCTCACGACCCAACAGAGCTGGGCATGAGGGGTTTGGGGTGTGGGAGGGGCTCAGGGTTGAGGCAGAGGGTTAGGGTGTGGGGATGGGAATGAGGGGTTCAGAGTGTGGAAGGAGGATCTGGGCTGGGGTAGGGTGTTGGGATTTCAGAGACCATCAGGGCTCTGGGCAGGGGGTGTGGGCTCTGGGGTGAGGCTGGGGATGAGGGGTTTGGGATGCAGGAGGGGGCTCTGGGTTTGGGAGGGAGCTCAGGGCTGGGGCAGGGGATTGGGGCACAGGGTTGGGGTGCAGGCTTACTTCAGGTGGCTCCCAATCAGTGGCACAGTAGGGGTGCTAAGGCAGGCTTCCTGCCTGTCCTGGCACCGCAGACCATGCTGTGCCCTGGAAGCGGCCAGCAGCTGGTCCAGCTCCTAGGCAGAGGCACGCAAGTGGCTCCGTGTGGCTCTCGCCCACGGGCACCGCGCCCCCCAGCTCCCATTAGCTGGTTCCTGGACAATGAGAGTGTGGAGCTGGTGCTTGGGGTGGGGACAGTGTGCAGAGCCCCATGACCCCCCCACACACACACACACACCTAGGAGCCGGACCTGCTACTGGCCACTTCCAGGGCGAAGCATGGTGTCAGAATAGGTAGAGACTAGCCTGCCTTAGCCAGGCAGCACCGCCGACGGGACTTTTAACAGTGCCGCCGCGATCCAGCACTGGGTCACAACCCAGTTTGAAAAGCACTGCTCTATACAAAATATCAGTCATCCTTCCATGGCTCTGAACATGCCATTCCTCCAGCAGCTGGTAGGGGAACCCAGGCCCACCCTCTACTCCAGGTTCCAGTCCATGGACCCTATCTCAGCAATGGTGGCCTTCTCACTCCTAGGCCATGTTGCTCTTCCCTTAGACTCCTTCCTACATCCTCCTACTTCTCAGCTCTATTTCTGGCTCCCCCTCTCTTTGGGTTTACCAGCCCAAACTCCTTCCTCCCAGAAAGTAACTGCAGGCTACCTGGCACTGTAGCCCCAAACATACCTCCCTTCTCCCAGAAAATGACTGCAGCCCTTTTTCTGCTGCCAATTTCCTATCTTTATTCCAGCTCTGCCTGTTTTTTCTCAGCTGGGCTACATCCCCAAGCAACCTTTCCATCCCTGGATCTCCCTCAAGCTAATTGCCCCCCTGCTCAGAATCATTAACCTTTTCAAGGCTGGTATGGAGTGAACAGCCCATCACAGCGTGCCATGTTAATTTTGTAGACACAAGGTGGGTGAGGTAATATCTTTTATTTGACTAAATTCTGTTGGTGGGAGAGACATGCTTTTGAGCTTACCCAGAAGGTCTGAAGAAGAACTCTGTGTAAACTCAAAAGCTTGTCTCTCTCACCAATAAAAAATGGTTCAATAAAAGATATTACATCACACAACTTGTCTCTCTAATATCCTAGGACCACCAATACTACAACAGCAGTGTGTGTTAATTTTATATCATTCTAGTTTTTTAATCAAAATGCCGTGCAGTACTAAGTCAAACCACTTACAGAAATCTAAGTATATTACATCATCACACGCTTTGCTGCTGAGCCCCCTAGCCTGCAAGAAGGACCAGGAACATTCCTTTTCTCCCAATTCTTAAAGTTATAGCATGTAAGTCCAACACAGTTCTCAGTGCAACACATTATCACCTCTAGGAATCAGCCATAACCTTTTCCCCATGCACTGAATGGAATACCTAGTTGCTCAGCTGTGTGGCTTTCAGGGGATTGAAGAATCTCCCTGAATAGACTCTCTGTTGCTCACTCTCTTCCCAGCAGTGGAATTGAAGTGTTTTCTCTGCCTTATGAGTCTACTGCAGTTCCCCCCTGCTAGATAAATTTCTCCTTAAGTGTCCAATTTTAAAAAATCCACTGTCGTCAGAAGTGAGAGTCTAAATTTGGGCATCTAAGTCCATATATAGACATCCTAAAAATTGGCATGATTTTCAGAGGAGCTCAACACCCATATCTTCCAGTTAAATCAATAGATTTAGGTACCTGTCAGGGGGTTGAACTCCAAACCTGGCAGTACCACCCAGTGGTTACAGCCAGTGGCCATATTGCCCAGTGGTAAGAGTCAGTGGCCTGCATTGGGGAACCTGGGCCCTCCCTGCTCCACCAGGTTCCAATCCAGGACCCTATGAATAATAGCTCACATATGTGGTCAAGGGACTCCCTTACACCTGTTCCATGGGCCACTTCCTATCCCGGCTTTGGTTCCTCTGTCAGTGCCACCAGTCTGTTCCTGGATTCCTGCTGGAGTTCTGGAAGGTCTTCCTCTATCAGTGGTGGTCCATCATTCCCAGCGGACATGGGGTGAAAGGCCCATGGTGGCTCAGCATGGGGACAAGTCCTGGCAGTTTCTCTGCAGGACCCTGCAGCACACAACTGGCTCCACCCCTTGCTCTGTCCACCTCGACTGACCTGAGATGCTCCCTTTTGAGGCCCCACATCCAGTGTGATCATGCCCAGCAGATGCAGCTGGGTGGAGCCTTCTGGCCCTAAAGCTATTCTGTAACCCCCAGTTCACCAGTGTGGGGCTCGTACATCCCATCCCTATAACCACTTTGGAAAATTTTGGTGTATGTCCCTAATTTTCAGAAAATATCATATTAAAATCAGTGAATTCTTTGTTTTGTATTACCAGTCTTCTGTTTTTCTTGGTAGTGAATCTGTGTCTAGAGGAAGTAAGGTTTCTTGCTGGAAAAAAACAAGAAAATGTCATTAATTCTAAAATTAATCAGATATGAGAGTCATTATAATAATATATCTGTCTGTGAAAATAGTGATTTATCATGTGAGAGACAAAAATTACAGAATCATAAAAGTCATCAAATTCTCTTTCATGTGATTTAGTACTGAATGCATACTTTTACATTCTGTGATATGACAACCTCTAGTTCAAGGTTCTGATAGCAATCAAGGTCCATTATTTCTCTGATTCTGATGGTCTTCATTAATGTTTCACAACAGTTTTTGAGCTAGAGTATCTGGCTGCTGCAGCCCAAAAACAATGTCCAAATCTGTTTTTATAGATAAAGATAGTGAAACCTTCTTAATGAATGAAACTCATATCATCAATTCCCACTTCTTTAACTTCATTTTTACCCAGGATTTTATCATGTTAATCTCAGCAATTCTAGAAGGACTAGAGAACAAACAAATTTGCTGAACAACAATATTTTATTCCTTGTAATTGTCTTACTCTGCATTTATCATAGTCTAATTTTGGTAAATGTAATAAACCAAATCAATATCCCCAAAAGATTTAGTGTTTTGTTGTGACTTGCTTTACTAAACACCAATTTGAGTCATAGCTTTGAACACAGCTAAAGGAATAACACATGACAAGGCATATGCATTAATGATAGATAAATATATTCCTAATAGGTATTCATTGTTGAGAAATAAACTGTTAATATTGAATGTTCCTAAGAGACAAAGAACCTGATTCTGATCTCAGTTATGCCAGTATAAAACCAGTGTAGGAGAGATCAGAATCAACAATTTTTCCCTATATAGTCTATCATAATCATCCAGGATCGGGTTGTGCTAGGCAAGCATAGGCCTTTGTATAGAGCAGTGCAGAATCACACCACCCCATGGGATTTCAAAGAGACTTTTTGCCTCCAGAGGCACCATGCCTACTGGAGACTCCTGGGGACCATGCATACTGGACATCTCTTAAGCAGATACATCTTGCTACCCCTTCTTACACACACATATTTAGTTGGGTCAGTGAGCTATCTTCTCGCAATTCTCTTTGAGACGGGATGGATTAAACCTCACAGAGCAGTTGTGCCTAAATAATTTTATTGGGATAGAGCACAGCTGAAGAATCAATTTAGCTAACATGTCATGACCATGTCAGTATAGATAAGGACAAGTCACATTCACCACGGTATCAGCTAGTCATAATTCAACCCTGGTCCTACAGAGTTCATCCATGACTAGCTGACATAACGCTGAACATGATTTGTCCTTGACTATACTGACTGTGAAAACATGGTTGCGTCATGTTAACTAACTGGTTTCTGCAGTCAGACTCTGTCAAGATAAAATCTTTTCTTGAAGGGATCAGTCCTGCTTGCAAAGGATATGACTAGGTACTATTTCTGCACATGGAACTTCATGGAGAGTGGCCATTTGTGCTATTCTTCCCCTTCTGCACCTGTGCAAGATCAGGGTAATATTTACCCCTAGTTAATTCACTGTAACTAATTTCTGAGCAAGTTCCAGTTTTTTTCTTAGAAAACATTCTTGAGAGGACTTGTGTTCAGTGTCTTCTCTAGAGCTGGTTGGGAATTTTTAAAGAAATTTGGGGGTCAAAAAAATGCCAATTTGTCAAAACCAAAAGTGTTTGTGAAACAGGGTCAGTTTCCATAAATCTCCCACCTGAAAAAGAAGAAGTTGGAAAATAAAGTAAAATCATCAAAACATTTTATTTTTGCATTTTCAAAACCAAAAAATATATATATATGGGTTTCTGGTTCAAAACAACTTTTTAGAAATTTAATCAGATTAAACTTAAAATGTTTTTAAAAAGAAAAATGTGAAATACAAATGAAATGTTTCAAAATTATTTAAACCAAATGTTTTAATTGACCTGAACCAAAACATTTTTCAGTTTTTCCATTCACAAACATTTTAGAGACTGTTTCTTTGTTCTGATTCGGGACCGTAAACATTTTTGAATTCTTAAAATATTTGCAGGATGGGAAAAACATTTCCTAACCAGTTTTAACTAAATCCTTCCTCTATATAATGAGAACTTACTAGTCCTACCATCTTCCTTACACTGATAGGAGAATAGAATCAGAAGTGTAGAACTGGAAGGGACCTTGACAAGTTAACTAATCCAGTCCCCTATACTCATGGCAGGACTAAGTATTATCTAGACTATCCCTGACAATGTAGAACTGATGAATCAAATTGTTTTTAATTGTTCACTTGATTCCCATGGAATCTTACCTACCAACTCCTTGAGTTTGCTAAAATCTGACTTCTTGAAATCCATTATCTTTATTGTGCTGTTTTCCCTCCTCCCATTCTTTAGAATTGTGAACTCTACCATTTCATGATCACTTTCACCTAAGCTGCCTTCCATTTTCAAATTCTCAACAGTTCCTTCCTATTTGTCAAAATCAAATCTAGAACAGCCTCTCCTCTAGTATCTTTCTCCACCTTTTGAACTAAAAAATCCAACTCAGTTATGGGAAAGTTGAACTTGAATCTCTTCAAGCTAAGTAGCTTTTGTTTCAGTCTCTTTTTCTCTTTCAGAGACCAAAATTCTTCCTTAGATTTTGTTCAGTAAAAGGAGTCAGCCTAAATTCTATATGTTCCAGTAATTCTAAAGATACTGAATGGAGAGGTGGATGTGATGATTGTTTTGCAGTCCCTGTTAGTGTTCTTCTCCACCGATTCTCAATGGAAATTCCATTCTCAATGGAAATCAAATATCAAATTGTATGGACTATCTGCTTTGCCAAACAGTAGAAGTTGAAAGCTTCTGTAATAAAGAACAGTTTTCAAAATGCTGGATGTAGATCTGCTAATGATAAGAACCCTCTTAGTAACATAGAATTTCTACATTTAGGGGCATATGAAATCAATTACTACTTTGGCAAGGAAATTCCAGAGATGTCTCTTTGAAAACTGAACAACAATCAATTTACCTATTTCAACCACATTTTTATGACTATTTTTTCTTCTATTTTCTTAGATGCCCACTCTAACATTCATTCTTCCAAAGCCCTTGTTTTGTAAAACTGAGTTCTCTTGACTAAAATGGTAATATTCAAATTAAGCCCAAACAACACAGAAAGAGCAACACACATTATGATTTTTTTCTCTTATGAAACTTAGTTATCTGAGTTTACTATGCAAATACAATAATTAATAATAAACATTGATCAAACTGTGAATTTCTTGGCTATTCATAACACCAGTGAAAAGGCAAATCTCTGCTACTGCAAACTTTTGTATGTCTATGTTTAGGTAGGACCAGTGACAAATTCCTGTATCTTCTCAGATAATAGCGTGATTGAAATAATAAGTATCTACAGATGAGTGAAAAGCATATTATAGCCATGTATAAGAGAAGGAGAGAACTTATAGAGGAGTTGAAACTGAATCTAAGCATCACCCTGTAATGGTAGAAGAATCATGAAATTGGGCAACTAAAGGCAAGCTGAGAAAGCATCATTGCCCTACGGGACTCAGAAAAGGAGGCTCAGTTAAGGCTGATGATAGCAGAGTAAATTATCTTCCTCACTGCTCAGACTAAGGCCTTGGCTATATTTGCAAGTTAGAGCGCATTAAATCAGCCTTGGGCGCCCTAACTCCTGAGGTGTCCACACTGGCAAGACACTTAGAGCGCCTGGACTCTGCAGCTGGAGCACTCCTGGTAATCTACCTCCACAAGAAGCTTGCTGAACCCTGGCTGAAACGCCGGGGTGTCAGTGTGCATGATGCATTGCATTACTCCACTGTGATTGGCCTCCGGAAACATCCCATATCCCTTGAAGTCAAGTGGCCACTCTGGTGATTGTTTTGAACTTGGCTGTAGGCATGCAGATATCCCCTTTCAAAGCTCCGTTTCTGACAGACAGCTTGCTTATCTGCTCCAGGACAAAGCAAACCATTACTGTGGAATGCTCCTGCTTCAGAGGCAGGAGTTTGTGTGTGTGTGAGTGTGAGAGAGAGAGGGAGAGGTGGGGTGGGGGCTGATGTTGGGGTTCCCCCTTCCCCTGTCTGAACTTACAAGACAACATGCTGACACACTCTTCCCCCCAAAACACACTGTCTCTCCCCCCACATACACACACCACACTCTGTCACACTCCACCCCACCTCCCCATTTGAAAAGCATGTTGCAGCCACTTGCACACTGGGATAGCTACCACAATGCACTGCTCTCTGTGGCGTTGCAAGAGCTGCTAATGTGGCCACGCCACTGCGCTTGCAGCTGACAGTGTGAACACATGGCAGTGTTTTCCCTGCTGCAGTCTCTGAGGGCTGGTTTAACTCCCGGTGCTCTACATCTGCAAGTGTAGCCATGCCCTAAGAAAGGGAATGTAGTGAGACTGTGTAATACTTACTAGAAAGCTATATCAGAATAGCTGGAGAAAGGGAAGAACACCGTGGAAGTGGCTTGAACTAGCGCCTGATTCAATGTCCATTGACATCAATACAAAGCTTCACACTGACTTCAGTGGCCTTTAGATTAGTGGTCCCTCCTTCCCACCCCCGAAAGTACTGATGTGCTTGAGCTATAAAATTTGGATTGGGATCTAGATTTTGAACCTCCAGGAACTTGGGATGTTCAGCTCAGGATTGTTACAGAATAACAGCCAGCTACAAAATCCATCTCCAGATCTAGGTTATTTCATATCTGTGGGGCCTTTCTCTCCATGTAATATTACTTTCCCTAATGAGAGAGGCAATTTAATCCATCCATTACCTGGGGCAAGAATTTGTGAAGCCACTCTAAGAACATTATTAACTCAGGATTAAAAACACAGATAGAGGGTATATTCATTTAAGTTCCTTACAGAAATATAAAACTATGAGTAGCTGATTTGGTCGAAATTATAGGGAGAGATGAAGTTAAGGGATGGAGAGAAGGGGGATGGAAACACAGGGAGACAATGATGGCAATTGTGAGTGATTTGGGGGTTACGGTCTAACAAAGAACAAGAATAAAGACTTAATGAGCATAAGTGAAAACTGAAATATCCAGCAAGATGTGCTAAGAACTGGTGACAGAGCAGATCCATTAGTAACAGAGGGAGGAAGGGTTAATCAAGAATGATTTTTAAATGGCTGAGATAGCAACTCCCATTTAAAATCCATCTTTCGCAGGAAAAAGAAGAGGTTTGAGCAATACAAAACTAAAGAAGACCTTGTCAGATAGCTATAGATAAAAATCAGGCAAGGAAATATCTGGAAAAGATAATAAACGAATCAGTGGGTCTGGTTGATGTGCATGCTTGAAGTTTAAAGTAATTAATTCACAGACTTACTGAACCACTGCCAGTTAATTTTGAAGAGTAATGGACGACTAGGTACATACCAGGAGAACGTGGTAGAAATAATGTAAATGTAGGAGGGGGAAACTAGTGCTCATATGGTGCCAAACTTGAATGATCTGTTTTCCATTAATTTTTACTTCAGTCCCTAGTAAAATAATAGAACCAATATTATGATATGAAAATAAACATCTAATGGATACCAGACTCATAGCACTAAGGAACCATAGGTTTAAAAACAAATAATCTTGTCAGACAAATATGATTGCTTTTTTGTTAGAAGGGCAAATGCAATGGACTGAAAGAACACAGTTGATGAAATGTGTCTGGTAGAGTTTCATGAATGTGTAGATTCCAAGGCCAGAAGGGAGCATTGTAATCATGTAGTCTGACTTCCCATGTAAGATGGGCCATAGAACTTCCCCAAAATTATCCCTAGAGCATATGTCTTTTAGAAAAACATCCAATCTTGATTTAAAAATAGCCCACCACAACCCTAGATAAAAAATCACCATGACCCCAATAAATGTTACAATGATTAATTACCCTCTCTGTTAAAAATGTATGCCTTATTTCCAGTCTGAATTTGTCTATCTACAAATTCCATCCATTAGATCATATTATACCTTTCTCTGCTAGATTGAAGAGCCCATTATCAAATATTTG
Source organism: Chrysemys picta bellii (assembly GCF_011386835.1). NCBI lineage: Eukaryota > Metazoa > Chordata > Testudines > Emydidae > Chrysemys > Chrysemys picta. The sequence goes on from NC_088795.1 coordinate 85,503,588, forward strand.
TTCCCCATGTAGGTACTTAATAGATTAAAATCAAGTCACCCTTTAACCTTCTCTTTGTTAAGCTAAATAGATTGAGCTCAAGTCTATCATCTTAAAGTAGGGTTTTTTAATCATTTAATCATTTCCTTGGCTCTTCTCTGAACCCACTCCAGCTTACCAACATCCTCCTTCTCAAGTATTGTCTTGTCTCATATGTTCTGTAGAGATATGGAAGGCAGGGTAAACAGTAGAGCTGGGTGAAATTTTTTAGCCAAAACTTTTTTTACAGGAAAGAGCAGATGCAGGTCAACTGAAACATTTTTTGGGGTTGTGTCAAATTCACTGACTTGTTTAGGTTAGGAAAATAAATCTAAATAAAATCTAAACATTTTGATTTGATATTTTTGAAATGAAATGTTTTGATTTTTTAGTTTGAAATTTACTTTTTTTTTTAAGGAAAACATTTTAAAAAGCTCAATAAAACAAAACATTTTTGTTCAAACCAAAACAAATGTTTGGGTATTTTTACTTTTCAGTTCACCAAAAAAAAAATGTTTTAAATTGATTTTTTTCCAGTTTTCTTGGAATGGCCAGCAAACCAAAAAATCGATTAGTTACGTAGCTCTAGTAAAGAACACTTCAGTTACATTGACAGATGATACTAAATAGAGACAAAAATTTAATAGAAAGGGGACATTTCATCTGTAGACATCCCCTTGCTCCTGCAGAAGGACATGGGGCGTCCATGTTTGAAATGACATATCAGGACAGTGAATATACTATATGTACTGTCCCACCTGGAAAACAGCAAAGAATCTGCTTGATGTTGTATTAGCTTTGATGTACAGTTCATTCATCCAATGGAACCCACTTTTTGTACATGTTCCAGACCAGGGAATGCCTGCACTTGTGCTAGCACAGAGATTCTGTGCCCGCTGGCAGAAGCCAAGATCCTTTCAGTGCTTTGTTTTGTGGGTGCTGAGGATTTCCATGTCACCTATGGAATGATCAGATGGCAACTGTGCAAGAGAAACCTATACTGTATCTTACAGGGACTACTTGGTGTACTTATGGGGACTATCTGCACTGCTCATGGTCAGAGAATAACAACGTGATTAGATTGGAAAAATGAAAGAAGGACTTCACTCTATGAGCACTGATGTACACGAGTGACTTTACTCTTGGGAGTTGTCCCATTGAATTCAGTGGGGTTAGTTGTGAGTAAAATTACTCATGTGTTTAAGTGTTTGCAGGATTGGGTACTAATACTGAGTATGTAGGAAAAAATAAAAACTGAACAGTCATTCAATGGAAGCTTCACATCTGGAAACAATACTAATAGAAATAGATGTGCTAGGAGTCAACAGGACAGATCTAAGTTATAATCAGCTATATGCATGTTAAGTATAATTTATGAGTAGTTGCTTATCCTTGCAGTTGATTGATGAAGAAGGATTAAGAGGCAATACTGAACCTATATCCACAGGTGCAGAGATCCTCTGGCAGTGGACTCTGTGCACCTCCACTGTGCAAGGGGAGGCAGAGTTTGGGTGTGATATATAAAGGGAATTCCATGTGCAGCCATGCATACGTGGCATTTAGGGACAGGGACAGAGACTCTACAAATAAGTGGCTCCTTCAGTCTTCTCCCTTACATAAGGGGCATCCACCTACATCAATTAATTAATGGAGTAACCTCCCTGCAGTGGCTCGGCTGCTGCTCCATGGTATTAGGGATTTTCATGAAGATCCCCCAGTGCCTATCTGACATGTTCGAGCTAGGTTCTGGGCTAGCTCCTAAAAGTGTAATATGTGGATGAGGAGGACATGACAATTGTCTACGATGATCTGAAGGGAGTAAATTCTAATGGTGGAGAAGAATTGTTTGGAGTGGTATTAGCTGGAAGCAATAGCACAAAGTTAGAAAAAGTAACAATGAGGCTGTACTGTATATGGAAAAAGAGAACTTCTTGACAGTGAGCCCTGTTATGCTGTGGAATATTTCCCAGTCCCAAAATAGCTTGGACATTTCAAACATGGCTGGAAAAAGACTTAGAAAGTATACCATAAGGAATACTACTACATTGCCAGGGAAATTGGCTAGACTATCCAATAGGTCTGTTCCTTCTCTAGCTTCTATGATTTTGAATATAAATAGTCTGACATATTCAGGAGATGATTCCATCTGATGCAATGAAAATAAAGAAGAGTTCCGAATTTGGCACTAAATCCACAGCTGATGTAAAATGACTTCAACTGATTTCAGTGGAACTATGCTGCTTTACAGCAAATCTCAGGTAAACAGCTCTTAAAAACATCCCTATTCTCTTTTGTGATGTCAATTCTTAGCCATAGTCATATAATTAACTCAAAGTTTTGAGTTCCACTCTCACTTTTGGAAGAATTAATTCAATCTGCTGCATATGTGGAAATGTATTTTGAAACTAAATGTGTCCTGTAGCACTGGCCTTTTTCTGTGTCAACTTACGTATAGATTTTATTAGCATTAGGCTCTCACTTCAGAAAGCAGCGTGTTTCTCAGTCCAATTGGCCTGGCATAACTTAAACAAGAGGTAGCTATTGCTACCATATGCAGCTGTATTACAGAACAGTGGGGCTTTCAGAAAGATGTATTTCTTCACCAGACAGAAACTGCACACAGCCAGGCATTGATAACTGTACAGCTGGGATCTGATGGCATTATGCACTGGAACTGAGTCAGCACATCTACTCAGGCATGAAAAAGAGAAGAACTGTGTTTTAATCCTGTGACAAAACACAGTAAGTTATCAAAGAAAATAAGAGGCTGGTGACAGTATGCTGTTATGTTAAAGCCTTCAGAATTGAAAGCCTGAACTTCTTTCTACTGCACATTGTGACTAAATGTGGGAAGTAAAAAACATTTGGAGCACCCTCTTAGAGCAAGTTAAAGAAATTAGAGGAACCAAGTGTAATGCAGATGTGATGCTACAAAAGTGCTCTCTGAAGGGTTATGCCCATTATAAAAATGAGATCAAAATGCAAAGTTTAGATCCAGATTCATACCCAGATCCAAACTTCCCCAAAATTTGATGATTTTTGGAGCTGGGATTTGGTTTACGGACATCTCTAATATAAACGCTTGGTAGAGTATTTTTTTGTGAAGGTGGAAAGCATTAGATTTTTGTCGCTGCACTAGTCTTTATTTTTATGCTATGACAAGTTATATGGTACCATATATTGGGAGGAGTAACAAACCCAAAGATGAATGCCTTCAAACGTCCAATAATGACAGGTATCTAATATAAATACACTAGATGAAGTTATGTTTTTAGTTATGTGAACATGTGTTTTTATATATATATACACATATATACACACAATATATATATAGATGTATTTTTCTAAATAAACTTTCAAAAGAATAATTTAAAAATATAGGAGATTACATGAGAATTTCAGTTTTTATCTAGAAGAAAATATGTTGCTAGCCATCGTGGTTACAGAGAAAAGCTTGAAATGGTGACCATAAAGACTCTGACACCAGTAGGCAAATAAAAAGAACTCCACACATAACAGCATAGTGGACTGCAGCAGTTTCGAGGTCATGGAGAGGTCTTTACTGCTGCTGTTTTGTTTGACTGGCAGGTGGCAGAAGGAAGGGATGCTGTTAATTTCTGGAGGATCCTGGAGATAGAGGAGAGAGCTTGCAGAGAGGAAGCAGCTTAAGAGGACGAAGCAGGAGGCACTACAAAAGTAAGATCATCAAGTGAGGAGGCATATCAAGAGGGCTTACAGATGCTGGAGGTGGGCCAGAAGCTCCTGCCAACATGAGACCAATGACCATCTGTTCAGGATATTTTCAGTATGTCTATATAGCTCAGATACTTGGTCTGCTGTTCCTGGGTTCCAGTCCTGCAAAGATTTGTACACATGCTGAACTTTACACACTCTGAGTTGTCCCACTGAAGTCAGAGTTAGATTGTAAAGGGCAGGCACAGAAAAGGAAGCGTTTTTTTGTTTTGTTTTTTGTTTCATATCACGCCCTTAGAGTGCCTCAGAACATTGGGGAATCCTGATTGAATATCCAGTTATTAGCAAAGAGTTAATAATTTATCCTTTTGCAGTAATGTCCACCATTCTGTGATATATTAACTAACCCAAAGGATGAAAAACTTATTTAGAGATCCCCTTCATTTTTTGTTGTCACATTTCCAAGTACTTAGCTATGGGCATGTACTGTGCAAAATTTACTGAATTTAAATTGCCCTCTGTGCACATCACACAGTGGCTTTTATATACAAAGTATACTGTTTAGCAAGGGAGAATTTAAAGGACACATTATAATTTAACATTGGATGCATGAATGTAGCCTATGTTTTTCAGAGAACAAAGACTGACTTTTTGTAGACGTGGATGTTTTATTCATCACTGAATAACTGGGCTATAAGTGTATAATCTGTAACATTATTGATTTGCAATATGTGCATTTTCACTTTAGTGTTTGGCCACATTCAGTTTGCTTTCTGCCATTATCTGCTGCTTACTTTATCTATAATTAAAGTGAATAACATTTCTTTAATGTACTTACTGTTGTGTAGCATTAAGTAGTAGTTATAGTCATAAAACTTCATTTGTGCATTGAAATCATAAGAAGATGTGGAATGTGCCCTAAATACATTCTCTTTTACAATGCATAAATATAATGAAAGGTACTTTTAAATACATTAAAATAAATGTTTGTTAATACATTATGCTTTATCTATAATGACTCAATGTATATAGCACCCCATTAATATCATTTTCATATGTTCTTTACCACCACTGGTAATGCAAAAAAGGAGTAGTTGCTGAGTCATGATATGGGCTTCAGTGGGAATAAACTGGCTATCAGACTTGAAGAAGAGTTCTGTTTAGCTCAAAAACTTGTCTCTGGGTATGGCTACACTTGCAGCTGTACAGCGCTGTGAGTTAAACCTGTCTTTGTACAGCTGAGTAGGGAAAGCGCTGCAGTCTGTCCACACTGCCAGCTGCCAGCACACTGTTGTGGCCACATTTGCGGCACTTACAGCAGCATTGGGAGCGGTGCATTATGGGCAGCTATCCCACAGCTATCCCACAGAGCACCTCTTCCCATTCTGGTGCCGTAGGTTGTGTGAAGGGGGCGGAGGGGTGCGGGGATTCTGGGTCCTGTCCCAACGCCCCATGATGTATCTCTTCGCATCCCAGCAATCACTGTGTTTCCGTCAACATTTGGCGCCATCTTTCAAAGCCATCTTTCAACGGTTTCTGTGCAGCACGGTCTGTGTTCCGTTTCGGTCTGCGGGAAATGGAGCCCAAAATGCTGAGGAGAATGCTGACGAGGCTCGCCAGCACGTCACGTTTGGCAGTTGAGCTATTCCTTAAGAGACAAAGTGACGGTGAGGAGTCTGACGATGCTATCGAGTCGCATAACGCGTATGACACGAAATTGCTTGTGGCATTCACAGACATGCTCAGCACCGTGGAATGCTGCTTTTGGGCTTGGGAAACAAGTACTGAGTGGTGGGATCACATCGTCATGCAAGTGTGGGATGATGAGCAGTGGCTGCAGAACTTTCAGATGAGAAAAGCCACTTTCATGGGACTGTGTGCAGAGCTCGCCCCACCCCGCGGCGCAAGGACACGAGATTGAGAGCTGACCTGCCGGTGGAGAAGCTGGTGGCTATTGCAATCTGGAAGCTGGCAACTCCAGACAGCTACCGATCGGTCGCAAACCAGTTTGGAGTGGGGAAGTCGACCGTTGGAATCATGTTGATGCAAGTTTGCAGGGCCATTAATCGCATCCTGCTCAGAAGAATCATGACTCCGGATAACATGCAGGACACTGTGGATGACTTTGCACAAATGGGTTTCCCTAACTGTGGAGGGGCGATAGATGGGACGTATATACCTATTCTGGCACCACGTCACCTGGCATCCGAGTACGTTAATTGGAAGGGTTATTTCTCCATGGTTCTCCATGTGGACCACTGTGGGCGTTTCATTGACATTAACGCAGGCTGGACCGGAAAGGTGCATGATGCATGCATCTTTCAAAACACTGGCCTGTTCAGGAAGCTGCAGGCTGGGACTTTTTTCCCAGAGCAGAGGATTACAGTAGGGGAAGTTTAAATGCCCATTGTGATCCTTGGAGACCCCGCTTACCCGTTAATGCCCTGGCTCATGAAACCCTACACAGGGAGCCTTGACAGCAGCAAGGAACGGTTCGACTACAGGCTGAGCCAGTGCCGAATGACTGGAGTGTGCTTTTGGCCGTTTAAAGGGCCGCTGGCGATCTCTGTATGGGAAGCTGGACTTGGCTGAAAACAGCATCCCCGCAGTTATATCCGCATGCTGTACCCTCCATAATATTTGTGAAGGAAGGGTGAAAGATTCAGTCAGGCATGCACCTCTGATGTTCAACCCCTGGAGGCTGAACAGCCAGAGAGCAGAGCTATTAGAGGGGCCCAGCATGGGGCTGCAAGGACTAGGGATGCCTTGAGGGAGCAATTTGAGGCTGAAAACCAGCAATAATGTCTGGTGCGCTGCACGGGACTGAAGTGCAGTGGTTCCAATGTTAGTAGGAATCTGTGTTTGCTAAGCTGATTTGCAGTGCCTTTTACTTTATGCAATAATAAAGAACGTTTTCAAAGCCAAAAAATCCATTTATTGAAAAGAAAATTAATTTATTGAAAAGAAACACAACTTCTTGGGAATCAGAAAGGGCAAGGGGGTGGGGTGGTGAATGGTACAATCACAGATTTGCATATGTCCTGTCTGGAGTGCTGTGCAATAAGTGCTGCACTTCAGGATGGCTATACTGCATGGTGATGGGGATTGAGTGCAGAGGGTAAGGGTCGTAGTTTTCAGGGCTGGGTGGTGAAGATACAGGTGTTGGAGGCAGCTGGTGGCGGTAAGAACCCGAATGTTGGGGAAAGTGGATTGGCAGTGACATGGGGGCACAAAGGAAAGAGTTTTGAGACAAGGGGTGCGGGGGGGAGGGGGGGCGCAGTAGTGCTCTACCTGCCTCACTATGAGAGCCTGGATAGAGTCCGCTTGGCGCTCCATGATGCTTATCAGCCGATCCATGCTTTGCTGCCGGTGCTCTGTGCTTCGCCGCCGGTGCGCTGCGTTTTCCTTGCGGATCCTGCGTTCACTCTCCCTCCACTCCTGCGCTATTTGATTCTCTGTAAGAGATTGATGCATCACTTGTTGCAGCATCTCTTCTTTGCTTTTTCGCTGTCTCTTCCAGAGTTTTTGCAGTCTCTCAGCTCGTGATAACATGGACGGCTGAGATCTCAAGGTTGCATCTGTAACAGCAAAATGCAACACTAAACAGAGGCAGCATTGTTTATACCAGATAGAGTAATGATTCCCCCGCACTTAAGGAGGGCACACATAGTCTACACAATAGCATACTTTTCCCGTCCCAAAGAGAGCACACATAACCCACAGGAACCCCAAAATGGTGAGTAAGGGGGACTGATTGTTTCAGGGCTGTACTGTCCTCTGGGTTTCTGTGCCTTGGGGAGAGCCAACAGCTGCAGGGGGGAACCTACACTGAACATTGTCCCAACATTTTCCACAGGAGTTCATCCTGGAAGGTATCTCGCTGCTGAGGGTGACCTGGGAAGTAAGGGAGGGTCTTCTACTGCAAAGCGGCTTCCGCCCTGGCCCATATGCAGTTTGCCTGTGTGCAGAAATGGTCCCCCCACCCCTCGCGGCACAGTGGCGCGGACACGTTAGCCTGACTGGGACAAGGACAATGGTGGCTCTCCCAATAAACCTGCGCAAGCGCATTGCCCACGATCTGGATGAGACTTTCGAAGAGATTACTGAGGCCAATTACCGTGATGTGATAGACCACATCAATGCACTATTCCACATCTAGGCAAGCATGCAGCCCTAACCCTCCTCTCCCAAAGAGTCCGCACAGAAAAAAAAAAACTTCCTGAAAAAAAAAAGCCGCTTACCAGGAACCTGCTCTTCTGTTTGTCCTCCACCAAGTACCGGCCACTGCGACTGGCTACCTTCCTCCTGGCTCGAGAAGAGCTCTTGGCTGCATGCCTCCAGGGATTCCGGGGTGTCTCCCCCCGCCCCAGCACCCTCACTCCCGCTTTCCTCCTCCTCCCCCCGCTCTGAAGTGTCCATGGTGGTGCTCGAAGTGGAGGTGGAGTCACCCCCAAGTATCACGTCCAGCTCTTTGTAGAATCGGCAGGTCGCAGGGTGGAGCACCCGAGCGGCCGTTTGCCTTGCGGGCTTTGCGGTAGGCACTCCGCAGCTCCTTCACTTTAATCCTGCACTGCGGTGCATCCCGGTCATGGCCCCTTTCCATCATGGCCCTTGATATGTGCCCAAAGGTATTGTAATTCCTACAGCTGCAGCGCAGCTGGGACTGGACAGCTTCCTCCCCCCAATCACTGATGAGGTCCAGCAACTCACCATTGCTCCATGCTGGGGCTCGCTTGGCACGTGGAGACACGGTCACCTGGAAAGATTCGCTGATAGAGGGCAGGGCAGTAGAGTTTGAACAGATGACTAGAGTGGCCAGAACAGGCATTGTGGGATAATGCCGAATACTTCTGGAGGCCAATCAGAGCGCATCGGGCGGCCACACTGGCGTTGCAGCACAGCAGCGGCAGCACAATACTCTTTATTCCTCTCGGGGAGGTGGAGTACCAGCAGCGCTGTAGCCGCGGAGATACAGCGCTGTATGTGCCTTGCCAGTGTGGACAGGGAGTGAGATACTGCGCTGTACGCGGCTTTATTGCGCTGTAACTCGCAAGTGTAGCCAAGGCTTCTGTCTCGTCCACCAACAGAAGTTGGTCCAATCAGAGATATTATGTTACCTACCTTGTCTCTCTAATATCCTGGGACCAGCATATCTACACCACCACTAAAAATATCTTAAAAGCAGCCATCAAAAGGTATGTCTACCCTTTGAACTGTGGATATAATTCCCAACTCAGGGAGATATACCTGAGCTAGCTGTGATTGAGTTAGCATGCTCAAAATAGAATTTAGCCACAGCAACATGAGTGGAGCGAGGGGCTAGCCATCCAGAGCATGTGTCTAATGTTTTGGATGGGTACATATGCAGGGCAGGAAGCCCCTCTTGCCACTCATGGTGGCACTCTATTTTTAGCATGCAAGTTCTATCAGAGCCAGCACAGGCATGTCTCCTCAAATTGGAAATTACACCTGCAGCTTGAAGATCAGACATACTCTTAGATACCTAATTCTAGTTTGACTATTTGCATGAAAGGGAGAAAGTATGGTCTTGTGGACGAGGCACTAGCCTGAGACTCAGGAGTGCTGGGCTCGAGTCTTGCCTTTGGCACAGATTTCCTGTGGGCAGGATCTACAAAGGGGTCTCAGCATTGCAATGCCTAACTTAAGGAACCCTGCACCCCAGTGAAATCTTCAGCCCCAAATTAGGCATCCAGGCTTCCTATACAATTAATGGTGAGAATTAGGCACCTCAGAATACAATTGATAAAAGCCAGCAAGCTGAGTGGGGAGCCACCTAAATTAGCCAGTAGAAAATACCAAGCCCTGCCCCTCAAAAAAAATTAGGCACCTAAATCCAGATCAGAGAGAGGTGCTTCTTTTCACTTAGAATTCACAGCTATGGACCCTCTCCTAGGGCTAGGTTGCTAAACCAGGTCAGCCCTTTCTCAAGAAAGCCCAAGGATGCAGTTCCCCTGTCACCCAATATCCCACCAGTTGGAGCATTTATCTTGGATATTCATTGGTCCAGAGAGACAGTAAGAATGACTCTATATCCTGATGACTAAGGCACCCACCTGGAAGGAGGGAGATGCAGATTCCAGGCACTGCTCCAATTAATATAATTATTTATACAACATAGAACAACTCTGGCAACAGAAACAGAGAGAAACACTGACCTAGGATATTGGAAACCTGGATTCAAATACCTTCTCCGCCTTAGATAGCAGAGGGATTGAACCTGGTCTCCCGCCTAAGAACATGCTTACTGCATTGGTTCCTACAGGTGCGATAGGCAGGGAAATACCTGGTTTGTGAATCCCACTGGGGAATAGGCATGAGCCATGCATCAGGATTTAGGTATCTGTTCATGTGCCCACTGGAAGATTTTTAAGTGTGTGGGGCACTTTATCATCAGAGATTTAGCTGCATAGGGAAAGTAGGACCCTAAAGGGTTAGGCAGCAGCTAAGCAGAGGTTTGAGGATATAAATTTTGGATTTAGGCTCCTAAATCCCTTTGGATTGAGCCTTGTTTGGCCTTGTGTAACTCACTTGGGTCCAGAGTCAGCAAAGCATCTGGGAATGTGCTTAAATTCATCCATATTCAACAAAGCAAAATAAAACATTCTCAAGTGCTTTGCTGAATCAAGTCTGCGCCTTGATTCTCAATCTGTAAAATGGGAGTGATAATTCCTTATCTAAATGCATAGATTGGGAGGCATTGCTTGGGCTTGTAGAGAGCCATACAGGGTATATACCCTAGGGTTCTGGTGTGTCTCTACTCTACTTGCCTAAGCAGTGTCTCACATTCCATACTGCTATTTTTACCAATATTAGCTAGGTGTGCAATGTTTTTACATGCCACCACAAGTGTGGACCTATCCTACAACATAGTAAGCTTCCACCAATATAATACTATTGTAAACTGTTGTATCTTCAAAATAAATCAGTGAGGAGCATATTATATAGACAATGTACTAAACACTAAAACTAAACTAAAGTTTAGTCCTTTATAAAGAACACAGCCTGATGAACTTTATGTATGAGAGAATTAGTGACATGAAGTTGTTAGGTAAGTGTACTTTAAGAAAACGTGCATGAAACACTTTGCACATAAAATATTAGTGATTTTTTTCCCCAATTTCCTTTGGTTTTGTCAAAAGGTAGAATTAAAATCAATACTTTTTACTAGTACATTTTGGGGTTTTTTTAAATTGTGTGTGACAGCAGAGGAGGGAAACTGAACATTTAATCAAAGTAAATTTCACTTAGTTTAGCTTTCTTTAAAACTGCTGTTGTATTGAAAAATGATCAGTAGAAATGAAATGTGAAGATGTTTGAGCAATCCATAACACACAAAATTGGGTACTGTCCAGTAAATCTCTACTTAAATATTTGTTCAATTTATGTACACATAAACAGGTTGTCAAAGGGCTATACAGTTAATATAAGACCAAGCAGGGTACTGCTAGATCAAAACCTGTTTGTCAGTATGATGTGATTTACTGCTAGGGTATTTTCTTCTTCAGCAAACACTAAAATGGAAGCTGTACTTCACAATATTGTCTGCTTTTGGCATCTAACATACTAGGTCAACTTTTCTTTTAAAAAGAATCCCGGTGGGAGAAGAAGTTCTTTTGTTGTGCACAGAGACACAATAGTACCATCAATTCAAAAGTAATAGACCATAACGAATATGTTGTGAATGTTACAAAAAAAAAACAGTTAAATATCTGTAAGATATGCACATCTGGCCAGATCCTCAGCTGAAGTCAATAAAGCTATGTCAATTTACATGAGAGGTGTGGGAGGAAGAGCGGTGTAGAAAGAGAGGAATGGGGAGAAGAGATGGGGTGCTCAAAAATTTCCATTGACACTGTAAGGGCTTGGTACTGGAGAACTTGTACTGCTCTGCTGCACAGAGGCAGGATATAGGGGGCAGGCTCATCTATTCTCTCCCTCTTTTTCCTGGCTATCCCTCTCTACCCTTTCAACTGCCAGTTCCTCTTCCATTTCCTTCACCTCAGTTTTTCCTTATCTTCTGCCCACTGCTATGCTGACCTATAAATAATTAGATATAGCTACCCTAACTGAGAAGTGTACAGACAGTGAAAATAAAGATTACTAACAAACCCTTCTCCCACTCTACTGTCCTTCTATTGTCTATCTTCACCTATTACATTTTGTCGGTTCTTAGAGTGTAAGCTCCTTGAGGTTCCTACACTGTCTTAAATAGTCTATAAAGCACCCAGCACACTTAAATCCTCATGGGCTAGGTTATGTTTGCCATGCTGCCCCAAGGGAATAAGGAGGCACTAGTGTGCCATACTACTGTTTCATAGAACAGAGTTTACCAGGAGCCACAGACCTTCTATATCCCTCACTCATGCAAGTCGGCATATAGGGGTGAAAATGGGTTGGCTACACTGATATAGTGGGGAACATATTCTGTGTCAGTATAGACCTATTGTGGTGTCTCCCCCCTTAAGCAGTAGGTGGGCCAAGAGGGAGAATTTGAGTCTAGGAAGCAGCTCCAAGCACCACATTGCTTCTTACCAATGGCAAATTACAAAATTGATTATCTAGCCCTATATAAATAGTACTGAGGTGGGTGAAATTTGTCAGCCAAAATTTTTTTGCCAAGAAATGCAAATCTGAGGACACCAAAACATTTCAAATATTCTTGTCAATTTTGCCAAACCTTTTTGGCTAAAAACAAACAAAACAAAAAACCCACAACAATTAAAAATAAGTTATGAAAAATATAAACCATTCATTTTGAATGTTTAAATGAAACATTTTGATTCAAAACATTTTGTTTAGGAATTTCCTTAAACAATTCAAAATGTTTTTGCATTTTGATTTCAATCATTTTTAAAAAACATTTTGTTCAATCTGAAATCACTTTTTTTTTTAAACCACACACACAAAACTTTTCCATTTGCTGGAAATTAAAAATATTACATCTATATATCTTTCAGTTCAAGCCAAAGCATTTTTTTAAATTTATTTTTCAGGATTACCAGTTAATCAAAAAATCCATTTTCACCCAGCTCTAGTCATGAGCTGTTTTAAGCCCAGGTCTTGCTTTTCATGTCAAGTGAAAATGGTGAGAATTTATTGGCCATATTATAGCTCAATGTCAAGGTAATGAGCAGAATTACTGTAGATTTGTCATACACTGCCCCCCCGCTCCCCGCAGTCCTACAATCTTGTTTTTCACAGCTCTCAACTCTGTGGGCTGCAAGGAGGAAATGTTCCTTGCAGCCTAATGTTTCTTTCAACAGTGAAGGGGTTTATTGAAAACAGCATTGGCTAGGGAGCTTGCATGTCAAAGGTTTCAGTCTGAAGGACAATTCTGAAATTAATTGAAAGTTTTCTCTCTGTTTGGAAGTTTTATAAATTACTCCTTTTTTTTGTTTTGTTTTTAAGTTCTTCACAGATCTACTTTGTTTTTGCCACTATTGAATACATTTCTTCAACAAGCAAATAGATTTTTATACATCCACACTGTTAAGTTTGCTGAAGGATTTGTGCTCTAGATAAATAATACCAAATTATATAAAAGGGATAATGAGTTATTGTTAGTTTTAACTTCTGCTTGCATCACTCTCTTTAACTAGGTTGAATTTTTAGGCACTATACATAGCTTACATTGCAAGCTCTCTGGGGCAGGAACTGTTGTTTTTGTTCTATGTTTGTATAGTACCTAGCAAAACAGGGTCCTGATCCAGAACCAGAGCTCCTAGGTGAAATTGCAATGCAAATAATAAATAACAATACACCTCTACCCTGATATAACATGAATTCGGATATAACGCGGTAAAGCAGTGCTCTGGGGGGTGAGGGGAATGCGCACTCCAGTTGATCAAAGCAAGTTCGATATGACATGGTTTCACCTATAACGCAATAAGATTTTTTGGCTCCTGAGGACAGCATTATATTGAGGTAGAGGTGTAATTAATAGGAATACATTTGCAACAGTGGGATGAAAGCATAACAATAGATCAACCACCCACTTAACATCTTTCATATAACCAATCAATTCAGTATAAAAATAACTGACAGGTACTTTTTAGAGCTATTTTATGATTGTTGTTTTTCCTATCCTTTAATTATCTGTAGTTTTTTATTGAACACATACTTCTAATGGACAATCTAGTGGCACCAGACTTCAAGTCTCAACATGTTTGTTTACTTTTATATGATATTTTAAAAGAAAGGACTATATCGTGCTCATTTCTCTGAAAAAAATAAATACAACACCAGTATGAATCCTTGCTTACTAGGTAAAATGGAATGTTTATTAGCAAATATTTGTGTACAGGAAGTGCTTTTGATTTAAAAATGTGTAAGTATACTGCTGTCCTCTACTGGATGGATTCAGAACTGCAGGGCTGCTGGACTGCAGCAAACTCACCTCAGACACTGCCACCATGTTTTATTTACAAAGAATGAATGAAGCCTAGTGCAGATTAAGTTGAACAAGTGGAACTTTATTAAACCAATAGTAAGTACTTGAAATGCATAGGACTATCTAGACTCCTTTAGCTAGGAGTTCTAAAGCAAGGGCAGAGGGGACAGTCTTTCCTGCAACTATTGAAATGTGTTGAGATTTCACTGCCAGTCAGATTTCTGTTTCTGAATCGCTATGCAAAATTTTTATTCTGGACAAAACCACCATCTCAGAACCTTTAGTATTGCACAGCTGCACCCACTACATGCTCCATGCAAAAGTCAGACAAATCCTCAGCTGTAGATTGGGCCAGGTGCACTAGAGGGAGCAGCCTTGCTCCCTGTGCATTCTTACTGCACATTGAAAAGTACTTTGAGAGACTAAGTCTCCCTGAGGCATAATCCTTCCCCACTGGGCAGTGCCAAAATCTAATCCTTAATAAGAACCTTGATATGGGTTATGTGTGTTTAATTAGGAAAGTGGTACATTGGAGGCAAATTTAGAATGAGCGTTCCCGTTCTTTAGCAATAAAGTGTTATTATCTAGTGATCTGGAAGCTGAGTGGATGTAAAATAAGCAGAGAGAAAATAAGAGAAGGAGTTTCAAAAGTGATCAACGGGAGTTAAGCCAACACTGAAGTCAGTAGTAAAACTCCCATTGTGAATGTCTTTTGTAGGAATTAGTAAACTGTGAAAGTCTTTGCTAAGACTTGGAATAAAAATGCCTGGTGTGATTTCTAATGATGAGGGTTGTTCTTGGTTTGGGAGAGCCAGAAATAAATCTGGCCAAGAATTTCTGGGTTTAGTCCCAGGACAGTAAAATTAAGATTTAAGAGTCTGTATCCTGTTTTCCATTATTCTCAAACAGAACATCTTTTTTTTTTTTAAAGAAAAAAAAAAGTAACTCCATTTTGGCCACATTCCTGTACCCCTTTCTAAGCTGTCTAGTTCCTCCTTAAAACTCTTTTTACTGATGCATAATAGGGGATTATGCTACCTTTCAAAACCAACCTACTGGCTTCCCAAAATGTTGCTGGAGAGAGTTACTAATATTTGTATTTTGATATATTTACCCACCGTAAGGCAATTAGTTTATAAAACCTGGACAATCTACTAACTGAATGAGACTGTTCCATTATCTATTTGTAGATGCAGAAAATAAGGGCATGGTCGGAGAATATGGTGTTCCACATTCTAGCTGCAGAGCTAAAATTATATGGTGAATCTGCTGAGCAGCAAACTTATTATTAGAGAGGCAAGGTGGATGAGGTAATATCTTTTATTGGACTAAGTTCTGTTAGTGAGAGAGAAGCTTTCAGGCCACACACACACACACACACCTCTTCTTCAGCTCATATTCACACTTTTTGCGGCATCCTTGATATTTGTTCCTAGCATAACCAGCTTCTGGAAATTTCCTGTTTCTTCCTCTAATTCCCTTTTCAGATTTGAGACTCTTTCTGCCCTGATTGTCTTCTTCTTCTCCTTGAATCCATCATCTTACATTAACATTGGAGCAAAAACTGATGCATTTACAAATTGTCTGTGATAAGCTTAAGGTGCCAATCTGCAAATGAACCAAAAGAAATGGGAGCCATTCCAGATAGAGGTAACATGCCTCCTCACTGATTGTGTGCTGAGGTAATTTCCACTGAGGGAAAAAAGGGGAAAGGGAAAAGAGAAAGAGAAAAAGTTGTGATAGCATAGAACCAACCAACTCCTCAGATATAGAATGTTTTATCAAGCTCTTGGTCCTATTACAGGTTCATTTATGGGTTTGCCAATATTGCAAAAATATTATATAGGTTTGGGGAGAAAGGGAAACTATTTCAATGATTATTAAGAATGTGATTTGCATTTGCAGAGTTAAAAAGGACACTTATGACCATTCCTGTCTTAGCTTACCCATGTTTCAAAACCTCTTTCACCTTAGTGAGATGTAAATGCTTTTGGAATGGAAACTTCTGTAGAGGATCTGATTCCAGAAGTGAGCTCTTTCTCTGGAGAGGATGCGCTGTCAGGTTGCAAACAGGAAGCTGAGCTTGGAAGCAGAAGCTGGAGTGCTGCTGGAGGAAAAGGAAGCTAGCAAGGGAGAACAGGGTTCAGTAGACGTTGAGGAGCCACATGCAGCATAGGAAGCTGAGCTGAGAAACAGGCTGCAGTAGGAACTGGAAAACCACATGCAGAGCAATCATTGAGTGACAGACATTGCAGTAGCTTACAGAACTTGTTGAGAAGCAGCAGACAGTGAGCAGAAGCCCTGCTCCCTGACAGCTGAGTAGCCATAAAAATAAAAATCGATGAATCTATAAAGGACTATTATGATCATCTAGTCTGACCTCCTGAATAACTAGGCTTGGAAAGATTAGATTTGTTGGTAAATGTTGATTTCACCATACACACACACACACACACAAAGGCTAAACAAATATTTCCATTATAATAACTGAAATTTACAGATATGCGAAGAAAAAAAGCTGCTTGAGAACTTAGAGTTGATTTAAGGGTGTTTATGTAACCCACATACCTCCTGAGTGTGGTGTTCTGTCCCATCTAGTGGCACCAAGACCACGTACAGAGAGAGAATTAAAGGAGTCTGCTCTACAGCCTTCACTAAGAGGTGGTTGGCTTTTAGCTCATGCAGTACAGGCTCATGCACTGAACTCCAAAGGTCTCAGGTTCTATCCCACCCACTGATGAGTGGGGTCTTTTGGTGTTATACCCACTTTGTAAGGTTTGACATGTGATTTTGACAATTTGTGTTTTAATGGTTATAAAGTTTAACTTTTTGAATCTCAATGTCTATTGTCAAAAGCAACAGAGGGTCCTGTGGCACCTTTAATGTCTATTGTCATTACACAATTACTGATTGACCTCCTCCATTCTGATCTCCCCATAATTTCCCACAGCGGTGACAATTTAAATCAATTTTTAAAATGTTTAAAAATAGACACTAAACGTTCAAAAATAAAAATCAGGTTAAAGAGCGTCGAGGTCTTGTACCCATATAAACTTGGATCAAGTTACCTTATAACCGTTTATTCAGTACTGTAAACTACACAGACTGAGCTTCTTTAGCATTTCACTGGAGGCAGGTTTTCCATTCCTATTGATCCTCTTGGGTAAGGGCCTGAAAGGAACTTTTGGAGACATTGAGCCAGCAAACCCAGACTCTTAAAGGGACAGCAGTATGAAGAAGGCTATCAATCATACCCAAAATATGAAAAGTACTGATGAACAGCACATATGGTGGCACTATTTGACAACCCCTGATGAAGAAAATTCCAGGATTGCCCTACCCAGTTTTGGCAAAGTAGAACAGGATTTACATGCATCTTTGTAATATTTCCTCAGTGGACTCCAGAACACTGTTGGGTTGTGACTGGAACATCAAATATACTGGATCCACCCTGCTGTCTGCTATGAAAAGACAGGTTTGGGAAGATATGTTAAAAACCATATCACTACAATGGTAATGAGGCACTCCAACCTGCCCTGAATTGTCTGGCAGTGTTTCAATTTGAAAGTAGCAACTCATGTTTTCTCCATAACTCACGGGTTAATATATACTTATTATTGCCACTTGGGAGTACAGCAATATCGAATTTTCATGCCACTACAGTGCTCCTTAAAGTTTAATGTACTCATGAAGCTTTAAGTGCTTTCTCTCTGTGTGTGACTGATGTGAGATATAACAGCAGTAAACCCTACTATTTTATTATTTGTTGCACAGTAATACGAGTCTTTCAATCTCTGTGTTGATGGATATAAAAAAAACCAAAACAAACAAAAAAACAACAACACAACAACAAATAAGTCTCCAAGAATAAAATACTCTGCAAGTGTCTTTGATACCCATTGTTTGGGTGAGGAGTTGTGGGGAAGCATTTAAAGAGTGCTCCTTTGGAATCTTCTTTTCTCTCTTTTCTTTTTTAAGTTATGAGCATTTTGAGGTGCATAGATTTACCGTGTGGAATTTGAGGCTTAGAACAACATTTGCCCCACTCTCTGGTTCTCTAACATGCCTATGGAAGAAAATGCATCCTAGCAGGTTATGTCCCAATGTTCTGGGATCACCACTTTCAAAGTACTCACCCTATAGCTACAAGCTTTATTGATGATAGCTAAGCAGTTTTGCAAATTCGTTCTAAGCACCAACATGTGGTTATAGGTGGCCAAGACTGGTTGTCCATGATTCTATAGGAATTGTTTAATAGAAAATATTTTGTTCCTATTTTCTCAGAAACATCTGGCCTAAATGTTGTGTTCTTATATCCTGGTCCCCTAGGTGTCAAGAGGAGTTTTCTCTGAGCTCCTAGAAAGGAGCTTGTTGCCAGGATAAGCAGTGTTCTGGTGACCTTAGAACAGTTGGAGTGTAACTTCTCTGTTTCATGTTCGTTAGGTCATTCTTGAGCAAGTCACAAAGGCTTTGGATAGTATAGTGATGGAGCCTATACAGCTAAATATTCCCCTGCTTGATGAAATCCAAGAAGCTCTAGCAAGTCTGGTAGGCCTTGTTGGAAATAAAACTTGTTTTCTCCTTCCACAGCCTCCTGAGGAAGTAGTGGCCAAACTTTGTAGGCTGCTCCAATGCCTCCTCCCCTCCTACAAATAAGGATCATGGTCTCTCCTCCCTTCCCTACCAACAAGCAAGTCTTCCAGCAATTCTTTTCTCCTTCCCTATAGCAATCTACCCAGACCCCACACAGTAACTTCCCTAAACCTCTATCTGACTAAGAAGAACCGGAGTACTTGTCTATCTGTCCTTACCAGTAAGCTACGTCCTCTGCTTGTCTTGGTCAGAGACTCTTTTTCTTGGGCTTCCTGTTTTAGTTGATGCCTCTTTTGTAGCTTAGCTGCTGGCTTAGTAGTTAATGGGTAGTTGATTTTTAACTGACATGTCTTTATATTTAGTGGGTATGCTCTGTCCACACCTAATGTTCAGGCACCTTTCCATATAGCTTCCTAACCATTGTGAAAATCCCAGTTGGCTGCTTAAACCTTTGTCTATACTACGATGCCTAACATTTATGCACTGCTAGCCCTATACACTCAGAGGTCCTGGCCCAAATTTAGTGCGCTGTAAAGAAACTCTCTTAACTTTCATCAAGGCAGCTATGTGCTGGCTAAGTGTTTAAAGCCCAAGTTTGGGGGCTACAGATCTTTGAATATCCAGGCAATGTCAGCCATATGTATGGAGTATTCACACAGCACTAACTAAATCCCCAAAGTTCTATTCCAGCATGCACTGATCTTACTGTAAAACCTAGCTTTGATTCTCTGAACATAGTGGGTTTTGCAAAGTCCTGCTCAAGAATCTGGAACTTGGAGGCATTTGTTTTAAGTCATTCACACATTCCAATTTCTCCACTTCTCTGAGTCTGATGTTTTTTGGCTACAAACTGCTTTGTACTCAGACCTTGTTCCCTCCTGTTACTTCCAACTGTAATCAATTCTCTGGCAGGCATGAATATGAACCTTGCCTTTATTCACACCTTCCCCTCCAAAAAACATATTTAGGTACCACAATACCATGATCTCCCTCCAACTACCAGCTTACACTAAAATGGTTGTGTTGATTCCTTTCCAATGTGTAAGTTTCCCCCCAGTTCAGTGTTGAACTATTTCACATTTCCTTTAGGCTTTCCCTTTATGGTGTGCCGGTTGAGTGCATTTAGATTTGCAATGAGAAGATGACATAACAGGAGACAGCTTGTGAGCTAAAGCCCTTGAGCTTTGAGGGGCTTGTCTGCCTGAAGGGAGAACACAGTTCACTGTAGCTCTACTAAAGTTCCATTTTGTTAATAAATGTATAACATGTAGCAGGCTAAATGAAAAAAATGAAACTCTGTTATAATTCCTAAAAGGACCTCAGGGATGTGTTAGACTGACAGGACACCAATTTGTATCTTTTCCAGGACATTATACTGATGGAACATCAGAATCATTTTATAGGGGTGAATACTACAAAACTTTCAAGCAGTCTCTCAGCTGGAATAGACTTTGGAATGTAGTTACAATGAAAGTGCATTTTTACCCTTTATCTGTCTGTTATTTCTATCTTTTATGAACATGGGAATAGACTGATATTCCTAAAATACATCTGACCAAAAGCAAATCTCAACTCAAAGGAATGAATCACTATAGGATAGAATACCTATAAGACCCACCCCACTTATTCTGTTCTTAATTAATTATCCTGCCTGAGTCTACTATTGTCCTATTTTGTATAATAAATAGCATATCATATTACCTAAACTTATTAATTCCTTCTTACTGATTCTTTTTAACTTTTGTTGTCGTTGTTGTAAATTAGTTTCTGCACAGGCACACATTGCTCCCTGCCCCACCCAAATTTAAATAACTAATTACTACCTTTGTTGCTCTGCTGTCCGTATTATCAATGTTAATTCCGGGAGGTGGGGGGGAGGAGGAGAGACCTTGAGTCCGATCCTGTCCTCAGTATGAGTTGAAGTTGATTAAAGTTATTTGATACCTGTGGTAAGAGAAACAGGCTTATTGAAATTACTAGTTATTATATTATTTGTTTGGTGCTGGTGTCAATGGGTCCCACTCAGGATTGGGACTCTATTGTGTAAGGTGCTGTACAAACACGAAGAGGGAAAGTACTTTCACCAAAAACCAGATAATCTAATTTGAAAAATAAAAGGTGCAGTAAACTAGTGTAGAAAATAACAGGAAGGACTGGGCTTAGACTGCTCCCTTTTTGAGGCACGGAATGTGTCTGTGGCCTTGTCTACACTACGAGAGTAGTTCGATTTTACTTGCATCGAATTTTTGTAATCGATATTGCAAAGTCGAACGTGTGTGTCCACACTAAGGACAGTAATTCGACTTTGTGCGTCCACACTAACGGTGATAGCGTCGACATTCGAAGCGGTGCACTGTGGTCAGCTATCCCACAGTTCCCGCAGTCCCCTCTGCCCATTGGAATTCTGGGTGTAGCCGGCAATGCCTTCTGGGTAACAAAATGAGTCGAGGGTGCTTTTGGGAAACTGTCGTCATCCGTCCATCACTCCCGCCCTCCCTCCCTGAAAGCGCCGGCGGGAAAACAGTTCGCGCGCTTTTCCAGTCATTGACAGCGCGGACGCCACTGTACTCCGAGCATGGAGCCCGCTGCGACCATCGCTGCAGTTGTGGCCGCTCTCAACGTCTCGCAGCTTATCATAAAGGTTTCCCTGAGGCAGATGCAGAAAAGTCAGGCAAGGAGGCTACGGCACCGCGGTGATGTCCTGAAGTCTGAGAGTAGCACAGACCTGTCAGAAAGCAGGCGACCCAGCGCCGAGGACATCACAGTGGCAATGGGTCATGTTGATGCCGTGGAACGGCGATTCTGGGCACGGGAAACAAGCACTGAGTGGTGGGACCGCATAGTGCTGCAGGTCTGGGATGAATCCCAGTGGCTGCGAAACTTTCGCATGCGGAAGGGAACTTTCCTGGAACTTTGTGAGTTGCTGTCCCCTGCCCTGAAGCGCAGTGACACCCGGTTGCGAGCTGCACTGAGTGTACAGAAGCGAGTGGCCATAGCCCTGTGGAAGCTTGCAACGCCAGACAGCTACCGGTCAGTCGCGAACCAGTTTGGGGTGGGCAAATCTACCGTGGGGGTTGTTGTGATGCAAGTAGCGAAGGCAATCGTTGATGTACTGCTGCCAAAGGTAGTGACCCTGGGAAACGTGGAGGCGATCATAGATGGCTTCGCAGCGATGGGATTCCCAAACTGCGGTGGGGCCATAGATGGAACTCACATCCCTATCCTGGCACCGGACCACCAGGCCACCCAGTACATTAACCGAAAGGGATACTTTTCCATGGTGCTGCAAGCACTGGTGGACCACAGGGGACGTTTTACCAACATCTACGTGGGATGGCCGGGCAAGGTTCATGACGCTCGTGTTTTCAGGAACTCTGGTCTGTTTAGACGGCTGCAACAAGGTATTTACTTCCCGGACCACAAAATAACTGTTGGGGATGTGGAGATGCCTATAGTCATCCTCGGGGACCCAGCCTACCCGCTAATGCCCTGGCTCATGAAGCCCTATACTGGCGCCCTGGACACTGAAAAAGAACTCTTCAACTACCGGCTGAGCAAGTGCAGAATGGTGGTGGAGTGTGCTTTTGGCCGTCTCAAGGGGAGATGGAGAAGCTTACTGACTCGCTGTGATCTCAGCGAAACCAATATCCCCATTGTTATAGCAGCTTGCTGTGTGCTCCACAATCTCTGTGAGAGCAAGGGGGAGACCTTTATGGCGGGGTGGGAGGTTGAGGAAAATAGCCTGGCTGGTGATTACTCACAGCCAGACAGCCGGGCGATTAGAAGAGACCAGCGGGAAGCGCTGTGCATCCGGGAGGCTTTGAAAGCAAAGTTCCTGAGTGAGCAGGGTAACCTGTGATTTTATAGTTTGTGTACTGAGAAGCTAAACCTGCCCCCGTTTCTTTACCCAGGTAATGTTGACTATCCTATCCAGTTACATACCCCCTTCACCCCCCCTCCAACACACGTGTCGAAATAAAAATAGTTCTACTTTGTTAAAGCACACCGTTTTCTTTAATACTGTTTTAGCGGGAATTTTTTAAAACTGGGACGCAGACTGTGGTGCGGGGCGGGTCTAGTGTTGTGATGCGAATGCAGCTTCTACACTCAAGGATTGACAGGCTCCGCTGCGGTGGGATGCTTGTTTCAACGGAGCCTGTCACCCCTCCTGATCGGGACTGTGTGTATGGGAGGTCTATTTGACTTTGTGGCAGGGGGAGGACGGTTACAGATCCCATGCTGTGTGGCTCTGTGATCCTGTCTAAGGACCGGCGCTTAAGATCTGTAACTGCCCTCCCCCGCCACAAAGTCACAGAGCAACCCACCCCCCCCAACATTACATCAAAACAACCTCCCAGACTAACCGGGGCAACTAGTCACTGCATCACTGCACTGTGTATGTGCCCTGCTGCTGTGCCTGCCCCCGACTATGTACCCTGCCAAAGGAGACTGTCCTGTCCAATTTCCAACCCCCTTTCCCCTCCTCCTCCAAAAGAACATGATTGAAACAGTAGTTAACAGAAACGAATTTTTTATTATCAACTACACATGGCATTGGGAGGTGAAACTTGGACGTGGGCTTGTGTCAGGCGGGAAGGAAAGAACTTTTCAAATTTTGGGAAATGAGAGCCTTCTGCTACTAGAGCTCTCTGCAGGGGTGGAGTGAGAGTTAGCAGGGACTCTGCCGCCTCTCCTTCTTTGCACTTTGGGTGAGGTGGGTATGGGACTTGGTGGCGGGGGAGGGCGGTTAGAGATGGACTGCAGCGGGGCTCTGTCCTCCTGCCTCCGTTCCTGCAGAACATCCACAAGGCGCCGGAGCGTGTCCGTTTGCTCCCTCAGTAGTCCAAGCAGCGTTAGAGTCGCCTGCTGGTCTTCCTGCCGCCACCTCTCCTCCCGATCCATGTTGGCTTGGTGCATTCGGGTCAAGTTCTCCCGCCACTGGGTCTGCTGTGCTGCCTGGGCTTGGGAAGAGGCCATAAGCTCAGAGAACATGTCCTCCCGTGTCCTCTTCTTCCTACGCCTAATCCGCGCTAGCCTCTGGGAGTGTGATTCCAGGCTAGGTTGTGAGACAGTCGCAGACGGGGCTGTGGAAATGGGAAAAAGGGAGTGAATTCCTCAGAAAGATAAATGTAGTTGTGAACAAAGAACATAGTCTTTCTCTGTGAACAAGACCATGCACAGCACCTTTCACATGCGCACTCAGCACAAGGTCGAATTCTCGGCCTTCGCATTCTGTGCCTGGGGTCTTGAACAGCACATTTGAGAAGCGAGGCAGCACAACGGAATTTCTGTTGCAGGCAGACATGGTAAGCCGTACACTTGTGGCAGTTTAAAACTTTTATATTACCACTGGCCTCATTTCACATTTAAATCAATGTCAGTCCCTGCTGCCAGCAATCCGGCAAGCGGGAACTCTGCCCCTGTCCCACCCCCTCGCGGCTGTCCCCGGGAATGATCCCTTTCGGCTGCCCCTCTCCCGCCTCCACCGCGTGGCTGCAAACCAGCGGTGACAGTTCTGTAAAGGAACGGGAAAGCAGTCCCAACACTAACATTCCCCTACCTAATTAAAAGCAGGTCACCATGGCCGACATCACCCTGATGAGGATCTCCGAGAGCGACAAAGAGAGAATGCTCCGGGAAAGCCTCCAAAGACCAGGGCCGTATGCCGCCCTGCTGTGCAGAGCAATGATCCCCGAGTACCTGATAATCTCGTGGCGCGGCAACGTGTCGTACTTCGGAGGACCCAATAAGGCCGCTCTCCCCAAGAACCTCATGCAACGGCTTTCAAGTTACCTCCAGGAGAGCTTCATCGAGATGTCCCAGGAGGATTACTGCTCTATCCCCGCACATATAGACTGCATTTTACTGTAGCTGCAGTAGCAGGGAATACACAGTAGAGCGGCTTGTGCAGGACAATCACTGAAAACCGGACATTGCTAGATTTCTTTTCAAAACTTGCACTGCCCCTTACTAAACCGTTAAGCGCCTAGGGCACACTAATCATGAACAACCCATTCTTTTAATTGTTAATATTCCTGTTTTGTTAAAAATAAATGTTTAGATGTTTACAACACTTACTGGCTGATCCTTCACCAGATTCTGTGTCCGGGGTAATGGCTGGGGACGCTTCGTAGGGGATCTCTGTAAGGGTGATGAAGAGATCCTGGCTGTCGGGGAAATCAGCGTTGTGAGAGCTGCCAACTGCCTCGCCCTCCTCATCTCCTTCCTCATCTTCCCCGTCCCCTAACATGTCTGAGGAACCGGCCGTGGACAGTATCCCATCCTCAGAGTCCACGGTCACTGGTGGGGTAGTGGTGGCGGCAGCACCGAGGATGGAATGCAGTGCCTCGTAGAAACGGGATGTCTGGGGATGGGATCCGGAGCGTCCGTTTGCCTCTTTGGTCTTCTGGTAGCCTTGTCTCAGCTCCTTGATTTTCACGCGGCACTGCGTTGCATCCCGGCTGTATCCTCTCTCTGCCATGTCTTTAGAGATCTTCTCGTAGATCTTTGCATTCCTTCTTTTGGATCGCAGCTCGGAAAGCACGGACTCATCGCCCCACACAGCGATGAGATCCAAGACTTCACGATCAGTCCATGCTGGGGCTCTCTTTCTATTCACAGACTGCATGGCCATCACTGCTGGAGAGCTCTGCATCGTTGCCAGTGCTGCTGTGCTCGCCACGATGTCCAGACAGGAAATGAGATTCAAACTGGCCAGACAGGAAAAGGAATTCAAATTCAAATTTTCCCGGGGCTTTTCCTGTGTGGCTGGTCAGAGCATCCGAGCTCGCACTGCTGTCCAGAGCGTCAACAGAGTGGTGCACTGTGGGATAGCTCCCGGAGCTATTAGCGTCGATTTCCATCCACACCTAGCCTAATTCGACATGGCCATGTCGAATTTAGCGCTACTCCCCTCGTCGGGGAGGAGTACAGAAGTCGAATTAAAGAGACCTCTATGTCGAACTAAATAGCATCGCAGTGTGGACGGGTGCAGGGTTAATTCGATTTAACGGCGCTAACTTCGACATAAACGCCTAGTGTAGACCAGGCCTGTGTGTTTGTAGCATGCCTAACATTATGGGGCGCAATGCACATGGAGACCTCTGGGCACTACTGCAAAATAATAAACAACATCTGCTAACCCTGACTATTGCTTAACCCAGCCATTCTTAATTGGCTGATTTCTCACAGGTATCATGAGAGAAATGGAACATTAAAAGAGATTTGAAAGGGGAGTGTAATGGATATAAACACCTTAACCAAAGCTAGTTCCAACTTTATTATTTTTTCCAGCAGATGGCATGTATAGAATGGTCACACCCACTCTCAGTTCTTTACAGATTGCCCCAAAACAAAGAACGGAGGCAAGACCAGTCTGTATGAGGAGCAAGAAATGTTTTTACAAGAAAGCACTGAAAAGTGAAGAAATAGTAGTAGTACCATCACTAGTTGTGACTGCACTTACATACAAATGTTAAACAATATTTGTGCATTGCATTTTATACAGAGAGTAAAAGACTAAAGGGTTTATATTCAAAGGTTCTGACTGCAACTGATTCGATAGGAGTAGATTAATGGGTCCATGGAGGGGATCATTACAGGATCAGGACTTATATCTTTAGCATTGCATAGTTTAAGAAACATAACCTAGTATAGGACAAAAAATGAATGCTTTTTTCCAACTGAAACTTCAGAGGACATATATCCTCTGAATAGGCAATTGTGTAATTGCCTAATTTGGGAACTGGCAATGGCACCAAGGTCAAGATCCTTCCCCAAGTGCAGCTAAATATTTAACGACCAGCAAATAATCAGAACTTCAGGTTTAGGTCTCCTTCAGAAGACATTGCCACAGTACCTTATCACCCACTACCACCACTCTGGGGCATTTATTTAATACTGATTTACAGGGAAGGGTTCTACTTGCTGAACCCCAGTGCTACTCTCTGCAACATATAAGTGCACTTTCCAGGTCTCCCACTCACAGACCGGCCCAGCCTAACCATGATTAGATCTAACAGCAGGACAGTTCAAGGTGGATTAGCAAGAGATGTAAGGTAACCAGTTACTAGGGAAAAAATCTTGAAAAGCAAATTCTGAAAAAATAATGAATTCTATTAAACATTTTAGAGAAATACTTATAAAGCTCTGGAATCAGTACCCCCAAAAACTTCAAATTTTCTTTTTTCCTATTTAGCTCCCATCCCTATGCTAATTCTTCTTCTCCGCTTCAATTTCAAAACTCATCAGCATTATTATCTTCAGAACCTGAGAGGAAAAGTTCATTTGGGGCATTTTCTAGGTTATCAGCTCAGCTCATACAGCTGCAAACACAGCTGGAGTTGCAATTGCCACTGATTTGCATTAACAGTTAACAGTGTGGAATGCTCACACATGGTGTTTCTGCAGTATGTAAAATCCATATATTCTCTCTTGTTTTTCAATCAACAGAGGACGATTTATTTGTAATGTTGAAACTTGGTTCCTAGTGCCCATTCAAGAACAGCCAAAATTAGTTAATATTTATAGTAGCTAAATTCTAAACTCAGATTAGATGGGCAAGTATCACTATGTAAAAAATAGCTACTGCTCACTACCAAAAATGTACGCATGTGTATGAGCTCGGGAGACTGGAAATAAACCAGAAAAGATTCTGCTTCAAGATTATGGTTTGAATATGGACTATTCAATAATAGATCAATAATAAATGGAAATTGTTATTAGCCAATGGCTGTTCACTGATCTGTGTAGAGGGGTTTGGTGGTCCTAGTATACATCTATCCACATAATAGTTGGTACTAATTGTTATTCTTTCTGGAAGACTCAAAAGGAGATAAACAATGGAACAGTCATATCGGCTAAACTACCCTACCAAGCTCAGGCCTTGTCTACACTAAACTTATAAAGGTATTTGAAAATATTTTCAAGCACACTTGCAAACTATTGCAGTTTCTGTCTGTGATTTCTCTGATTGCTAGCCATTCATAAAATGGTGGGTCTTCTTAAAATTAATTAGTTTTTAACTGCACCAACTTAACCCTCTGGTTAGCTTCACCAGGGATAAGGCTGATTCCTTAATCCCACTATAATGTTGGGTAATGTTAGAATCTAACTCTCTCCCTTTTTTTATATTACTGCTGTTATTTCTGATAAAACAGACTCCATGGGGTAGGAAAATAACATAGAAAACTATTATTTATTTACCATTTTTGACAGGGTGCTGGACGAGGAGTGCTTAATCAGCCCTCTGCCACACCAGCTCCAATTAAGGGGAATAGATTGGAGCTGGCTGAATAGTCCTGTGCCTGCCTGGCAACTAGAAACAGCTGCCAGCCTAATTAGCCAGGGGCTATAAAGGCTGGAGGGGGAGAGCAAGGGAAAGGCAAGAGGGATGGGTGGCTCTGGTCTGCTGAGTGTGATGCCTGGCTGTAAAATTCTGTATATAGCTAGTAAGGACGGGGGGAGAAATAGATATAAATAAAGAACACTGGTGATTGTATCAATCTGAGGTGTCCCTGACTGGTTTTTGAGGGTAGCAGGATCAGAAGCAAGATGGGCCCAGCTGTGCCTTGCTATACCATTGGACTTTAGTAGAAATGTGTATAAAAATTGGAAGGGAAAAAACAAACTAGGCTTGAAAAAACAAGAGTTATTACTAAAGGGCCCAGTATAACCCAGATTGGCCTCAAGAGCATTTAAAGCATACTTAAGCATGTTTGGTAATATATAGCATGGGTTTAGCTAAGACTCTTATGTAATATAGTTATCCTTTGTGTGGAAGAGGAAAAGCCCTGTAATGTAAATCCCATCCTCTGGAGAGAAGGGGGTAAACTGACTACCTAAAAATATTCACACATCCCCAAAACTAAGTAGAAGACTCAGTTTCTCTTCAGGCCCCACTCTCTTGTTCCTAGTGCAGGGTTGATAGGGAACACACAGGAGACTAGAGATCATTGGCACCTCTGTTAACATATTGTTGATAGTGAATATCCTGGCAAAGTATTTCATACTGATGTAGGCATGCAACTCCCACTCGCCAGCCCTGATCCCAGGTTCCAGCAAGAGCAGCACTGCTTCAGGGAAAGTGTCTCCAAGATGGCCCCCTTTCCCTGCTGCTTCTGATGGGCCCACGAAGGGAAGGGAGAGAACAGGGAGAAGCGGAACACCAGTGGCTGCAGAAATCTCCAGCCCAGGAGAAGAAGCTACCACCCAGCCTCAGTAGTTCCTGAGGCAGCACATTGAGAGCAAAACACATGGAGGAGACTGCCTCCTGCCGAACCACCAAAATATCTGATGAATGGGGAATGGACAGGGAAGTGAACAAAAGGGAGATGAGAAAAGAGGAAGACCTAGAGTAAAAGGAAGGAGAAGTACATGGAAGAATTGTAGGCTGGTTGAAGAGAGGAAGAGACAACAAAGGGAGGAGCTGGAAAAGGGAGGGAAGTAAAGTGGATCTATTGCAAGTTACAAGAAAGGGCATGTGTATGGGAAAGGGGGGTCAGAAGTGGACAGACTTTTAAGTAGAGAGGTCTCACTCGTAATTTGTATTTGAGGCATGTCCATATATTATGAAACCTTGAACTGATGGGGGCCCCAAAGTTAAAGAACAACATCTGCAGTTGTGGAAATAGAGATTATGCCTAAATGGGAGGAAAGAAGTCAGCAAGCAGGGAAGTAATTTTAGAATGATTTGTAAACCAGGGTAGAAACTGAATTTGATTCAGGAGTGGGTAGGTAACCAATGAAGATGATGGATGAGATATGGTCACCCTTTCAGGGACAGCTGCATCAGAGCCATGGAAATTTAGATTGATGCATTTAATTTACAGCATTCATATGCAAGTACAATACCTATATAAAAAGTAGAGCACCTACCTTAGAGCTTCGGAATATCTATAACAGAACACTATGATAGGAATACTATTGCTAGGACATGTGATCCTTTACTGACACAGGTGTTTAAAAAAAGGCCTCAACCTCATAGAAACAACCTACTCGTGGCCTTTTTCCATTCTAAGAAAATGGAAGAAAGAGAAATTAAATGCAATGTAGATTCCTCTCTTCCATGGACTGGTCTGCTGAACATGAATATAGAAGTAAAACAAATACTCCCCAAATCGAAATGAAAGCCGAAATTCAGGCTAATAGCAGCAGTGCACAAATGACTGTTGCCTTAATTGAAACACAGAATAAAGGGGACAGCTTGTGGCACACATCCTTAGAGCCTGGTGACCTTTCATGTATCTAACTCTGCCCAAAAATCTGTCTAAGAGGGCCAGGGACCAAAACAAAAAAAATATATTTTCCAGTCTTAGGGCCTGTTCCTGCAACATGATTTCTACAGGGAGGTGCTGAATGCACTCAACTGTCATTAGCTACACTATGTCAGAATCTTACAGAATTCAGCCCTGAGAATCTTCTTTCTTTGTAATATTCTGCTTAATATGTTCCAGAAATGAATTGTTTTATACAGAAGAACACAGGGACAACATGACAATTACTAGATATAACCAGAGCTTGGTAAATACTTAAATATTCCACTGATATTTGCATGAACTTCTAAACAAATGCACTTTGCCTTTGCTTGCATTCATTTTGTTTCTTTTTCCGTTGTGGGTAAAAGTCACCCTGTGCAATGAATCTCTTTAGATGTTAAGTAGGACTGAAGTGAAGCATAGGTTCTGAGCTACTGTTTTGCACTCCTTTGTGGGTGAATTTCATCTTTGGATAAATATTTTAATAAATGAGTTTCCTGGCAGATATTTGTACAAACATATTTTCAGAGAATATTGGAAAATATTCACACAAAGAGAAATTTGAATGTTTAAATATGAGCATTCATACCAGAAACCAGATTCCCCTCCCCTGAGTCATAATTATCTAGTCAGAGAACAGAAACAAACCATGTGATATAGCTATTCAATCAAAGCTGACTAGCATAGTTGAAAGTTCAGTCATTGAACAGTCACACAACAAACTTCTCATGAACAACCTACAGGCCAAGAACTACTGACAGAAATGATTTGAGGGCCCAGTTCTGCCAACCTTGCTCACACTGAGTGGATACTTTCTCTAGGCACAGTCCTCTGGATTGGCTACTGGTAGATTGAGGTAGTAATCATCCTGGGTAAGACTGGCAGAATTGGTCCCTTTATTACTACAAATGATGAATGAATTTAAGAGAATGTTCACTTTTCTCTCTGAAAACTGTCTATAAGAAGTTTAAGTACAATTCATATAATAAATTATTCTCTATGAACTATTCACCCAGTTCTACATATGCAAATACACCAATTTCATTTTTTTGGACTTGCATTTGCTGCTTTGACTGCTCATACACGAAGAAAAGGGTGTGTGAAAACCCCAACTTTCATGAATGCAGGGTCTGAGTGTGTATAATTGAGCATTTGAAAATCTGGGTCTAATTCTAGTAAGAATTAAAATGCATTTATTTGGGATGGGCAAACTACAAAACTTCAGAGCATGGGTTTGGATGAACATCCAAATTACATCTAAAATGCATCCAAACCGCATTAATCTGTAAAATGGTGTCAGAAATGTCCTGGGACAAGAAATGGCTTTCTCATGATTTTTGCACTTTCACTTTCAGACAGAAAAAGAAAACAAAAACATACATTTCAGACCCCTCCACCCCCACAAAAAAAGAAAGGTTCAATTTGCATTTGAGTGTAAAAATGGGATAAAGTTTAGGGGATTCTACTTTTTCTGAATGCATTCATCTATCCCTATTGTTTAACTAAAATAGTTGGTAAAACCTCATTAAATATTTTCCCTTCCATATTTATTATGCATTTTACACATTAATGCATTGACAGTCAATAACCGGAAAGAATTTCTCATAGTATGAGTACTTAAACTTGTTGATATCTCTTCCAACAGAAACTGGAGGTGTGGTCAAAACAGGGATGTTAGAACTTTTCTAATCCCTTTGGACGATCTTCATAGTTATAGAAGTTATTACATTGGAAAGGATTTGGTAATGGGCTTCATTTCATGTTCAGAGATCAATATGGAGAACAGGATTAATGGAGAAGTGAATTACTGAATTTATTGACTAGAGAAGGGTGTTGCAGCACCTTCTGTCTACATAACAGAGAGATGCTGGTATATTATGTTTTGCTGCAGTGTGAGATGTTCCTCCCATAGGAGATCTTTGAAATATTCCAGGATAGGACAAATGCTGGCTGTAGACAAGGCATGTGATATGTCAAAGGTATGTTTGATGCTGTGACTTGATGCTATTGTTCATAATACACTCTGTTGTTAATGGATGGGGCAGAGACTGTGGTAGTGTATTGTTCCTGAACAGACAGGTGCTCATTAACTTCAGGAATAGGTATTAATAAACCTAATTAAAAACCTGTAGAGAAAGCATGCTGGCAGGGTTAAGGCATTAGGGGATGTAAAAGAAAATGTAGTCTGTCTTGAAATATCAGTTAAATTTAATGTTTTGAATAAAGGGACAGTCTTAGAAAGATTAGCTTGATTTAAATAGCTCATTTAAGTGTTTCAGCTCTGTGATCCAAAGGTTTGACAAATGAAACAATAACCATTGGCTTCAGTTTGCAAGTGTAATGTTTGCACTTATTTTTCCCTTGCTATAATGCTCACTATTGAATGCCATAATGGAAACTGCTTTATTCCTTCATGTTTTCCACCCTAAATTTTAACAATTGTCTTCTTTTAATGAAAAATTGTGACAGAAAAAGAGATCCTGTCAGCAGCTATTTTTCCAGCCACAGACTTGCACATGTATCCCATATTTTTTATCCATCTGTGTTTGCCTCTCAGTCTGTCTTAAAAAATAACAATTTATTTTTGAACTACTTTAGCAATATTTAACCACTGAACCCTTTAATTACTTATGCTGCTGACAAGCAGGGCTCATTCAAATGCAGTGAGAAAATAGCTTTGTAAATGCAAGCTGAATTAAAATGGTAAACGAGCAAACCTTTCCCTTTTTGATATGCTGCCAGTTTTACAGCAGAATGTGAGTAGCCACAGCCAATGTTAATAGATGCTGAAGTTACCCAGTTTATACTTGCTGATGAATAGTTTACCAAAGAGACCTGGCATGCTGAAAATTCAGTTTCTAGAATTACCTGCACAAAAGGTGTCCCTTAAAACTATGTGTTTCACAACCAGGAAGAGG
This sequence comes from Chrysemys picta bellii, assembly GCF_011386835.1. Lineage (NCBI taxonomy): Eukaryota > Metazoa > Chordata > Testudines > Emydidae > Chrysemys > Chrysemys picta. The sequence goes on from NC_088795.1 coordinate 85,536,476, forward strand.
GCAGTCAGTCCCTGTGGTTAGAGCAAGAGTTGGGAGTCAGGCCAAATCAGGTACCAGGAGGTCAGAGTCTAGAACAAGCCTGAGAGCAAACCAAGAATCAGGCATCTGGAGTCAGGCAGAGTCAGGTTAGGAGGAAATCAGGATCAGGTGCCAGGTTACACACACAAGTCAAAGAGCAAAGTCAAGCACAAACCAGGGTCATAAGCCAGAGTCTAGGGTCTATCACCAGCTGAAGTAGAGACAGACCAGCAGATTTCATTGTTGCTCAGACAGTTTCCCATCATGGCTTCCTGGTTTAAGTACCGATACCAGCCAATCAGTGGGCTATGAGGGGCCACCACTCAGGTCCTGCTGGGCGGTACTTCCTGACAATCCAAGCCTCAGAGGGTCCTCCCATGGGTGCTTAACCTAAACCTCTGGTGGTGATGTAGTAGTATCAGCAGTATAGAATCCTATGGTCTCAAATTCCAGCCCTGCTGGTTCTTACAGTTTTTGGAGTAAGCCTATATATATAAATATATATTGGATGGATCTGGTTAATCAGATGTCATTCTTCTGATTGGTCCTTTGCCTTTTATTTATAATTTCCAGTTTGTGTCAGCTTTCTTCAGTGTATTGATCATCCTCCATTCAATTCTGGCTTTCAGTATGCCAGTTTTGTGCATATGAAGTGTGTAACCTAACAAATGTACCTGGTAGTGATCAATGAGTTGGCCAGTAAACTTAGTATGTGTTCCTATTTCTATGTCCATTTTCATTATTTAGTGTAAGGTTGAATAGCATAAGGTTGAATCCATCATTTTCACAAGCACTTTATTCTTACTACAGTTAGACCAATAGAGCACAAGTATTTCAGATCTAGACTTTGTTTTTGAAAGAGATTTACTTAACCTTACCATGAGTGGATACCTTTACCAAGTTGTTCCACAGAAACAGTCCACACACTATGTAAAGTGCAAAGTTTACCCACTTGATAGAGTTTGGTTTTATCAACAAAGACATCAACAATCTGGTAACATAAAATTCCACTCAAGCCTTCTCCTCAGGCTCTACAAATTCCACTGCCCAGCCCACACCCTGAATCCTCTCTTCCCAGAGAACTACTCCATTATATCCATATGGAATAACATGTCATGTGCCCCAATGTATTGTCAAAAGCCACTTCATCCTTTCCCAGCAAACTGTTAATGGGGTGGGGCATTTCAAGCAAACACTGCAAAACTATTATATAGCTCTCCCCACTCCCAGAATCATGCCCAAGGCAAGTTCTCTGTTTTCTGCCTATGTTGACAATTCTTGTGGTGTCCATATTATTGTTGTTTCCTCTCCCACAGCCATCAGTTCATCCTATGACCTCATGGGTTCCCCTGGAAACCAAGGGGAGACTGATGATGTATCCAGTCTCATCTCACAATAATGGCTGAGTTTAGTGAGAATGCACCCCACGCTGAGTCAGCCTCGCTGATATCCACTCACAAGAGAATTACCACCAATGGATAGGTCCCACAGTTCATGCAGATGTGAGCAACCTGAACAGGCTCTGCCTCCATGAAGGTTTGCACCAAACCTGTGCACCCTCACTCCACTCTGCTACTACCATTCTCTCTTCTATTTGTATGTGCACAGCACATCCCAGGGAACTGGAGCGAGGAGGCATGGCTTCCCTCAGATGCGGACGTGGAGGGAATGCTGCAAGCCGACTGGAGGAAATGGGATTATAAAAATGATGTCCCGTTGTGGACTGTGACATTGGGGAAAGCTGTAGTCCTAGCCTCAGCAAGGCCACATCAGACACTGATTCACAGGGAGACTGAAGAAGACCTCTGGATGCAGGTACACCCAAGGGGGAGAGTAGGAAGCAGCCCAGGGAAACCAAGCAACAGTCTGGTTGAGAACTGGCCTTATACAAGGTCAGTGTGTTGCAGGTGGATTCCCGCTGACCCAGTGGTGGACCACTCTGCCACTGTTAGGGCCCTGGGCTGGGATGCAGTAAGATTGGGAGGGGTGGCAGTGCTCCCCCTCCTTAAGTCAGGAGGCCTGCACTCTTTGGGCATCCCTACCTGAGCCCCATAGACTGGGCTGGTGCTACAGCTCTGCCTTGACTGTTTGCTGCCCCACCCTGCTTAACAGCCAGGTGAATAAACTACTACATGGTTGCAGGCCTGAGCCCAGACTATTTACGGCCCTGCCCTGCTTGAAGGCTGGGGCCCATTCAGAACTGCTAATTCTCCCCCCTTTTTTCCCCCTTTGTGTGAAGACTAGCAGATCAAACTGTGAGGAGGTGTGGCCTCCCTCAGATACAGATGCAGAGGGCCGACCATGCGAGCTTACAGAACCCACAACACCACATTTCTACAGTAGTATGCCCCAGAAAATAATGCTTTTATATGTGCCACCATCTTCTACACAAAAAACAGACTACAGAAGGATCTGGGTGGCTTTTCTCTAGAATGTGAATCAGTGTCTGATGTGGCCTTGCTGAGGCTAGGACCACAGATTTCCCCAACGCCACAGTCCAGCACAGGACATCATTTTTATAATCCCATTTCCTACAAACAAGGCAAACTTGATGAGGGTGTAGCAGCTTCCTCCTAGAATTTGAGTGAAGGTCCTTTGTGGCTCCCCCTTAGAGTCCTTGTGTTTTCTCAGGGTTGATTGTTCCATCCCATAGGCTGTCCAGTGTGGGATAGCTACTGTGTTGCTTTGGTGGCCTGCCTAGTGGCTCAGATTTCACATGGTCTTCCATGTGCCACACATGCAATCTGTCAGCATACACAACTGAGACCAGCACACTCAAATCTTCGCTCTTGCAGACATATCGTCTAAAACTGTTCCAGTACAATGAAGTTTACCATTTCTCCCACTGACTGAGACTGAACCAGTGAGTTGTACAGTTAATCAACCACTACGCAAAAATGTGCGGCTGCACACCTAAGGAAAAGGCTCACTCTCCATTCTTTATTACTGCTGCCAGTACTTTTCTTCTGAGATCTCCAATCACTAGAGAGGATGGCAGCTTTGTAACTGTGGCACAGGGCCCAATCCTCATTGTGTGTTTCTTTTTTTAAAATGCCGATAAACAGCCCAGATCTATTCCTACTGATCAGGAGTGGCTATCGTCTCAAGGATGACCAGGGAGGCCTTGGTCATCACCTGATCCCAGAAGCACTGATGCTACTGGCATCCAGACAATAATCAGTACCCTATTAGTATTTGAATCCTTTCATGAAAAGATGCTAAAATCCCCTATTTCTCCATAGCAGTCTCACTGAAGTCTGTCTTATCACAGAAAGGAAAATGTTCTCTTTTTAGCTGTCACTGCTGTGGATTCTTACATAGCCTTTTTTTTCTTTCTTTTTTTTTTTTTTTTTTAAGGCACCGATGGAAAGACTTTTGGAATTAAGCACATTAAAGTAATTTCACCTGGAATCTATTTCTTACATAAAATGAATCAGATTAGTTTTAAAACAACTTCATGGGGCCTGCTTGTCCCTCAGTCAGCTTGGATGCAACCCCTACATGTGTGAAACAAATACAGAAACACACACACACATCCAGAGAGATAGCTAGAATCAAAGTTGAACTATCTGGGTGACACAACATTTAAAAGTCACATTTTACATCTTTATATCCAATCATTAATATGTTTGGATTTTTATGTTCCAGGAGACAGTGCACCCCATTAGAAGAACAGACTAATGACTCACTTTCAGTTTTCTAAAACTTATCATAGGAGGATGTTTTAATTTAGCTTTAAAACTCCCAGTAACTAGTGAAAGAACATTTGGGACCAAATTTTTGAAAAATAGGAGTTCACAATTTGTATATCCAATATGAGTTAAAATGCAGACATGGATAGTTCTGCGGAGAGGGACTAGTATATATGGTTACCCATTTTGACAAGACAATTATCCGTTTGTTCGTGCAGGCACCTATTTGTGGGTGCAACTCAAGAGTTTGTTTTTAAAATATGGCGCTTGGTTTATTAACCATTAGTTTTAGATGGTGAGATAAGTCTGAGTCATCCTTCTGTAATATGCAAAATATGTCTAGCATTTTTATATATATATTACACAGATCCCAGATCCACTGCCCAAGTTAAAAACCATAGAAGGAAAGTTTTCATGAGGAAACCACTGAGCAGATTATCTCGCTTTATGCTATCATGGGGAAGCAAGATCTGTGCCCGTACCCATGGAAAAGCCAAAAATATGTCAAATCCCATACGATCCTCAATGCAGAGGCCCAGAAACCCCAATGAGGTTCTGACCCATGGCATCTTCTCCTGCTCTGTGGCAGCAGCTTCTGGGGGCCCTAAGGAGCAAGATCCATGAAAAATTTACTACAGTCTGAAGCTATATTAACACTTTCAAGGAAGTTGCACAGAGACAGAGAAAGGAACAATGCATGTCCCCAAGTCCAGCCCCCCACTATTTGCAGATCCCGGACTGTATGTGGAACCCTCTGCAAGATCTGGGGACTGAAAAGGGAATGTGCCATGGAGGAACTTGACTCCCTCTTCCTTGCAAAGAAGTGAAGATCCACATGTATAGCAAAATTTCATGTGTGGATCTGAGTTGTCACAATGTGGTCTATTACCACCTCATCTGATATATCTTTACTAGTTGAGAGGGACTGAGTTTTGGTCCATAAAAATGAACTACTTCTACAACTGGAAGAAGCCAGAATTCAACTAAAATAATACTAATACTAGCACAAACTTTATAGAGCACATACTGCAAAGTGAATTACTTATTGTTCAAGCAATGCTTAATAACTAATTACAGAATCTTTTCTGGGTTTGTTTTCCACTATGCTTCGTGTGAAATTCATTCACTGCATTGGTCTATGCACCACTCAAGGCCATTTAACTCTTGTCCTGGACCACTGCACAGAGGTACATTTCACTCTCGCAGCTTAGTTTGAACTTACTGTAAGCTTTCTATCCTCTGGCTGACACTCATGAGTTTTCAACTACATTTTCTATAGAATTCTAATGTATGCAGAGGCAGCTCTTTTCATGGGTGGAAGTCCAAAGGGAAAGCATTAATCCATGTATGCATTTCTATTTACCTATGACCATACTATGTACATGTAATATCTGTTCCGTACGTGATGCTGTCTTATGCTGACTGTAGATTTCCCTAATGTTAGGTATCTACCATTTTAATTACATTCATGACCTCAGCAGAAACACAAGTATAATTTATATTTTTCCTGCTTTGTAGGCAAAGGCTTATCTGTAATCTTTTATAATCTTTTGTTTTCCCCCTGGGGTCCTATGTAAGTGCAGAAAGGGTGTATATGCCATATTGGTAGGTAAAACCTTCAGTCCTTCAGGTGAAACATTGGAAGATGGGTTTATCACCATGGATGATCTTAAAAACAAGGTGTACACCTTAAATTTGTCTCAGTGTCAACAGCAGTGTCTGCATGTACCAGGATACCAGGAGGAAACACTAGGAGGAGGGTGCAACAGGGGAGGCCTCCTGATTCATACTGAGAAAGTAGGGCAATCAGCTAGTTATCTTAGGTGCCTGTACATGAACACAAGAAGCCTGGGAAACAAGCAGGAAGAATTGGAAGTCCTGGCACAATCAAGGAACTATGATGTGATTGGAATAACAGAGACTTGGTGGGGTAACTCACGTGACTGGAGCACTGTCATGGATGGATATAAACTGTTCAGGGAGGACAGGTGGGGGAGAAAAGGTGGAGGAGTTGCACTGTATGTAAGAGAGCAGTATGATTGCTCAGAGCTCCAGTATGAAACTGGAGAAAAGCCTGTTGAGAGTCTTTGGGTTAAGTTTAGATGCAAGAGCAGCAAGGGTGATATCATGGTGGGCATCGTGGTGGCCACCAGACCAGGAGGATGAAGTAGACGAAGCTTTCTTTGGACAACTAACAGAAGTTTCCAGATCACAGGCCCCGGTTCTCATGGGGGGACTTCAATCACTCTTACATCTGCTGGGAGAGCAATACAGCAGTGCACAGACAATCCAGGAAGTTTTTGGAGAGTGTTCGGGACAACTTCCTGGTGAAAGTGCCGGAGGAACCAACTGAGGCCATGTTCTTCTTGACCTGCTGCTCACAAACAGGGAAGAATTGGTAGGGGAAGTAGAAGTGGGTGGCAACCTGGACAGCAGTGACCATGAGATGGTCAAGTTCAGGGTCCTGACAAAAGGAAGAAAGGAGAGCAGCAGAATATGGACCCTGGACTTCAGAAAAGCAAACTCTAACTCCCTCCGGGAACATATGGACAGGATCCCCTGGGAGGTTAATATGAGGGGGAAAGGAGTCCATGAGAGCTGGCTGTATTTTAAACAATCCTTATTGAGGGCACAGAAACAAACCATCCCAATGTGCAGAAAGAATAGCAAATATGGCAGGTGACCAGCTTGGCTTAACAGAGAAATCTTTGGTGAGCTTAAACACAAAAAGGAAGCTTACAAGAACTGGAATCTTGGACAGATGACTAGGGAGGGGTATAAAAAATATTGCTTGAGCATGCAGGGGTGTAATCAGGAAGGCCAAAGCACAGCTGGAGATGCAGCTAGCAAGGGATGTGAAGGGTAACAAGAAGGTTTCTACAGGTATGTTAGCAAAAAGAAGAAGGTCAGGGAAAGTGTGGGACCCTTACTGATGGGGGAGGCAACCTAGTGACAGATGATCTTGAAAAAGCTGACGTGTACTCAATGAAATTTTTTGCCTCAGAGACAAGGTCAGCTCCCAGACTGCTGCACTGGGCAGCACAGTATGGGGACAAGGTGAGTAGCCCTCAGTGGTGAAAGAACAGGTTAAAGACTATTTAGAAAAGCTGGACATGCACAAGTCCATAGGGCCAGATGCAATGCATCCGAGGGTGCTGAGGGAGTTGGCTGATGTGATTGCAGAGTCACTGACCATTATCTTTGAAAACTTATTGAAATCGGGTGAGGTCCTGGACCTGTATTTGCCGACTGGAAAAAGGCAAATACAGTGCCCATCTTTAAAAATGGGAAGAAGGAGAATCTGGGGAACTACAGACCCGGTCAGCCTCACCTCAGTCCCTAGAAAAGTCATGGAGCAGGTCCTCAAGGAATCCATTTTGAGGCACTTGGAGGAGAGGAAGGTGATCAGGAACAGTCAACAGGGATTCACCAAGGATAAGTCATGCCTGGCCAACCTGATTGCCATCTATGATGAGATAACTGGCTCTGTGGATATGGAGAAAGTGGTGGATGTGATATACCTTGACTTTAGCAAAGCTTTTGATACCGTCTCCCACAGTATTCTTGCCAGCAAGTTAAAGATGTATGGATTGGATGAATGGACTATAAGGTGGATAGAAAGCTGGCTAGATCGTTGGGCTCAATGGGCAGTGATCAACAGCTCAATGTCTAATTGGCATCCAGTATCAAGTGGAGTGCCCCAGGGGTTGGTCCTGGGGCCAGTTTTGTTCCAGATCTTCATTAATGGTCTGGCTGGGGGGATGTATTGCACTCTCAGCAAGTTTGCGGATGACACTAAGCTTGGGGGAGAGGTAGATATGCTGGAAGGTCGGGATAGGAACCAGAGTGACCTAGACAAATTGAAGGATTGAGCCAAAAGATATCTGAAGAGATTCAACAAGGACAAGAGCAGAGTCCTGCACTTAGGATGGAAGAATCCCGGGCACTCTGGGGATTGACTGGCTAAGCGGCAGTTCTGCAGAAAAGTGTCTGGGGATTACAGTGAACAAGAAGTTGGATATGAGTCAACAGTGTGCCCTTGTTGCCAAGAAGGCTAACAGGATATTGGGCTGCATTAGTAGGAGCATTACCAGCAGATCGAGGGAAGTGATTATTCCCCTCTATTCAGCAATGCTGGAGTATTGTGTCCAGTTTTGGGCCCCCCGCTACAGAAAGGATGTGGACAAATTGGAGAGAGTCCAGCAGAGGGCAATGAAAATAGTTAGGGGGCTGGGGCACATGATTTATGATGAGAGGCTGAGGGAACTGGGCTTATTTAGCCTGTAGAAGAGAAAAGTGAGGGGGGATTTGATAGCAACCTTCAACTACCTGAAGGGGGTTCCAAAGAGGATGGAGCTAGGTTGTTTTCAGTGGTGGCAGATGACAGAACAAGGAGCAATGGTCTCAAGTTGCAGTGCGGGTGGTCTAGGTTGATTATTAGAAAGAACTATTTCATTAGGAGGGTGGAGAAGCACTGGAATGGGTTACCTAGGGAGGTGATGGAATCTCCATCCTTAGAGGTTTTTAAGGCCTGGCTTGACAAAGCCCTGGCTGTGATGATTTACTTGGAGTTGGTCCTGCTTTGAGCAGGGGGTTGGACTATATGATCTCCTGAGGTCTCTTCCAACCCTAATCTTCTATGATTCTATGTAAATGCTTCTCAGGACTGGAGTTAGGATTGGACTGAGCTGTCTCATGGTGGAAGGGCAGTTGTCTACCACCACCATCACATTCTGGAGGTGTCCTTCAAGACAGATCCATAACGTTTCAGGCTCTTTTGCTTCAGACCATCACATTTCTCAGGCAAGAAAGCAGCATCCTATGACTGAGCATGTTGAATGCTCCTGAGTGGGCTAAGGAAATGAGTATAGATGTTTGCCTGTTGTCCATAGACAGCAGGAAATCATCTATCAGCACCACCAGTTCTATTTATCTTCCATCACATAGCCTGAAAATTAACTTGGGAAGGATCTAGGATACTGGCTTTGGATAGATATACTTGGAGATGACTGTTCAGAAATGCTCAGATATGGGTGATTTTATACTAGATGGCAGTTAGCAAGATCAGTCACTCTCTTTAGGATTGTCCAGACTATAACGTGCTTTAATCTGGGCAGTAGAGCAAAGGGGCTATCTGGGTAGTGGTGAGTTGAGTAGTGTTCTCTCTGTCACATCTAGGCCACAGATCAGGTCCATGGTATGTCCAGTTATGTGAGTTTGATAGTCTAATTGTGAGAGTCCTAAATGAGTTAATGCTCCTGCTGCTTGTTATTTCATCTTGTTCATAATCTGAAAATACTGCATTTTGAGAAGAACAAAAGTGCAGTCTGAGGTCCTATTGTGAAATTTGATAAGGGGACTATCAATTTCGGTGCCACTTCTGTTTAGGCAGAACAATAGAGGAGAAAGAGAATATAAGCAGGGGCTGATAAAAATCATGTAACTGCAGGGATGAATACATATCTTTCTCAGTTCCTCCCACTTCCCTCAGAAGCCAGAGTTGAAGACGTTTTCCTTCTCACCCTTGTAACTGAGGGCAGTAATAAGACATTGCCACAGGAGCACTTGCAGCTAACGGGGGTGAAAAGGCTATCTACCAATGTTCCCTGAAGTTATGGGGTATGTAGAAAAGACATATGGTTTTCTCCTAGTCCAGGATAAAGAAGTGAAACTAGATTTTCTTTGTGACCTGAAAAAGAGATTCCCACTGGAAAACAAGACAGCTTTCTGACAGAAATTGAAGAGCTTGGATACCAACAAGGTAGGCTTCGGTTATAGATGCTCTCCAGTAATAGCTTCATCATATAAGAATGTGTATTATAATGGCCTCTTCAGGCAACCTGATTGTATTTTTAGCCATTTAACTAAATAGCTAGATGTTTTATCTGTTTGGTCAAACACATAAGTGATATCGTCATTTGATAGCATTACTGAAAGTTTCAGACATTTACCTTGAGGCTGGTTTGGCAGGACTGAAACATATATTATGTAGACACCAATATTTGTGCTGGTCGAAAATGGCGACAATTTTTCATTAAAATTTTTTGCTGACATATCAAATTTTTGAAAAATGTCAACTAGCTTTGAGACCAATGACAAAGTTAACAAATAAAGGCCACAGGATTAAACAAAAAGAGAGCCTAAAATAGGACCCGACTAAGTGTAGCCAATGGCTTATTCCCATTTATAACCTCTGTGTATAGGCAATCCTGTATCACTGTCTGTTTGTTATTACTAAAAGTAACTTACTGTCTCTGGAAGGCTATACTTCCATAATCATTCTTGAGTGTGAATAGAAATATGTTTGTGTTTCTCCATGTGACATTGTCTGATGCACAAACATAAGGCATAATTCAGTGCTCAACTGTGAAAGGATGCTGTTGCCATTGCTGCAGGGGAAAATAAATTAACTGCAAATTATAGACTGTTAATGAACAGAATTATGTTTTCAGAAACAATCTGGTAAGGGAAACCTTGGGGTTTGTGGGAAATATCCTTTCAGAGAGTCTTTAGAGCAGGATGTCAAATAGCAAAGAAAGAGCTAGACTGAGACCTTAAGTCACAGTCCAGCATGAGCAGGTGTGAGAATGATTTATACACTAGTAACAGCTCCTGGAGGTACCAGCACTGAGGTTTCCAAAATATCTCTGGGAATGCTAGGGCAGAGTCAGCTGTTATGAAATCCATGAAGCCCCATGCCTTTGTGACACCTCCACTTTTTGTGAGCCGGGGGTTACAAGGAATGAGACTGCACCTGGCTTCCACTTAGGTGGAAAGAAGGTGGGACAGCACCTAAACATTTAGATATTTATTTTATTTATACTTTTTAAAATGCATCCATCAATGTACCCAAATGCTCTGGGTGCATGTTCATTTAACAACAATTTAAGTCAAATCTCTACCAGATTGCTGATTCCCACAGAAACTCCTTGCTTGGTCTCTATTCTCCTTATGTCACTTATAGTTAGGTAGGTGATGTGTTAAGATTACTGCTTATTATGATGACTAACATCCCGACCCCCCACCTCTGTCTCTCTGTATCCACCTGTTACTCCTTGTCTTATAGTTAGATTGTAAGCTCTTTGGGGCAGAGAATGTCTTTTTGTTCTGTGTTGTACAGCACCTAGCCCAACGGGGCCCTTGTTTCCTAAGTGCTATAATAAATAATAAAAATAAAAAATTATAATTAGTGTGTTCTTTTTGTGTGTGCGTGTGTGTAGCATGTGTTGGGAGGAGAGTACCTGAAAAGAAAGACAAACAAAGGAGGGGATATTGCTGGGAAAGGTTAGGAAAAAGAGAAATGGGGGGAGAGAAAAGGAGCACCGAGGACAGGTGGAGTGAGGCTGAAGTGTAAGGGAAGGGATAGGAGGGAGTTGGAGCAAATACCCAATCAGCATAGAGGAAAGAAAGTCCTGAGGAAAGGCTATTCAGACCAGTCAGAAACTGATGGAGGCTGACCCAATTTCTCTGGGTGGGGGGTGCTGAGAGCCACTGAACCAAACTGTAAACCTTGTATAGAATGGAAACTGCTTCAAGCCAGGGGGTGTGGCAGCACCCCTAGTTCCAGCACCTCAGCATCTGGGGGAGTTGAGGGAGAGGTGTAGCTGCAAAGGTGTTAATACCTCCTGTGATGCAGCTGTACCTTGTACAGATGCTTGTCTCTGTTCCTTCTGACTTTCTGGATGGCTCCTGCCACGAATTTCTCTTATCCTTGAGTTCAACTGGCTTGGGGAAAGAACTAGACTGCATGCACCATGGTTCCCCTACAGGAGGGGTCTCCCCTGCACATTTCTCAGACCACAGGCTTTAGAAGAGGTGTAATGCCAGCAGAGTCTCACTTCCTCTGCAGTCTTAGGGTTGTAGTAGCCCCTGCTACTGCTGCTCCAAGCCCTCCTTTTCCCATGTATGGGAAGGGAATGGATTTTGGATCTGATTTATTTTGGATGCACCACACTCATTCCCAAATATTCCCTCTGCAGGGGTATCTGGTGGGCTGCAGGAACCATACTGATGCCACGGTACTGAGACCCCTCTGCTTCTGCACTGGGAGGCAAGGTTTGTCCCTTCACTGGGAACAACATATTTTGAGCAAAGTGGGTGTAATGAGTATTAATGGGATCGCTAGTCTGGCTCCTATTCCTAGGCTATAAGGAACTTCAAACACAGGTACTTGGCCAGGTACTCAGAATGCTTGGCCTACCCAGCTGCAGTGCTACACTTTGCCTACTTGCATTGCATCACTCTGTGGATTACTCAACCGAAAAACAAGTAATGTCACTTCTAGATTCTCAGGAGGTTGCACTTCCATGGCAAACAAGCTGATGACTCCCTGACACATGCCATATATGGGGTAAAACAAATGTTCATGAAGTAGCTGCTGATGGCTTGTTCTCCTTTAGTTTTAGTGCTCTTGGGAACAGAACACTGATAGCAAAACATACTAGATCACAGAGAGTACACTATACAGTGGAACTTAGTATAGTTTAAAATAGGGACTAAAATACAAGGCTTCCCTTACGCACAACAGCATTTTGAACTGTGTAGGCTCATATGCTCCATAAAACCATGAGATCCTCCCTGAAGACAGACACACATACTTTTATTTTTATTTCAAAAATTCATCTTTTATTGCAAATGACTGCATTTAAGTCCCTGTCCCTGATTGATCACTGCCATCTATAGACAAGATTAGCTTGGAACACAACTTGATCTATAAGAAATATGACAGCATTCTAGATTTTAAACAACGGGCCTTTCATGTGAAAACAATAGCTCAGGAAGAAGGAGTAGTTCACAGATGTACTGGAATGGTCACACCACTGTATCTGATAAGAGTAACTGAGCACAAGCATTAACTCAACAGTCCATCAGTAGTAAACACCGAATAAAAACTTTGTTTCATTCAGCTGTAGAGAGTTTCTAAATGCAAATCTTATACATAATTGAATAAAGTAGAATACACTGCTGGCCATTCTTTTTTTTCCAGTGCATGTACTTAATTGTGGTTGACTATTACCTGAGTTGATTCACAGGGGGGGAAAAAATTAAAACCAACTCAACTTCTCACCCAGACTTCAAACTAAGTTAAACCAAGCCCCAAACTTCTGCAGGAGATTTTCAGGAGGGTGATATATCAGGTTCCTTGATCAAACTAGTTTGAATCTTAGTAAAACTTAGAAGTCTTTAAACCATGATTTGAGGACTCCAGGGACTCAGCCAGTGGCAAGGGGTCTATTCAGGAGTAAGGAAGGTTCTGTGGCCTGCAATGTGCAGGAGGTCAGATGAGATGATCACGATGATCCCTTCTGACCTTTAAAGTCTGTGAATCTATGAGTAAAAGGTTTAGACTCCGTTCTGTTTGGGAATGGGTCAAGGTTCAGTCAAATCTCATTATAACCAAACCTGGTTATGCATCCAGAGTTGAGAACATCCCACACAATTTTCTCTGCTCTAAGTGTGCTGGTATCTAAAAGTTAGACTTCTGTAAGATTATTCTAGGAAAGAAATTTAAACAGAAATTTAGCACAGTTCTTCCTGCAACAGGCTGAACTCCCCTTTGGCTCACTTAGAAGACCCACTGTTACTGAACCATAAAGATCCCAGTTCAAGTCTAGTCTGCTGTAATATGCCACATCACAGCTGATAATTGCAGCCCTCAAATGGGAGTGTCTATTAATTGATGAAGTCTGATATAGTGGAAGAAAAGATGGAAGTTAGGTTGATATAACTGCATCACTCAGGGATGTGGATTTTTCACGTCTCTGAGCCATGTAGTTATACTGATGTACATTTATAGTGTAGACCTGGCCTTTGACTTTCTGCTTCATTTCATGCAATAATTATTGTTTTGGGAGTTACTGGGATTTTTCCTCCAAATTGTTTATTACTAATTTAAATTGTACTTAAGAAGAATCTAAGCATCATGAAGAAAAAACAGGGTAGAGGATCTGTACAGTAACACTATAGTCTAAATTATAAAAACTGGTGGGTTTCAATTGCTGAAACCAAATTCCATTCCATTCCCTTTCAGCACCAAATCTCATCTTCCACCTACAAATTGATGAAATAGAACAAAATAGATAATTAAGTAGCAGAAAATGAGATCTTAAATGTCAAATAAGATAGTATACTATTGTTTGCAGTGTACTATACTATTCTCAACAAACATATGTGTGCTAAATTTCCCAATAGCATTAGAATTTCTGGCTAACTTGGGTCCTCATTAAATCTGCAGATACTTTATCACCAAATCTGCACGTGGTGATCTCAGAGAAATATTATAATTTCTTACATGGTCTATTATATTGTGTGGATTTACATTATACTCAGTTTTATACTATATATTATATTTTGGATCTCTAGAATCCAATCAGCCCAGAAGCAAGTCGTATTGTATATTTAAAGTAGGTATTGTATATGTTTTGACTTAGTGAGTTTAAAATCCACAGATTAATAAATATCTTCCCATCCATCTCAAAAAGCATAGTTAAAAGAAGCTAAACTGTCTTATACTTCATAAGTGGATCAAATTGATTTGAAATAGCAATTTCCTAAAGCTCTGCAGAATTGATGTAAATCAATTATTCCAGATGAATGAAGCCCACAAACTGTTCAGCTATCTTGCAGCTATCTGTTCAGCTAGGGAAGTTCCTCATTTATTATCATCAGGACTTGCTTTTAACTACGATCTCCATTTTTTTGCCAAATTGTATCTGAATGGTATATTATTAGGAAGAAGTCAGAGGCAAAACTAAGGTTCCTGAACACTTTTTTAATAGCAATAATAGGGTATTTTGAAAGTCTATTACCCAGTAGTGTGTAATGGATTAGCCAGCAGGTACAGAGGCAAGAATTCTTAAATTCTAATCCCACTTGAGTCAGTGACTTACTGTGTCATTTGGCAAGTCATTTAAACTCTCAGCCCCAGATCTTCCCTCTGTGCAGTGGAAGAAACAACACTAAATTCAAAGGGTAGTTGTGAATCTTTATTAATTATTATTGTTTATTATTAGTAGTAGTATTACTGCAGCACCTAGGAGCCCCACTCATGGACCAAGACCCCCACCAAAGCACACTGAGTTTCCCTGGGAGGGGGGGGAGGTACCACTCTATCACCCTCCTGGGGTCACTTCCTACCCGGCTCTCCGTTGGGGTCTCCCAGGAGTCGTCGGGTCCTTGGTACTCTGCGGAACTGGTCATTGCCCGGGTCTCCTCCAATCGCTGGGGTGCAGGCGGGCCATGGACGGCATCGCTTCCCGATGCGGGCTGGGGCTGGGGCTGGCTGTCCACAGGCGCTCCCTCAGCAGATCCTTCTCCTACAGACTACAGCCCAGAATGAGCTGGTCTTCCTCCCTTTATACTCCTGTAGCACTTGGAGCATGCCCAGTCTTCCCAGGGAGGCAGGACTTCCACTGCCAGTCCCTGGGGCTTAACTCTGTCCAGGTTAAGGCGGGTGGCCTGACCCTGCCACAGGGTCTTTTTCTTATAAAGGCTCCTATTACCCCCCACCCCGTCCCGATTTTTCACACTTGCTGTCTGGTCACCCTAAAAGGCAGAGAAGTTGTTTTGTCCAATATCACAAATCAAATAAGTATTAGAGCCAGGTCTCCAGACTGCTAGATTAATTCTTTATACAATAGACCATAGTGTTGCTCAAGCAACTTCCTTAACCTCTATGTGAATACAATTAGTTGAATAGCTGTCCAGCTGATATTATTTGCACCTTCATGTAACTGTGGTCACAAAACTACATGCAAAAAAAATACATTTTGGAAATGTGGTACATGAACTCCACTTACATGTCAAAAATTTCCCGCAGATCCTACCATGGCAAGCAAAATTTCAATGGAACATGAGGACATTATGTAACCCACACACTTTCTGGGTGTGGTGTTCTGTCCCATCTAGTGGCAACAGGACCACTTAGAGAGAGTTAAATGAGTTTTCTCTACAGCCTTAACTAAGAGCCAGTTAGCTTTTAGCTCATGTGGTAGAGGCTCATACACTAGGCTCCAGAGGTCGCCGTTTTGATCCCAACAACCGGGGTCTCTCGGCGTTACAGTAACATGGTTGTTGTCATTCTAGATATGTGAAATATGTTCATAGGGCACTGAAAGGCTCTTTGAAAATTCAAATATTTGATTATAAAGTATTTCTTTTTGTTGAATTCTGTAAGGCATCACTTTTAGCATTGAGAAGTACAAGTTCAGAAAATGGTTCCAGCCCCTGGATGGATACATAATAGACTCAGATACTTCATAAAGCAGACAATGACACTCTGCAGCACCATATTATAAATGGTAAAGCAGCCTATTTTCTACAGCTCAGTCCTACAAACATGCAATATCTTTTGTTTCGAATAGGTGGATAATCAAATGTTTGTTTTTTTTCAGAACATTCGAAGAAGTAAATCACTTTCCGTTTGTTTTTGTTACACAAAATATCAAAATGCTCTTCATGCAGATTATGTTATGTCTCTTTTAATGAGTCAGATGTTTGTCAGAAAAATGCTTATCCATTTTTACCATTTGAGCAGAGACATTAAGCAAATATGAGCCTTTTGTAATTACAAAATTGTTGTCTTATCTTAACTGCACATTATGTCAGATATCTAAAATGCAAAAGAGGAACCTGTAGTTGCTTTTTGGGTCTCCATCTGCACATCTAAACTTTCTAAGTGGTTCAGAAAGCTCAAGACTGCAGCCATCCCCATCCATCACAATCGCCTTACATAAACATTTTCAATATATTGTGACAGACCCAGACCAGTGGGTTACAGGAGTCTGGTAGACGGCAAATACACTGGTCACTGGATGAGTAGTTTTCTGTTCTCTGAGTGACCAGACCTATTGGGATCCAGGAAGTGGGTGGGCAAAGCCCGCCCTCTGCTAAAGGATCCCCCCCAGCCTAGGGGGGGTCCACAGGACCTGGAGACCAAAAAATTACGGGGGACAACTAATAAAAGAACAGGGACAGGAGTGAGGTCAAAGGGTCAAATGAAGCGAACCAGACGGGGACACCGAGCAGAGAACCCCGGACAGCGCCCACTGCTCCTCGAAGGCGTCAAGGTAGCCAGTGGACGCCACCCAGAGGAACTCTGCCCGGATACGTGAAAGAATGGAGGACCTGAAATACGCCCCACAGTCAC
Organism: Chrysemys picta bellii; assembly: GCF_011386835.1. Classification (NCBI taxonomy): domain Eukaryota; kingdom Metazoa; phylum Chordata; order Testudines; family Emydidae; genus Chrysemys; species Chrysemys picta. Next base: position 85,553,333 of record NC_088795.1, read on the forward strand.
AGGAAACTCCAACGGCCAACCTCCTTACTCTGGTTTTATAGATGGCCAGTTTCGCTAGGGCCAGAAGGAGGTTGACCAGGAGGTCCCGCGACTTTGTGGGGCGACGGATAGGGAGTGCATAAATAAAAAGGTGAGGAGAAAAGTGCAACCAAAATCTTAACAAAATATCCGTGAGGAGCCAGAATAGGGGCTGCAGCCTGGCGCACTCCAGGTAAACATGCGCCAGGGTCTCCCTCACGCCGCAAAATGGGCAGGTGTCTAGGATAGGGGTAAACCGCGCCAAGTATACGCCCGTGCTCACGGCTCCGTGAAGGAGCCGCCAACTGATGTCCCCGGTGGGCTTCGGGATCAGAGCAGAATAAAGGCTGGCCCACCGGGGCTCCTCACCCTCCAGAGGTGGCAGAAGGTCCCGCCACTTCGTATCGGGGAGGGACGCGAGGGTGAGGACATGAAGAACATGGAGCACAAGCGTGTATAGAGGTTTCCTTGGCGCGGTCCGGAACAGAACTGGTGCAGCCGGCTCATGGCGAATGGACGGGGAGGGGGCCGGTTGGGTCCACGGGGCAGGGGCCCGATGAAAAAGACTGGAGGGCTCGGAGTGGAGGGTGGGCAGGGCATGCCCTCTCGCAGGACCTGGTCGAGATAGTCCCGAGCAGCGGGCGGCAAAGCGGCCCTCACCTCCTGAAGTACGCGCCGGGGAGTAAGAGGTCTGGAGAGCCCCATGCGCTGAGCGAGCGTCAGGGGATCCAGCCAGTCTCCCCGGTTGTAGTCCAGGAGGTCTCCGACTTTGGTGACTTCTGCTAGGACCAACCTCTGGCGCACCATGGGGGACTCCGCCACCTGCACACGAAGCTGGGGGTTGTGTAGCAGGGCTCCGCGAGGAGATCTGCCCCCACGGTGGCCGCCACGGACCTGGTCACTGAAAACAGTTTCCAGGTCCGGAGGAGGTCCTGGTAGAAGACCGGCAGCTCAGAGAGGCCTCCCGGAAGACCTCTCGGATGGAGACAAAGGAGCTGCCGGTCATATCGGAGCCCTCGGAAGCGGCGCAGGAAGGCGTGTGCCAATACGCTCTATGCCGGACTACCTGCACCATAAAGGAGCCTCTGCAGGGCCTGGAGGCGGAAGACGTGGACCTGAGCGTGCAGACACTTCAGGCCCTGCCCTCCCTCCTCCAGGGGTAGATGGAGAACCCCCGCAGAGACCCAGTGCAGTCCTGACCAAAAGAACTCCAGAATCAACGTCCGGAGGGTGGTCAGGAAGCCCGGGGCCGGGACCAGGATGTTGAGCCGGTACCAGAGCATGAACAGGACTAGTTGATTGAGCACCAGTGCTCTCCCTCGAAGGGAGAGACACTGGAGCAGTCCTGTCCATTTCCGGAGCCGCTCCGACACCCTGCCCTCTAAACCTAGCCAGTTCTCCGGCGGAGACGGATGCGTGGCAGAAAGGTAAACGCCGAGATAGAGCAGCGGACCCGCGCTCCACCGGATGGCCTGAAGCGCGGGTGGGAGGGAGATCGCCTGCCACCCGTCCCCTACCACCAGGCCAGAGCTCTTGACCCAGTTGACCCGGGCGGAGGAGGCCGCCGAATAGATGGTCTGGCAAGCCTCCACCTGCACCAAGTCGCCCGGGTCCTGGACCACGAGGAGCACGTCGTCGGCGTACGCCGACAGGACCAGCCACAACTCCGGCTCCCACAGCACCAACCCTGCCAACCTCCTATGGAGGAGACAGAGGAAGGGCTCGATCACCAGAGCATACAGCTGGCCCGAGAGGGGGCACCCTTGACGTACTCCTCGCCCGAAGCTGACCGGTTCAGTCAGAGTCCAGTTGAGCCTGACCAAACACTCTGCGGAGGCGTACAGCACCTGGAGAAAACCCACAAACTGGGGCCCAAAGCCAAACGCTCGCAGAGTGCCCAGGAGATACCCGTGGTCCACCCTGTCGAACGCCTTCTCCTGATCCAGAGACAGGAGGGCGAACGACAGACCATCCCTACACCCGAATTCCAAGAGGTCCCGGACCAGATACAAGTTGTCGAAGATGGTGCGGCCCGGGACGGTGTAGGTCTGGTCTGGGTGGATCACGTCCACCAGCACGGACCCTAGCCGCAGCGAGATGGCCTTCGCTATGATTTTATAGTCCGTGCTGAGGAGCGAGATGGGACGCCAATTCCGTAAATCGCAGAGGTCCCCATTCTTCGGCAATAAGGTGAGCACGGCTCGCCTGCACCAAAGAGGGAGGACACCCGACCGGCAAGGACTCGGCCCAGACGGTGACAAGGTCCGGGCCGAGGACGTCCCAAAACACGCGGTAGAACTCCACGGTCAGCCCGTCCATGCCCGGAGATTTATTGGTGGACATGTGGCGGAGGGCTTCCGAGAACTTGGCCAGAGTGAGAGGCAGCTCCAGCCGGTCTCGGTCGCCCGCGCTGACCGTCGGGAGTTCATCCCAGAGCATTCTGCAAACGTTAGGATTGGTCGGATCCGGGGAGAAAAGGCCTGCGTAGAAGGCCCTGGCCCTCCCGCACATTTCCGCCGGATCCGTGAGGGGGGTGCCACCCTCTGCTAGAAGGCAGGTGACGTGCTTCTTAGCCCCCCTCTTTTTCTCCAGGGCGTAGAAGAAGCGGGAACCGCGATCCATCTCCAGAAGGAGGCGGATGAAGGATCGAACAAAGGCACCTCGGGCCCGATGGTCCTCGAGGGTCCGCAGCTCTTCCTGCTTCTCCCAGCACGCTCCGCAGAGGGATGGATCACCGGGGCTGGTGGCCAGACACCTCTCCAGCTCTAAGACCTCCCGTTCCAACTGCCCTATTGCCGCATCCCTCCGTTGGCTGGCGCCCCGGGTGTAGTCACGGCAGAAGAGCCGGGCGCGCAGCTTCCCCAGGTCCCACCACCGCTGCGCCGAGGGAAAGGCACGCCGCTGCCCTCGCCAGGCCAGCCAGAACTCCCGGAAGGACGCCATGAAGCCCACATCCTCCAACAAGCTATTATTAAAGTGCCAATAGGCCGGCCCCGGCCTCTCTGCGCAGAGAGAGGCTGTCACGGTGGCTAGATGGTGATCTGAAAAAAGGGCCGGCCGGACACTGGAGGAGTGGGCCCGGGAAAGATGGAAGCGTGACATATAGATGCGGTCCAACCGGGAGTGGTACGACCGATGGACCTCCACCCAGAGGAAAGTGGATGTCGAAACGTCATCCGGGTGGTGGTCGCGCCAGACGTCCACCAGGGAGTGATGTTCGACGATCTCCCAGAGGACATCCGCAGCGGCCGGGTGCTGCTCGGTCTCTGAGCGGTCCCGTTCCTCAAGGGTAGCATTAAAGTCCCCGCCCAGGACCAGGCACTCGCGAGGATCCAAGGTGCCGAGGAAGGCGGACGCCTGCTGATAAAAACACAACCTCTCCGGGCCCAATGTCGGGGCGTAAACGTTGATGAGATTAACCACAAGCCCCTCCATGTAGACCCGGAGGTGCAGCAGGCGGCCTGGCACAGCCTCGCGACCCCCAGCACCTCGGGCCGTAGGTCAGGGGAGAACAGGGTCGCCACTCCAGCCGTACAAACTGTGAGGTGGCTAAAATAGACCCTGTCCCCCCACTCCAGCCGCCAGCTAGCTTCAGTGGCCGGATCAGTATGGGTCTCCTGCAGGAAAATCACAGAGTACCCCCCCTCCCGAAAGAAGGAGAGCACCTGGCTCCTGCGGAGACCCATCCTACAGCCCCGGGTGTTTAATGTTGCGAAGATGATTGGTGCCATGAGGAGGGCTGGGGGGGGATCCTCGCTAGCAGAGACACCCACGGCCTCCGTTGGGCCGCGCAACAATCCGTGACCTACCCCATAAGCGATTAAGGAGTCACGGAAGAGGCGGACCCGTTGGTAGGCCGCGGCGGCCTGCCTCCCGGTCCTCTTACCCTCCCCGATGAGGGCCCTCGTGGCCCGGAGGATCTGATGGAAATCCCCCCACATCGCTGGAGTGCAAGCTGTACCTTGTTGCGGGAGCCACAGACGTCCTCAAGGAAGTCCCATAGCTCCTCTCTCAGCGTATGGGGGCGGGGTGGGGTCACTGATCTATGGCTTTCCCCCAGTGGGGCCCCTGTCACAGCCCCATGGCCCACCGAGACGGGCAAGCAGGGGGCAGACCCTCGACGTGGCGTCAGATGGGCCGACGCCACGTGGCCCGCCTCAGATCCTGGCTCAATGGGGAGCGGCGGAGGGAAAATAGCAGCCCCTGGTGGGTCGCGACAGGGAAAAACAAAGGCCGCTCCTCGGGGGTCATCCTCTGGGATATAGAAGGAGACAGCCCCAGGGGTGGCAAAAGCATCACGGGAAGTGGAGGGGACGGGGTCGGTGTCAGGGGTAGGGCTGGAATCAGGAATAGGGACAGGGGAAGGGGCAATATTGGGATCGGGGGTCCCAGCAGCCAGGCCACAGGGTGTGGGGGGTAACACCCCACAAATGGGCTCAGGGATTTGTGGGGAGGGAGGTGGGCCCTCGGCGATGCCGAACTCGTGCTCCAAGGCAGATGGTAAGGCCACGGCATCCGTAGGTGGAGAATCAACGATGGGGCCCCCCACCTGGAAAGGAGGTCAGCTGTCCCTCAGCGATGAGGGAGTCCCCTGGCGACTCGGGTCCCGGTTGCATGGCACTGGCCGTCGCCTCAAGAGGCTTGGCGGCCGCTAGCGGGGTGCCATGTGCAGCCGGGTTGGTGGAAGAGTCCAGGGGCTCCTCGGAGGCAGGAGCGGAAGCAGTGGGTAAGGGGATGGAAGATGGGGAAAGGGGGGCCGAGGCGAGGTCGCTCAGATCGAGGCCTGCTGGCAGAGGGTCGTCCTCCCCCTGGGTAACCGGGGTCAGACCCAGGGCCTCGATCTCCTCATAAATGGAGGGGAGATCGCCGTCCATCACCCCAGGGCTCTCCCCGCCTGCACCCGAAGCGACGCTCGCCTTGGTGCATGCAGGGGCTTCAGATTGTAAGGGGGCGAGAGGGGCTCCATCAGGGGCTTCCATAGGAAGGTACTCCGGAGGAGGGGTAGTGCTATCCTCCGATGCTGCCACGTCTTCCCTAGCCAGTAATGGTGGACAAAACCCACCCGGGGGCAAAGCGGAAGGCTCAGCATCGGTGCCCCCCTTCCTGGTCTTCCGGGGGACTACCGCATCAGATGGAAGGAGCGGAGCTCAAGCCTTCCGCTTGCCCCGCTTCCCCTGCACTAAGGACCAGCCCTCCATGGCATCATCCGGGGGCTGGCTAACAGGGGTCAGGTCAGGGAGCAAGGGCAAAGGCTTAGGGAGGCAATGGTGGGGCAGCATGTAGGAGGGAGGATTCTCCCTGGGGCATGCCCTCTTCTATGCCCGGCGATATCCCTACCTCACCCTCCTCCACAGGCCCCGCCAGATCGCAGGCGGCAGAGGCGGGGCCCACTCGCTCGTCTAGGCGCACTGGGGGAGATACCCCTTGGGCCCGAGCGGGAGTGTTGGTGGGCCGGAAAGGAGGAGGGGCGGCTTCGGGCACCGGGCAGCTAGGGGCGCCGGCGATGACGGGGCCGGCGCCCTGCCGGGGCTTGGGGGTCCCTGATGTCCCCCCATGCCGGGCCAAGGAGCAGTCCCTCCGGACGTGGCACCGGGCCTCCCCCGTTGAATAATGCACCCGGTAGCGGGCCCCCTGATAGGGGACCAAGAAGGACCCCTCGAGTACCTCACCGTCACGTGTCGCCGGCGGCAGTTGTAACTGTACCTGCCGACGGAACGAGAGGACATGACGGAGGGCGGGGTCTTTGCAGCCCAATGGGAGAGGGCTGACCACAGAGATCGGCCTCCCCAAGGTAGAGAGGGCGGGTAACAGGGCAGCATTTGGAAGGAAGGGAGGGACAGAAGTTAGGACCAATCGGGCGCCCAGGTCTTCTAGCGGCTCCAGGGGGACGTACATGCCCCCCACCGCCAGGCCCTTCTCCACTGCCTCCTGGGCGGCAGCCTCCAACGCTAGGAAAAAGACGACCTTTCCGTACATCATGGAGGCCGCCAAAATGGCTGTGGGCCCCACCACCCTCACCAACACCCGCACGTAGGTCTTCACGTGGGGAGACGTGGGTACCAGGAGGCAACGGACACCGTGCTTCCTGGTCATGGTGGGGAAGGGGCCCCGGCCGCTATAGATGGTAGCAGAGGTGGTGGATGGGGGAGATGATGTAGCGGCAGGCCGAGGGGCCGCCGCCACCTGAGCGTATGCCCTGGGAGCTGGGGGTGGGACACCCATAGAGCTGGTGGAGGGAACAGCAGGGAGGGACGCCGTGGCCGGTTGTGGGGCCGCGGCAGTGGGGGCACCCCCTGCCATGGAGGGCCTGGCTTTTTTAGCGGGGCCTTTACCCTTCTTTGTGCCCTGGCCCTTCCTGCCGGCTGGGGGGACTCCCCCAGAGTCAGAGGGGGCGAGGGACGTGGCAGCAGCGGAGGTTACCTCGTTTGCCGGCGCTTCAGCAGGGGTGGTAGCAGGTGGCTCGGCAGCGGTGGTTGAGGTAGAGGCTGCGGGGGACGATGGTGGGGTGAGTGGAGGAGGGGCAGCAGTGTCTGCCCGAGGGGTCCCACTCGCCTCGTCCCCTGCCATAATGAGGACGGGGGCAGAACAAACACCGGAGGGGGCAGGGAGAGGGGAAGTAGGTCGACCACTCCTCCCCGCTAGGCTGCAGGCAGGGGAGGAGGGCGCCAAAAAAAGGGGTGGGCTGAATGGGAGCAGAACTATCAAGGGCTAGGGGTCAGTCACCGACTCGGGGAAGGTTTCCGGCTCCTCTAGTCGCACCAAGGAAGGGGGAATATAACAGCATTGGGGGGTGCAGTGAGACAAGGTCAAACTAAAATGGGGAGGGGCACAAGCGCAAGGGAGGGGACATGGGCGCACGAGGGGAGAGCTAATCAATGCAAGGGGACCGCAGGGGAAGGGGAACAATCAGGCTGGGAGTGGGGCAGAGGAACCATGAGGCTAGCTTCAGAGGCTGGGGCGGGTCAAACAGACAAAGATTGTAGAGGGAAGGGGCGTGGCAGGCAAACAGACTGGAGCTAGCAAGGGACTGGGACAAGGGAAAGGGGCAAAAGGCTGCAAGGGGCAAATGGGTAGGTAGCAGGGGCAAAGCTGGGGGCTTGCTGTAGGGGGGAAGGGGTCAGTCCAAAGGAGGGGGGGCACGTGCACCCACGTGCACTTGCAACAAAAAAGAAAGTCCTTGTAAGCTGGCTGCTGTATCAGGCCCAATGGTGGCAACAGGGCATGGCAAGCCTTGGGGAGCAGCTGAGTCCCAGAGGCAGGAGCCCAAGGCAGATGGTGAGTAGTCAGTGGGGGTGGTGGAGGAGGCAACAATGATGGTGGGCGGGGGGGGGGGGGGACACACAGGTGGACCAGGGGGCAGGCTCCACGCCACACCCCGTGTGTCCTCAAACACAGTCTAGATCCCCACCACAAGAGTACAGTTTAAAAGTTACTCAGTCTGGGAAGGCCCCCTCTACGGTGGTCTGTAGAATTACTACGCGCTCCCCCACTGGCAGATGGTCCTCTTCTTCTCCTCAGGGCTCCAGCAGCTCCCCAGCAGCAAACGCAGCAGCTCCAGGCAGCAGTCTGTTGGCCAACAGGAAGGACCCTTCTCAGGTGGAGGTGGTGGTGGCATCCCCAGCAGCAGGAGCAATGGTTGGGGTCTCTCCCTCCCCTCCTCTGGGGAGTGGGCCAGCAGGCCCCCCCCAAGGGGCTGTAGCAGCAGCACCTAAGGGTGTGGGTGGGTCTAGCAGCCAGTCAGCAAGCAGGTAGCAGAGAAAGAGGAGGAGCAGTCAGGCCAGAGGGCTACAGGAGAGTGATCTATTAGTCCCAGGTCAGACAGGGTTTCTGTTCTCTGAGTGACCAGAGAAGGGGCTGCACTAGAGTAATCAGGAACCTGCTAGAACCAGTTACGGCAGGCAGGCTAATTAGGACACCTGGAGCCAATTAAGAAGAAGCTGCTAGAATCAATTAAGGCAGGCTAATCAGGGCACTTGGGTTTTAAAAGGAGCTCACTTCAGTTTGTGGTGCCAGTGTGAGGAGCTGGGAGCAAGAGGTGCAGGGAGAGGGAGAGGGAGAGGGAATGCTGCTGGAGGACTGAGGAGTATAAGTGTTATCAGACACCAGGAGGAAGGTCGTGTGGTGAGACTAAGGAAGGTGTTTGGAGGAGCCATGGGGAAGTAGCCCAGGGAGTTGTAGCTGTCATGTAGCTGTTACAGGAGGCACTATAGACAGCTGTAGTCCACAGAGCCCTGGGCTGGAACCCAGAGTAGAGGGCAGGCCCGGGTACCGCCCAAACCTCCCAATTGACCTGGACTGTGGGTTCTTCCAGAGGGGAAGGTCTCTGGGCTGTTCCCCAACCCACATGGTGAATCTCTCTGGCAAGAAAATCTGCCAATAAGCGCAGGACCTGCCAAGATAGAGGAGGAACTTTGTCCCAATAGATATTGTGCATATATATGTATGCGAACATGGTATTTGCAAGATTTTATAGCACACATCTCTGAAAGAAAATATTGTACTGAAGAGCAGTCACAAAATCCATGTCCATATAACTTGCAAGAAGGATTTAAACTCTTCAGGCAAAAATAACTATCTAGTCATCCCAAGACTCATGGGGTGGAGGTAAGCATTTTGAAACAAATCAGTCAATGTAATTCTATATTTCCAAGAATTGTTGATAATTGGGCTCTATGCAAGTGAAGCAGATTTCACCCTCACTGAATACATATGAATAATGAATAGATTTGCAGAAATAAAAAGGGGTTCTGGAAAGATTCACAAACCAAAAAAACCTAAATTAAGCAAATGTTGGGTTCAATAAATAATACTGTTCCACCAACTCAAGTTTATTGATAAAGTTGGAGTTTTCTGTAATTACAAAATAAACTGGTTGAAATCTGAAAGGATGTTTTTAAACAGGGGTCCTCAAACTTTTTTCTAGTGTGGACCCCATTTTAAGACAGAGATTGCCTTCTCCTTTGAGATCATCCCTGTGACAGCTACAGTAATTGGAAAGGTAATGCTAGCAAATATATTTTAGATGTCTTTATAATGCAATTTAGAGCAGAAAATAAGATGAAGAAGCCAGCATCATGTGACTAGCCAGCACTCCACAGACTAACATTGATCCATGAACCATAGTTTGGGAGCTACTGTTTAAAACAGCAGTTTGAAAAATTGCATCTCAGATATTCTTCTGGGGGGAGCTAGATCTCCTGGGAATTATTTACTAGTAATAAACTAAAAGACACATCTAAATTGAGCTTGGAACCGCTACAAAATTAAAGAAGACTGGGGCTTAGTAACATCGAGCAGCTATCATTAATATGGTGTAGGGAATATATTTCAGAAAGAAGGTGCATAACGGTGACTAAAGTGTTAAATCATTTTCTTTATATCTGCAAGTTATTACTTTTGCTCTGGTTTTGATCTGATATTTGCAGGTGTAAATTGCATGGTACATATCAGATTAACATGTTGCTTCTCAATAATAGCTATGTTTCAAAAGGATAAATGGGCTTCCCACTATTCTCTGGGTGGCAAGGGGAAACTTTTGCCTTAAGAGTCATTCCTACAACTTCCACTGGAGTCAATAGGTGCTCCATGCATGCATCTGAATCATTATTTAGCCCTAAATGCTTTCCCAGTACAAGCCTCTGTCAAATAGCTGTATAATTTTAACAATATTTTCAGGGGGATGGGAAACTGTATTGGTGCTCTGAGGAAGGGAGTAGAGGCTAATCTGGCTGAATATTACACAGGATGTTGAGTAATGGGCTGGCTATATATTGTGAAAGAAAGACAGACTGGGCAGAACTGAGGAGCACATTTGTGCTTTCTGATTAGAGATGGATGAGAAGAGAGAATTGGAGGGTCTGGGGTGCCTGGATTTAGGTACAGACAGAAGGGACCAGAAGATGCCTGGGTACTTGACTGTGTGGGAAGACATAACTTGAGCTATTGTATTTTGATATTGTTGTAAAGTGTACTGCTTTGGCAACATGGTGAGAATTTTTCTAGTTTCATTTAGGACCCAAAAAAAGGTCTGATCACACCTGTTTGTTCCAGCCATTCCATCTACTCTGGTGCCAGGCACCTATGCTGGCACCTGTCCGGGGGGGGGGGGTCATCTTCCTCTGGCTAGTTGCCAACTCTGTGGCCTGATTCTTCCAGCAATACTGCACAAAGAAACCACGCTGCACCCAAGTCAAGTACTATTTCTATCTATCTCAGGTTTTACTATACAGCCTGTTACTGTACTATCGAAGCACACATACAGGCAATTTAGATCTAGAAAGCATTCTTCACGGTAGATTTTAGTGGATTCTGCTTTTCATGTCTCCCTGACCCCAGAAGCATACCAAATTTTCTTTCTGGTTGTTATTAGTAAACCAACAAAACCACTGTAATGCCAAATTTCTGACATGGATAGGAAAGCCTCCTCTGGAAGTCAAAGAACTCTAAGTCTAAAATAACTGATGATCCAAATACTACCATGTAGGAATATCAAATTTCATTGTGGGCTTGCACTTTTTGGGTGATATTTTGTTCCCAGTTATCTTGTATCCGTGATCCAGTGAGTTTATTGAGTTCACACTGCTTTGATCTGATTCCCAAACACTTACTCCCTACGAGGGCATCTTGTCTCATTTGTAGGCTTCTGTGACTATTCTTATAACTGTTTCCATAAATAGGTTTTTAATTATTTTTAATAAACAGTCTTTATTTAAAATGAGGTAAAAGTGGCTCCGTAAATTAGGCAGCAAGCTAAAGATGTATGGACTGGATGAATGGACTATAAGGTGGATAGAAAGCAGGCTAGATCAACGGGCTTAACAGGTAATGATCAATGGCTCAATGTGTAGTTGGCAGTGGAGTGCCCCAGGGGTCGGTCCTGAAGCTGGTTTTGTTCAACATCTTCATTAATGATCTGGTTGGTGGAATTGATTGCACCCTCAGCAAGTTCACAGGTGACATTAAGCTGCGGGGGAGAGGTAGATATGCTGGAAGGTAGGGATAGGGTCCAGAGTGTCTTAGACCAAATTGGAGGATTGGGCCAAAAGAAATCTGATGAGGTTCAACAAGGACAAGTGTAGAATCCTGCACTTAAGATGGAAGAATCCCATGCACTGCTACAGGCTGGGGACTGACTGGCTAAGGGGCAGTTCTGCAGAAAAGGAACTGAGGATTACAGTGGACAAGAAGCTGGATGAGTCAGTGTGCCTTTGTTGCCAAGAAGGCTAATGGCATATTGGGCTGCATTAGTAGGAGCATTGCCAGCAGATCGAGGGAAGTGATTATTCCCCTCTATTTGGCACTGCTGAGGCCACATCTACAGTATTGCATCCAGTTTAGCTCTCCCTCCCTCCCCCCTACAGAAAGAATGTGGACAAATTGGAGAGTCCAGCAGAGGGCAACGAAAATGATTAGGGGGCTGGGCACATGACTTATGAGGAGAGGCTGAGGAAACTGGGCTTATTTTGTCTGCAGAAGAGAAGTGAGGGGGGATTTGATAGCAGCCTTCAACTATCTGAAGGGGGTTCCAAAGATGATGGAGCTAGGCTTTTCTCAGTGGTACCAGATGACAGAACAAGGAACTGTGGTCTCAAGTTGCAGTGGGGGAGGTTTAGGTTGGATATTAGGAAACACTATTTCACTAGGAGGGTGGTGAAGCACTGGAATGGATTACCTAGGGAGGTGGTGGAATTTCTATCCTTAGAGGTTTTTAAGGCCTGGCTTGACAAAGCCCTGGCTGTGATGATTTAGTTGGATTTGGTCCTGCTTTGAGCAGGGGGTTGGACTAGATGACCTCCTGAGGTCTCTTCCAACACTAATATTCTGTGATTCAGACTAAGCCCATATCATGCAGAGTAATAGTGAGGTGATGACTCCTTGGCCTTAAATTGCAGAAAGGGTACGGATTTGGGGGTAAGTTTAGTGGAAGAAAGACAAGCACATTAAAAGGATAGAAGCCAGTGAGATCCCACTAGAAGGTATTTTAACTTGAATAACAAAAGAAAGATGTAAGGATAAGTGTATGAACAAAAACAAAATTACATGCATCTAGTTCTATGTAACCTTCTGCAGGTGGAGGCGGCAGCAACCAGTGCCGGGTTCAATATCTAGGGGTTCCTTTTCAACACAGAACCACTTGAGCCCCCACCCAGTAACCTCAGAAAATTACACACCACACCTGGGTGCCTCTGAGAAGCAATACTTCCCCACTCGCAAGCATAGAATCTGAGTGTAGAAAAGAAACTTTTAATGAAAGGAGGGAAGTCACCCAACTTTAATTAGGGAAAATGCCACAAGCAGGATTCATAATCATAAAACTGTGAGCAGGACACCCACTCCAGTGTCCATGGGGTAGTGTCTTCTGCCTCATGTTCTTGAGTTCTACAATCAAAAGTTCCTTTTCTGTATCCCTCTTTGCTCCCTAACATACTCCACTCACAGTGGTTGTTCTTGGTCAGTGAGGACCCAGGGTTCAGAGGTGCATCTGTGTGAGTTCACCTCCCACCTGGGGAAGAAGGCACCTTGCTTATTCCGCCATCTGAGCACTTGTGCTGGCTGGCCATATTGCCAGACGCTCATTCCTCTCCACTCAACACCATGCCAGCCATTCATTTGCCAGGTGACTGCTCACTGTCCAACTGTCAGTTACCTTCTACTGCCACCTGCCTCTCTGCTGTGACCTCTGCAGGTCAGTCTCGTAGTGAGTTTCAACTCTTTGCAGGCTGGGCAGAAATGCTGTCCCATCACAAGTGATTTCAGCTCTCATTTGAGTACTTTAAAATAACAAAAGGCTCCTAATGAAGCCTATTTAGCTCTATCTTTGAACAGTGGGGAGGAACTGATTAAACCAGACCAGGGACCTTTAGGGAAATTCCATGCTGCCTGGCTGGGACACCTGTCTCCACCCCTATTACTTTCTCAGGGGTCTGGCATTTGAGCCCCTGGCTTAATGTGATCCTTTCAGCTGAGGGTGACCCCTCATTTGGGATAGGTTAAGAACAGTTATGCTCCCCTTTAGTCATACAATAAAGACAACAACATTGATAACATTTCACTACCCCTGCATTCAGTATTAAAGTGATTTGTAACCTAACACCATCCACAGTTGATCACTTTGAGCAATACCATTTTATCTGCTGCCTATATAAGCAAAGTAGGTGTGTTCATGTAAATACAGTTTGCTCCTGAAGTCTCTCCCACTCCCAGCTAGCTGTCAGGGGATAACTCATTCAGACCCTGCTTATACCTAGATGACTAGACACTTTGTCTGATTTACTAGATTAATAATTTAATTGGTATCTGGCACCAGAAATACCATGGGCATCCATGGAGATGATTCAAACCAAGCTGAAAGTCCCACCATCCAGCCCAATATTTGATGAAGCTCCTGGAGATGGGATGGCCATTGACTGTCTTGTATGGAGGACCATAAAGAACACCACCCAGTAATCCTCTAGGCTCTGTTTTCTGGAAAATTTCAGAAAACTCTGGATCTGTGGGAACATTTGGAAAAGAATTACTCTTTCCTTCCTTTGTATTACCAAAATGATGTCTGGAAGACAGAATAGGTGCCCCAATGGTTGGATTTGAACCACATACTGGCCAGCATTGAGTTAACTGCAAATCCAGGTGGAAATCAGTGAACCCTTTGGCTCAGTGGTAGGTCACATTAACTCAGCTCCCTAGAGCGGTGTTAGTACAGCACTATCCTGATTAAAAACATAAAATAAAAATAGCCATAACTGTATACCTTCTCTCATAGCCCCCCTTCCCTGTCTACAATCAGGTAACAAGATTAGCTTACACACACGAGCTAATATTAGTAAGGGATTTTAACTTTCCTGATGTCTGTTGGAAAGACTATTGCAGCAAAACATAACACATCCTGCAAATTATTAGTGTGTGTAGGCGACAACTTTCTGATTCAGAAAGTTGAGTAAACAACTAGAGGGCCATCCACTCTGGATCTGATTTTGACCACCAGGGATGGAAGTTGGGAGGAGGTGATCATGATCTGACAGAATTCAAGGTCTTATGGAAAGCAGGTATCACAACCTCAACATGAGTCAGCAATACGATGCTGTTGCAAAAAAAGCAAATGCAATTTTAGGTGGCATTAACAGAGGCATAGCATGAAGTCACAGGAGGTGATATAGGGTTACCATATTTGAACATTGAAGAAAGAGGACACTCCACGGGGCCCCGGCCCTGCCCCAACTCTGCCCCTTCCCCTCCCCCCGGTCCCACCCCTTTCCCCGCCCCCAGCCCCGCCCAACTCCGCCCCTTCCCTGCCCCCATTCCAACCCCTTCCCCAAAGTCTCCGCCCCTTCCCCTGAGCACCCCACATTCCCCCTCCTCCCTCCCAGCCACACGAAACAACTGCACCAATTCTAAAGTCAGGCACTCCACTAGTATAGACTCCCATGACTTTAATGAAGCTGCTCAGTGGAGGATCTGCCCCGGCGCTCAGTTTTTGGGAGCGGTCAGGACACGCAGCTCACACTGTTCTGTTTCCCAGCTCCCCAGATGCCTTGGAGGACCCAGTTCTCCTCCCTGCCGGGTAAAATCCCAGACATTTTGAGCTATTTAATTCTTTAATTCTAAAACGTAATTCTTTATATGTAGTGAGTCCTTTCCTTTCACCAGTTCTTCAGTTTTCTTTCTCCTCATGTGCCCACGCATACTTCTCTGCAGATCGCATTTTTCTCAGCAGTGGTTGATTGCTCTTTAAGAAGGCATGAAAGTCTTTACAAGAAGTTTGTCTGAAGTTGTACTGTACAAGTAGAATTCCTTTCAATGACTTAACATTCAAGTTGGTCCTTTCCTTTGTCCACTGGCTTTGCATCAGTGAAAAAAATCGCTCTACATTTGCATTATGAGAAGGAATAGCAAAGAAAAACTGTGCAATCTTTAACAGTTCTGAATGACACTCAATGTTTTTGGATTTCTCAAAATATTTGGTCCACTTCTGGTGTGCTAGCAAATTACTGAACTCTTCATCACTGTTGCAACTTTCTGTAAACTTCTTCAGGTTGCTGAACTGATCAAAACACTTCACGTCATCAATTTGCATCCCCTTATCGGTCAGGTACTTGATACAAGGTTCCACATCACTCCAATTCGGTGTCTCACTCAGGGTAATCCACCTGAAACAAGAGAAGTCTTCAAGGGGTCTAAGCCACATCTCCAAATATTCTAAGCATCTGCTGTACATATTATTCACTTCAGCACAGAATTTGTCACACTCTTCATCAATTCCTTCCATGCGCTTTTGTGCCAGTAGTCCCTTAACTTTCAGGGACATAAAGTTGTGAGTCTTGCGTTCAAGAAGGATAGTCTGAACCGAGTTCAAACTGTTCAGCACTTCCACAACAGAATTGCTTTCCCTTTCGATTTCTTGGATGTAAGTTTGGAATACACTCATGAGTGAATGCATGTGCCAGAGGTAAATCTCACTTAATTCATACTCAAAAAATGTCTTAAGCACTATGGGTGGTTTGTCCTGTGACAGAAAGAATGACTTCAAGGCTGGAAACATCTGTATCAGCCTTGTAATGCCCGGAAATAATGACAGCCATCGTGTCTTGCTATGAGAAAGCAGCTTTCTGTATTCAACATCAACAAACTCACAGTACTCCTTCAGTCGCTCAGTTCGGACAGTGTAGATATGAAAGTACTGGTAAATTTTAAAAATAATGTTCTCAATGTCAATGTTCATTCTTTCTGCTGCATGGTGAACACAGTTGTTCAAAATGTGTGCTGGGCAACCCACACCAATTAATGTTCTCTTCTGCAACAACTTCTTTAAGTTTGCAAACACGTTCTTTCCATCTTCATCACGCCGGAGTCCTCCAAACATTGTATTGCAGTTGTCACCTGTAAATGCAATACACTTCTCGAACAAACCATTTTTTTCAAGCGTTTCTTTTACGTAATGAGCAATTGTGTCGGCAGTCTCATTAGGTGTGTTCTGGACCTCAATCAAACTTGACTGCAAACCGCCATTCTTCCAGTTGAAATACTGAATAATTACTGGAAATATTTTCACTGAACCTGATTGCTTCCATCTGTAGCAACTCCACAGTAAGCTATGTCATTTTCTTCAAATGTTTTCAGAACAACATCAACAAAATGCGGTGCAAGCACAGAGATAACAATTGCTTCTGTCTTGGTTCTAGCACTTCAGAATCAGGGAATGTCTTCTTCAACAAGACAGATGTGCAATCCATTGACTTAAAGCTATTATGATGCTTAACAGTGTGAAATGCAAACGCACCCTCTGCTGCAGTAACAGCATCCTCTGATTCGCTGCCTGGTTTTACAAAATAATCTGTCAATTTTGTTGATGAGCTCTCTCCTTGAACTGCTTTTTTGTGCTTGTCTGAGTCCACATGAGTTTGTAAATCATTAGCACCTTTATTTTTCACAGAGATGTAAGTACCAGGTCTACATACCATGCACTCAGCTTCCCATTCATCTCTACCACTTCGAAAACATGGGAACTTTGTCTTTAGTTCTGCAGTGAATTTACACTTTCGTTTTGGCATTGTGTTTGCTCCTAGGATCAGGGGCAGCCAGGGTCTCCACGTGCTGGGCCCTCCACAAGCCAAGCTCAGTGGCTCCCATTGGCTGGGAAAAGCTCCAATGGGAGCTGTCGGAGCCAGCCCCTGCAAGTCCTGCCCCCACAGCTCTGATTGGGCAGGTATTTCGCAGTGATCCACCACACTGCTGTGTCTCATCACAAATGGGGAGCTGAGTGCCATACAGCACACCTCAGCCCCAGGAGCTCTGATCCACTTGCAGGCAAGGCAGCCCGATGCCTATCGCAGCCAGAGCTCTGATCCCTCTGCACACTCCTGCCTTTTTCACACTGCCCTCCCCTCCTCCCCCACCACAGTCAGTGCTTTTTGGCGACTCCCCGGAGCAGCTCCCCCAGCGCTGCCCCCCACCTGTGCAATCAGCGGCGCATGGTACTCCCAGCTTTGCTGGCATCCCTGGCTTACCTTAGAGCAGGCTCCGGCGACTGCTGCTGCTCCCTGACTCTTCGAGCAGCCCCGTTGCCTCCGGACCCCAGCTGCTGGTCAGGCACTTCTCCTACCTGGGCTCCAGCTGAGCTGCTCCTCCCCTCTCAGACTGTAAGAGCCGAGCTGCCGGCTTCGGGCAGCCCTCCCCTGCCTCAGGACCTAGAGCTGGATGGGCACGTCCCTTCCCCGGCTCCAGCTGAGCTGCTCGGCTCCTCCCCTCTCAAACTTACAGAGCCGAGCTGCCCGAGCCAGCGTTACTGGCTTCGGGCAGCCCTCCCCTGCCTCCGGACCCAGAGCTGGCTGGGCACGTCCCTTCCCCGGCTCCAGCTGAGCTGCTCGGCTCCTCCCCTCTCAAACTTACAGAGCCGAGCTGCCCGAGCCAGCGTTACCGGCTTCGGGCAGCCCTCCCCTGCCTCCGGACCCAGAGCTGGCTGGGCACGTCCCTTCCCCGGCTCCAGCTGAGCTGCTCGGCTCCTCCCCTCTCAAACTTACAGAGCCGAGCTGCCCGAGCCAGCGTTACCGGCTTTGGGCAGCCCCCCCCCCCCCCCCGCCTCCGGACCTTGCACTGCGGGAGCAGCTCAGCTGGAGCCGGGTAGGAGAAGTGCCTGGCTCGGGGCTCGGGGTCCGGAGGCAGGGGGGGGCTGCCCAAAGCCAGTAGCGCTGGCTCGGGCAGCTTGGCTCTGTAAATCTGAGAGGGGAGGAGCGCAGATCCGCAGCGGGAGAGGAAGTGCCGGCCATTTTCCCGGACATGTGTGGCTTTTCAGCAATTCCCCCCGGACGGGGGTTTGATTGTTGAAAAGCCGGACATGTCCGGGAAAAACCAGACGTATGGTAACCCTAGGTGATAGTACCGCTCTACTCGGCACTGGTTAGGCCACAGCTGGAGTACTGTGTCCAAATTTGGTCACCACAGTATAGAAAGGATGTAGCGAAACTGGAAAGGATCCAGAGGAGAACAACAAAGATAATCAAAGGGATGGAATGCAAATCATATGAGCAAAGGCTGAAGGAATTGGGTGTATTTCATTTGGAAAAGAGGAGATTAATGGTGGATATGGTAGCAGTTTTCAGACACTTGAAAGGCTGCCATAAAAAGATAGAGAAAAGTTGTTCTCTTTTACCACAGAGGGCAGAGGCAAGAGACAATGGGTGCAAACTACTGCATAGCAAATTTAAATTAAACCTCGGGAAAAACTTCCTAACTGTAGGAACTGTAGCAACAGACTGCCTTGGGAGGTTGTGGAAGCTTCTTCATTGGAGGTTTTCAAAAGAAGGCTGGGTAGCCATCGGTCTTGGATGGTTTAGACACAATAAATCTTGCATCTTGACAGAGGGATTAGACAAGATGGCCCTTGTGGTCCCTTCTAACCCTATGATTCTATCTCTGATGCAATTCAGTATAGGGGCATGGTCAGAAAAGTAGCTACTACCTTCAGCAGAAGGATGGAGTCTTTTCTGTTCTCAGGGTGAAATTCACCCCATGCAGAAGGCAACACAAAGACTATGCACCATTAAAGGTTGGTGAGGGCTTGTGCTCTGATACTCATTTACATTAATGCCTCTTTAAACCTAGCAGTGGAAAGGGACCTTAGTGAAAATGGAAATCAGCCCCAAATCTCTGCACCAAGCCCTGTTCAGGCTTTGGTGGAATGCCCTAAAGACAGTTGTTGCAAACATAAAATAGACCACTGTCCAAGAAACTTACACTCTAAAGATTTAGCAGTTAAAATACAGCGTAATACACCCATTTTTTTCCATAAGAAAAGAGCATATACATATAGATTCATTTAGAATGAACTCTATAATTTGCATTAAAAGAATAACAAAGGAAGAAAGCTGAAGCTCTCCATGGCAGAACACAATGAGTGTGTCCCCATTGTAGCCTATGGCATCTGAATACAAAATGGCAGCTGCCTCAACAGCAGTGAGGGGCATCTCTTCATATATGTGCATTACACAGGAAACAACTCAATGAAGATACAGGGTGCTAAGAGGGCAGCTGGTCTTCTGTTTGTAAATAGAAACCAGAAGGTTGAATAATCACATGTACTGCCTCAAACAGCTGTGGGACTTATACTAAGGTCCTCCCTCATATGAGTGAGAGACACAAGACAGTGATCTTTGCTTATGCTGTTTGTGGATCAGGTATTATCTCTACCCTACTCTTTTTTTTTTCTCCCCAAGTCAGTCAATTGGCCATGGAAAGTCTTAGATATTGATTATCCTTAACTTTCTTCAGGTGTTTATACTGATTTAGGTAAGTTGGCAAGAGACTGTGTATCAGTTAGGGAAGCATCTAGCAGTCAGGAGGGAAATGGTTGAGAGTGCAAATGGAGGTCTCTAATCTCTGATGATAGTACATTTCCAGTAAAAGGCCGGGATGTAATTTGTTTTTGTTTTTTCCCAACGAAAAAAGCAAGAGTCTAAATGAAAAATATTTTCAAAGCAAATCAGTGAAAAACTATTTGTGAATGTAGAATGGGACCAGGAGTCATTCCGAAAATGAAAAGTCAGATTTTAAAGTGAATCATTAACATACTGCAGATTGCTTGTTTAATGCACGATCTTTCAATGTGTTTGAAATTATGCATCTAATTTTGGCTTAAATGAAAAACGTGGGTTAAAGTTATAAATATAAAAATAGCAAACATTTCTTATTGGTATTTATAAAACAAGCGAGTTTGAGGAGAAAGTCAATGGAGGGAAAGACAGTAATCAGGCATTTCTTTAAATTATATTTGTATTGGATTTTAGTTAACACTTAATGACAGTGCTTCCTTGAGGCATATGGCTCCTGCAAAGTGGTCAGATAGGCAAGATGCTGTTGTCCTTAATCAGAATTAAAGTTAATGGAAGCTTCACTGAGCAAGGGTTGCAAGAGAGAGCAGCACTGTACAGACTATTAAGGGTGAGAACCTGTGGCACTGTGTTTTTTACTATCTGTGCCTTGTGATGTTGAGTGGCTCCATTTGTGAGCCCAACATGAGTCCCCTCTAAGGGTCTGATTTTCAAAAAGTGAGCACATAGTCTGAAAAATTGGGTCTCTCCAAGTTGTCTCAAGTTAGATATCCAAAAATGGAGGCACCCATAATGGCTACATCACTTTTGAAAATCTTGGCATATGATTTTATTGGTCTTGTATTTTGTCAATCACATTGGGACATATTACACCATGGATTCTGAAGCAGAACTCCCTATTGGCATGAGTTATGAAATCCATATGATGTGATATGGCCCTATTTTGACACTTAACAAATAATTAGTAATAATAATCTTCCTGGGACCACTACATTTTTCCAGGTTCAGAGAGAGGCATTCTTTGATACTACTGTACAAGTATTTTTCAAGATTGAAAGCGGAGTGTAACATTTTTTATTTAGACATCATGCTACTTTGGTCTTGAGATCCTACAACTCATACAAGTAGTCACACTGCAGTTAATGAGAGACTACAGAAGAGAATAAGATTTATTCACATAAGTATCATTGGACTTAATACTGGATTATTTGAAAATGCAAATAACTTTATAGAAACATAGGATTTAAGTAGTATTCATTATAGATCTTTAATTAAATGAGTTAAAGTCCTCTCAAGAGATTTTTTTTCATTCATGTTCATGGTATTACATATATAATAATATAATTTATACAGCTGTTACAATTAATAAAAACTTGCCAAAAAACCATACAATATATGTTGCCACAGTAAGTACTCTCTACAGGTCAAAGTTCTCTGGAGTATTTTACTCCAATTAATGTTTTAAGAATATTACTGTCAAGCTATATTACCGTCAAAATGTCTTTTGAATCGCAACCAAAACTAATTACTTTAAATAAGCTCCTACATATATTTACCATGTTTCACTTGCAAGATATATACAAGTTTCCATACATTTCTCAGCTCTTTCGTATTTTTAACAAAATTATGTATTATACAGAAATGCAGAAGCAGTTTAAATGTCTGTAGCCATGGTTATGTTTATAGAGACATATATTGGGATATATAAGACATAGCATTTCCCTTGTTTATTGATCAACAGCATGATCATTTCACACTTATACGACTACCCATACTGTAGGTTTTCACTAATAAGGGTTCTTAACATTCGTTTGTTGAGAGAGCCATGATTCAAAAGTTTAGGCACTTAAACAGTGAATTATGTAAATATATTCAGCATGAGTATTAAAGGTGGGTATTAAAGCCTTCATGAGAAAATATTACTGCTTCTTATGATAATGTACCTGGGGAGGTTCATATTCAGTCAGTGAACTTGCATCATAGGTTATGTCATAAGGGATTAACCGTACCTGTGATAAAACTACTTGCTGACACTGAATCAGGTATCAGTGTAAATCCTTAATGCAATCATGACAACATTTAAGAGTCATAACAACAGTTACCCAGTCATTACCACATCCCTTTTGATTTTACTGTAATGGGTACTAACAGATGTAACATTAAACTGAATTTGGCTCAGGTAGCATAGTCATATCATTGCCAGGGGAAAACAATGTGGTCTTTCTTTCTTTCTTCCCCCAATTTTAGAATAATCCTATGTGTTTTTTCAAATGTGTGTGTATCGTCAACATGTGTAACAGATTAAAATGGACTGGTTCTTGGATTTCACTGCGTCATTGATGCAACAATGACCATGTAAGCAGAATACTGAACTGCTGGTTAATTTGCATTATGACTTTTATAGGCAAAAGTCCAACCAAAACCCTCCCTGTGTAATTTCCTAAGGAAATACTTACACAGCCACAGCTTTGTCAACAGTCTGATTAGAACTGTTTCCGGTACTATAGCAAATATTTAGTGGGAGACATTGTCTAACCAGTGAAATTGTCATAATGACAAAAATAATTCCCTTCTGTAAAAAGTTGTATTTTAACTACACATTTTACAAAAAATAGCACCCACCCACACATTGGATTTTAACATAGTTACCAGTTATTTCCAGATAAAGTTCCTCTAGAGAAGTGTAAAATTATGGTTTGTGCTGCTTCTAACATTGCTATTATACTCAAAATGAACATTTTGAGATCTACAAATTAAATGAAACAATGTAAATGACATGTATCTAAAATAAATCCACTCTAACATACAACTGCCTTTCAAGTTTGTGACATAACCCAGATAGTCTATTGCACGCAGTCCATTAGGGTAACCCACTGGCAGGCCGCAAGACAGTTACGTTGACCGTCCGCAGGCACAGTTCACCATTCCAGGCCAATGGGAGCTGCAGGCAGCCAGGCCTGCGGATGGTCAATGTAAACAAACTGTCTTGCGGCCCGCCAGCAGACTACCCTGATGGACCATGTGCAGCCCACGAGCCACAGGTTGCCCACCACTGGTCTATTGGTTCCTAAACAACTTGCTCTTTATGACTTCATTTCTTGTCCTAAATATTTGTATATTTTTGTTGTGCTCAAGAGAACACCTGCTGCACTCCACTCAGGGTTAAATTGGGCTGTTATGTGGATTTCCACAATACCAGCCCTTTTTTTAGTCTCCTTCAGTTTCCACAGAATTTAAACTTTCATTTTAAAAAGCCCTTTGACATTTTCAACCTATCGTATATCTCAACCTGCTAAGGCCTAAATGTGGGATGCAATATCTAACCAAGACCAAAAATAAAGAAGGCCCAAAAACTATTCAGGAAGACAACATTAAACACTGTTGGATTCATTCCTTTTATGTAAATAATGCTTTCTATAATCTCAGTTTCATGATTCTTAATTTTTGACATAAAACATTTTCAGTGATAAAAGTTAGGGAGAGACACCACAAATTACAGAAACATACATACATTTGAAACTGGATTGAGTGGCATCCCTCAAAAGGAAGGACACTTGAGAGGTCTGGCACCAGCAGCAATTATGATGGCAAAGATAATATTCCAAGAGTAAACTGACAGCCAACTGTCTGTTTGGGACTGTGGACAGACAGTGTGAGACAGTGGCTAGGTATTGCCCATGTGTGGGTGGTTTTGTTAATGAAGGATTTTAGTTAGTTGTTCTTGATCACTTCTGTTCCACTGGCAGAATTAGTTTAGTTTAATTGCTTTGCTGATAGAACTGATTTACTTTGGTTATTGTACAATCCTCAGAAATATATATTTTAAGTCTCAGAGACTAGGGCCTAGATTTTTTTTTTTAAGGTATTCAGACATGCTCTGCGCAGCATTGCAAGGCTTAAGTCACAATTTCAAAAGTGATTTAGGCAATTAGGAGCCTAAACCCCATTGATTTTCAGTGAGACTTAGGGTATGTCTACATAGCAAAAAAAAAAAAAAAAAAAAAACCCATGGCAGTGAGTTTCAGAGTCTGGGTCTACAGACTTGGGCTTGCATGGCTCTCACTAGAGCATTAAAAATAGCTCTGTGTTTGCAAATAGGACATAACCATCTAAGGGACATTTACATGAACAGCAGCAAGCAGGGGTATAAATCAATGGAACTTCAGCATGTCACACACTGTCTGTGTAGACCCTGCTGCTGCGCAGTGGCAGTTCCCTAGTGCACTTTCAAACTGCAATGTGCCAATGTGCCCTAGGCAACCTTTAGCGTGCAGCAGCAGGGGCCACACAGACAATTACTACACTACACACTGGAATGCTGTAGATTTATACCCCAGCTTGTTGTTCAGAAAGTGTTCAGGTAAACATACCCTAAGTCACTTAGGTCTTGCAACCCTGAACACAGCAAGGCCTAAATAACTTTAAAATTCTGTGCCTCGTTGCATAGGAGCTCTCTAGCTGAGAGGGGGTTGAACCAACATCTTGTGCCAGTTGCTAATTTGTTGTTGTTTGGTTAATTGAGGGTAAGTTGGAAACAGCCCGGTTTATCATATTTTGGATGTATATACCATTTTTCATTGTTTATTCATAGGAGCAAACTGCAAGAGTTACTTCCCATTTTTTGTTCCCACAGAATAGGTGTGTGATTTTATTTCCATCTTACAAGATGGAAAAGACACGGAGGCAGTTCCCTATGTGCAATAACTGTACAATAACTAAAGTAAATTAATCCTCCTAAATTTGATCAAATCTTTGTAAGAGCCAAGCTAACCAAGAGATGCAAAGATTCAGACTTGGCACAAAAACATTTAAACAGTGTTAAACTAATGACAAATTAGAAAGAGGTCATTTCCATTAGCATCATTCAAACCATTCACAATAGTTTTACTTTAGTACAGTCCTAAATAGAATAGGCAAGGATTTGAGAGGCATAATCGCTTCCCATAACACTCAGTGAATCAGCAAATACGGAAACCACTGCAGAAGCAGGGCCAAGCCACAGGATCTGTAGCCAGTCTGTCTGTAAATGTTTTGGAACTATTTAAATAATGAATAATAATAAACTGCCAATGGTGGCAGTAATGGTTCCTGGAGGAAGAGGCTAATTATAGCTCCCTCTCCCCTGTCAGGGAATTGTTTTACAGCTTTGGGGCACTATTGATGTACTAGAGTAATATGTCTTTAAAGATTAAAGCCAGCTATAAAAGCAGGAACACAGGGGGGCTTAGCAATAGAAACTCCAGGAAAGATTGAGACTATGTAAACTGCTTGTACTTATTCACTTTGGGCCTGATCCTGTGAAGTAGTGTTCATCATTAACTGCTTTGAAGTTGGTAGGAGGTGATGGCACGCGACACATTTTGAGGTTGCTGGAAAACAGACTTGGAAGCACGGGGAACTCCATGGATTCTAGACAGAATGCACCACTTCTGATCTATAAGAAGATTATTATAGTGTATGCTGTCAAGGTAGCTCCTTTATGCTAACAGTATTGACAGTCAAACAAAAAATACAAATGCTGCTAACAATCTGTCCCTATTCTCTTATAATTTGTATTGCTGTATTCTGTAGTGATGGCCCAAAACGCTTGCAGTTTACTGTAGGGTTATGCTTTGCGGCATTGTGCTCTTATAATTGGGAATGATAAAAAGATATTATTATCTAGCACACTTGTTAGTTAAATGTTTTTGCAATTGACAGCATGGTTAATACTCCCAGATTTTCCAGCAACAGCTCATTTCCAGGCATCCTCTCTATTGATTCTCAGCGTTTCCAAAGCATTGTTTTTTTCTATGCTGCATTGTTGTCAGATCATATGCAAATTCACTACACTGGGAAAACAGCATGCATGATTTACTAGGGTTTATCTGTAAAAAGTAACAGAGGGTCCTGTGGCACCTTTAAGACTAACAGAAGTATTGGGAGCATAAGTTTTCGTGGGTAAGAACCTTGCATCTGAAGAAGTGAGGTTCTTACCCATGAAAGCTTATGCTCCCAATACTTCTGTTAGTCTTAAAGGTGCCACAGGACCCTCCATTGCTTTTTACAGATTCAGACTAACACTGCTACCCCGCTGATACTTGAGGGTTTATCTGTACTCCTTCTAGAACCAGATGGTAGCAATTAATCTTGACCATAACATGTACTACAATTTGGTTTGGGATAAGAAGGGCAACTAAGCCTTCCTATTAATGTCAATGGTACAACACACACAGTTGTCTAGATCCTCCACTGGTTTGCATTGGCGTACCTCAATTGATGTTAGTGGAGCTATGCCAATTCACACCATTAGGTTCTGACCCTTCAGCTCACTCTCTGAACGTCACAGGAATGTGCTTATTTTTAAACACACACCTACTATAATGCAGGCAATTTTTGGTGACCTAAAGCCATTTTTTAAAATAAGACAACCCACTTGATACTCCCATCTATCTAACTCTGTCAACTGGACATAAACTGTGTTATTTTTTGACTATTGAAATAAATTGTTTCTAGAGTGGAAGAAAATTGAGTCACAGCATTGACTCAAGCCAAGTTAGAGCATAAACTATTACCAACTATCCATGAACAACCTTGATGGGAATCTTGGTATTGTCATGACAATACCAAGCACTGAAAATGTATTCTTTAGGTATGTGCAGAAGCAAAAAGCTTACTGTAAAAAATTGGCTTATATTTTATGGTGTAGTTTTTATCCAGGATGCAGGAAAACTCTTATTCTCATTTGTTTTTATTTTATTTAAAGAAGAAGAAAAAAACAGAAAAGGTTAGTCTAATTTTCATAAAGTTTTACATTCATACAAAGAACATCTCTCCAATATGTGAAGTTCATTGGCTGGTAGGTAAAGAGTAGGTAAACTAGAAGCTAAAATGTCTGTTTTATAGTGCAAAAGCAGTGATTTCAAATCTCAAAGATGTGCTTTTATTAGAAATCATTCACATATTTTATTCTGTCAAAAACAACACTATATATTCACTTATCTTGATCATCTCCAAATGCTCTGGATTTAATGAAGCTATTTAAACAACTGTTTTCTTTGATCAAGAAACAAAACTTAATATACAGCATTACATCTGTTTTTCATAAGGTCTTAAATGCATGCTGATCTTCTGCTGTACTAGGGAACACATTATAAGCCTCGTGGTCAATGCTGTATTAGCATTATTTTAATACTCAGTATATGTCTGTTGTACCACACCTATCAGAACATCTAAAAAATCCTTTGGATGATGAGCAAATAATGCTTTCTCTATTGACCCACTTTGGCTTCACTCCTTCACTCAAGCCTTATTTGAAAAGTCCCATGTTTTATCTTGGCTGGATTAGATTATTAACTCTTTGGGAATCATATCGTTTGTATGTTCTGTAATGTGGGTTTATTTATAGTATTATATTGATCTGTATTAGCAATGGATCTGATTCTCAGTCATTTCTCTGGCAAAATTCCCATTGAAAACAAGGGCTCAATAACTACAGAGGGTAGAATGTTTAGGGACAGATTTTACCTGCCCCTTGTGAGTAAGGGATAGAGAGAGGATATGAGAAGCACAGCAACTGGTCTCCCTACCTTCCTAGGGTCACAACTCACCCCAAGGGCCTAGTCTCAACTTCCTCTCTGCACCAACCCTCCAAACAAGCAAGCTGCACAGAGGGCGCATAATGCCCCATCCAAAGGGACGGTTTAGGGTGACCAGATGTCCCGATTTTATAGGGACAGTCCCAATATGTGGGGCTTTTTTTAATATGGGTTCCTATTACCCCCCCCCCCCAATCCCTGTCCTGATTTTTCACACTTGCTATCTGGTCACACTAGAATGGTGAAATGTGTGCACTTCCCTCACATGCTAAGGAACCGGGGGAAGGATGATGCCTTTTTAGGCACAATCCTTCCCAAAGCTTCCCCATTGCAATACAGCCATGCACCAGTGTAACAATGGCCTGCCCTTAACTGCAAAATTTGGCCCTTGCTGTCTTATATTATAAAGGTAGGAATTCAAATATCATTAAGCTTTTTCCTTTATGAATAAATGACCACAATATTCCATCAACGAAGTCATATATCTATTAATTCTTGTAACTTTTGTAAACATAAAAAATACCAAAACTTTTAACATATTTAGAGCCAAATTAGTGAAATAACACTTAGTTCCATAAAGTAAAGACGTGATATCTCTAGAAAGAGTTACATTGTAAAGATCTAGCCATGCAAATGGCCAAGTTTCCTTGGCTTCTCTCTGAGAGTTCATAAATCCACACATGGTAGTTTTGGATTAGGGAAAGGAGACCAAGTTAAAAATAATTGTCTTGTCTGGTTAAAATTATGCCAGACATATATGCCAAGCATATAAAGGGTGGTTAAAGTGTGAAGTTCAAATCTCTATTTGCTGTCAGATAAAGTCACATTGCAGTAGCAAAAAATTCTCTCTCTCTCCATAGCGAAGTAGGAGTCTTTGCTAAATCCTCAATCAAGCACACACACACACAAAAAGGCAAAGGAAGCAATCAATGAGTTCAAGTACAATTCAAAACCCCATAATTTGACATCTACCCTCCATTCACATCATATCACAGCAAAGATTAGTACCAGATTCCACTATTTTAAATTATTTTATGGGCATTTCTATGGCATTTCAATATTGGGAAGACATCTTTTTTCATGCACTGGATTATCAAAATGCTAACAAAGGGCCTGATGTTGTGAAGTTCTGAATGCCTCCAGAGGGGTGCTGCACACCTCCAGTTGCCATAGCAGGGACCTCATTGAATGTCAATGGGCCTTAAGCGTCTAAGTCCTTGAGGCTCTTTTGAAAATATTACCCACAAAGCACAAGTCAGGAGGGAGATGCAAAGCTGGCATAAATTCATTTTTGTATTCCTCCAATTCTGGGTCACTTTATGCTGGGTCTCACCCCAGCATAAATTATGCCAGTTGTCAGTGACCCCAATACAGCAGCTGGGGAAGCCAAGTCACACTTTCTATGCTGACATGAGAGGTGGTGTAGAAGTCAAAACAATGGCTATATCCATAACAGGATCCTCTCTGAAGATGGATGATCTGAATCCAGCCAGATTTCCCTGTTTCTGTGGCACAGAGTAGCTGCACCATAGCCAAGAATCTGACCCAGGGACATTAAGAATAAAGGATAATTCAGATTAATACTATTAAATGCCCCACACTTCTTATCATTTACTAAAGTTCAGGTTAGTTTCCTTACCTCTCTGTGAAAAATCAAGTTTACAAATCTCAGTCTTGATAGAATCTAACTTCCAAGTTTATTATTTTCACCATGACAAACAAGGGCACTGTTGGAGTTTCAAATGTCCTACTGAGTTTAGCAGCAAGAAAACCTGAAGATAATTAATGAGCTCGGTCCTCATTGGAACCTGCCTGTCAGGGACAATGGCTAGGACTTCCGGAGGCAAAGAAAATTCTCTTCTCTGATATTTTCATTACAGCAGATAATTCAAGATCACTTTTCATTAATTGAACTGGAAGGTGTCACTTGAGCTTTTAGAAGTACTATCCTCATTATGTTGGATTCTACTGGAGAGGTGTTTTGCATCAGTGAATCCCCATTAAAGGTCAACTGACAACACTGAAAAGTTGGTGAAAGAGAAATCCTTAAATGTAACATTATTGATCAGTGTGTAATTGTCCCATTAAAATTCATGAAGTTGCCAATGATTGCTCTTCACCAATAAAAATAGCTTACTGGGGGAGTGTGTTTTTGATGTTATATCATACATCTGGGACTTTTACTAGCAATTGCTTTTTTAAACAGAAGTTAACTTTTATCCAGGGACAAGGCAAGCATGCTTATCCAGTTTATGTGCTTATCCAGCATTTCCACCTTCTAAATTAATTTGCAGTGAAACTGTAAGAATTGAAGCATGTACTATTTCTCGCAAAACTTAGCTTTGAGTTCTTGCCTCCTATAAGCAATGACAGAGGAAAGCTAGTCAAATCAGGATTCATAGGACTCTCACCTATCAATATTTGTATGGGCCCTCATCTTCCCCATGAGATCCTGCCCTTCTTTCCCTTTCATATGCCACATTAGCTCCATGATGCTTCATCCCATTGCCAGGGTGATAGCCTCCCCATTCTGTTGCTCTTAAACAAACTGCTGAGTGGGGCTGGGAAGTGATTCACCACAATTCTCCTCCCCCAGGAAGATCTCAGCTTGCCCTGCTCTGATATGTGAGACCCTAATAACAGCCAAGAACCTGGGTGTCTCTCTCTCTTTTTTTCTTACTCTTGAAAGAAAATTAATCATCTGCAACTCATGAGTTTTTCAAATATTTCTAATGTTCCTGGACTTCCCAAGTATTTTACTTCATTTCATGCAAATGGATACAATTAACATGCTATTTACATTGTGAGTGAGGAAAACTGTAAAATCTCTATGCTGTCCCTATTCCATAGCACTGGAATCAATGTAGCTGACACTGTTCAGAAAGTTCTAAACAGCCTGTGTTTCTCCGTGGGCCTGTCAGTGCCCACTATAGGGTTTGAGGGCAGCTTGTGTCATCATTGACCTCATTTTGTAGGCCAGAAAGGCTAGAGTGAGTTATTGAGTTCTTGCCTACTTTTCTTCCTAATTACTTGAAATTTAGCCCACTATGGGGTCTTCTCTAACTAGCCCATTTTGTTCTTTTCCCACTGTGCTGCTTAAAAGCCTGGCAAGGGTAAACAAGGGGGAGGAGCAAGAGACTTCAAACAGCAGCAGCTGTCTATGGAGATCAGCTGCTAGAGGGGAAAGAAACATGCTCTACATACACCAAAAGATATCTGCTAGCTGTGGGAGGGAGAAGGTTCTGTATCCCCACCAAGGAATCTGCCAGGTCAACTTGGAGAAAAGTAAAGGGAGCTATGATGATTTAGGTGAGCCAAGAATCTGATACTCTCAATGTCTCCCGCCCCCACTTCAAAGAAATCCAAAACTGGCAATAGGTTGAGGTAACAGGGAAGCTATCCTGGGAAGATCAGCAGGCTGCTGTTTTGTCCGACCAACTCAGCAGTGTTCCAGCCACAGGAAGAGCTGCCAGTCTCCCTTTCTCCCTTTGAGAGAGGAGATGAAACAAGACTGACTGAGTTGCACTAGCTTCTCTCTTTTCCCCACTCAAGCATGATGGGATGGAATCCTCTATTCTGAGTGGAGCTTCCTGGAGTCATTTTAATCATAATTGTTATTTTTTTTGTTCATTGCAAAGCTCAGTTAATGTGCCCAGGAGGTCTAGTTCCACCCCCATCCTGTAGCTGGCAGATTTTGATAGGGTTTCCTCCCCTCCCCTTCCCTCCATAACAGATCTTAGACCGCTGAGCCTGTCTTCAGGCAAGCACTGCCTACCTCTGCTAAGGAGAGCTGTGGGTACTAGGCATCTCTCAGAACTGGGTCCAAAGTGAAGATCAGTAGGGAGAACTGTCCAACCTGCTCTAAAGAAAAGCATCTTTAAGGAACTATCTGAAGCAATCTCAGCACTGTTAGAATTACCTTTGAGAACTCATGAAGAACAGGTGAAATCCCAGAGGACCAGACAAGGGCAAATATAGAATATATCTTTAAAATGGGAAACAAAGAGGACCCGGAAATTATAGACTAATCAGCCAAAATTAAATACTCAGAAAGATACTGGAACAAATTATTAAACAATCAGTTTGTAAGCACCTAGAGCAGGGGTAGTCAATAGGTGGACCACACTCCAAGAGGCTTTTGACCAGACTGCAAAACTCTGGGAGGCTGTAGGCAATTAGTGCAAGGGGACTAATGCAGGGAGAGGAGTGACTGGTTGCATGCTGGCGGGCTTGGAGCCCAGAGCTGACTCATAACTGGAGGGGGACAGGTGTCCCCTTGGCCCTCCTAAATGAAGCCCCACCAGGTGCTCTGGGGAGCACCAGGGCTCGGGGTTTCAGCCCTGTGGGAGGCAGGCCAGGAGTTGGGGCTTCAGGCCCACTGGAGGCCAATAACAGTTATCAAATATGTTAAGGGCTGTTATAAAGAGGATGTGGATCAAGTGCTCTCCACGTTCATGGCAGGTAGTACAAGAAGTAGTGCGCTTAATCTTCAGCAAGGAAGATTTAGGTTCAATAGTAGGAAAATTTTCAAACTACACGGATTGTTAAATTCTGGAATAGGCTTCCCAGGGAGATTATGGAATCCCTGTCATTGGAGTTCTTTAAGAACAGCTTGGACAAACAGGTGTCAGGGATACTCTAAGTTTACTTGTTCCTGCCTCAGAGCAGGGGGCTGGACTTGATGACCTTTCAATATTGCCTCCTGCACTACATTTCTACGATCTTATCCTTATATCCTGCTTTAAGTAACTTTTAGTTATAAACATCTTGATAGCTTTCTATATTTGAAAGATGCAGCTATACTGTAGGGAAATCCTGCATATCATATTCAGTTTCTTTACAAGGACGAAACTACAAGTAGAAAGTGAATTCAGGATTTCTGACTGGTATTTTTTTTTTAAATCACACAGTATATCATAGCCTGTGATGTTAAGGAATATATTTATTTTTTTATCCCTATTATCCCAGTTAGGTAAATTGATGGACACCTCTAATCCAGTCAGACACATAATGTAAACACTAATAGAATATAGGAGGACAAGCTTTGTGCTTCATGAATAGCTTTTGTATCAGTAGTAGTTTACTGCCAAATTGTAAATTCAAACTGATTCATCGTATCAGTCTTCAGTGCACGAGCAGCATCAATCACTCAGCTTTATTGCATCAGCTTTTGTTGTAGCAGAGTTATATAACATATAAAATACACAACAAGAATGCACAATGGAAGTACACAACGCAAATACATAGTAAAATACACAATAAAATATATCATAAAAAGACATCACTCTATTGTATGGATAGGGCTAAAATTGAAAATGCTAGGTACTGCACTGTTAAGCATATTTCACCATTATATTACTAGCATTCTCCATAGTCTTAAATTGCACTATTACCACTCAGGAATTTATATCTATTTAACCTTTCAAGTTCTACTAATATGTGTGCCTCTCCAAATAACATCTGTTAGTCTTTAAGGTGCCACCAGACTCCTTGTTGTTTCTCCAAATAACAGACATTCTTCACTTCCACCAAGTAACCAGCTAAACATTTCTTTCCCTGCTCATATTTCAATACTTACTAGGAAAGTATTCAACCAGTTTCTCCTATAAGTGATCTACCACACTGTCTCCTTTCATGATAGCACACTTTGCTTATATCATAGATGAATGAAAACAAGGATCAAGAGGAGGAGAAGGATGAAGAGCTGCTGCTGCTTCTTCATTTATACAGTTGCTGACTATTCAGTTTTTGTTTTGTACTTTAGTTTCTCCCTTTGATCCTTCATCCTCAGCTCTAAAAGCTATGGGACATACTTGCCCTAATTTCCGACAGTCCTCTTTAGAAGAGGAACACAGTGGGGCCACTCCTGACATTTTGTACCTCTCTAGTGGTGTAAAGCAGCTAGATACCTGTGACTTTCTAGAGCCCTGCGTGGGACTATTTTTGAATCCCACTCCTGCCATTATGGCAGTGAGTCCTGCCCAGGATCCCAGTCCCACTTCAGGGCTCTACACTAGTCCCATGCAGGGTTCTACTACCTTCTCCCTCCTCCCCCCCACCTGTGTAGGAGAATCCCTGGGTGGCACAGTGCCAACATAGAAGCTCCTGATCTATTCCTGCCCTTCCTCACCCCTGCATCTGTCCATCCCCAGCTGTCAGAACACCTCTCCTGGCACTATAGGCAGTCAAATTTAAAAGCTACTCTATTTTACACCAGAGAATGAGCCGGTGCCAGATGGCCTTGGGAGCTGGGGAGCATAAAGCTGGAGTAATATAACTTGGCCTTACCTTTCTGGTCCTGCACCAAGCACATTTCAGCTGGACCAGAAAGCCTATGCCATAGATTCAGGGGTCTGCACAGGTATAAGTCTTTTCAAATAATTCCAGCAGCAGTAGTGAGGAGTGCTTACTTATCTATAGCATGTCTACAAACAAGGCACCTGATTCAGATTTCACTTACTCCACTTCACGCTGGTGTAACTCTTGTGATGTGTCAGAGTTACTGGTAATTTTCACTAGTATGAGATTAAAATCAGGTCCAAAGTCTCTGGAGATGTTTTTTCCCTGGATTGATTTGCTACAGGATATCATTCATCATTTTTGTTTGTTTGTTTAAACAAAATGTAATAAACATCATAGTTGAAGTTGTATTTTCCTCATGAAAAAATCTGTTTCTTTGCTATAAGCTCACCTCTCTTTTTCTGTCCATATGAATTGCATTCTGACTGCGTGTGTGTGTGTATGTAATTTTTCTTTCATCGGTCACACTGATATATTTGTTGGTCTAGCTGCTGGTCCTGATAATGTCTGAACATTAGACCTGTTGGACCAGTTGCTATACCTCAAGAAGCAGCCTTGACAGAAAAATGTGCCATCAAATACTGTTTCTTGCTATTTTTTTTGACTGCCAGTAGATAGAAAAAAATCAGTATCTAATTAATGTAACGAACAGCTTGCCATAATGTATTGCCTCTGAAAAATAATAAAACATTGATTGTTATGTTCTACAGGAGTTAAAAGGCTACTGTCAAGGTATTTTTCATCCTTTTTAGTACATTTTTCCTCTCTATTTTATAATTATTAGAGATGAGAGTCACAGTGTTCAGATCTGGATCTGAATCATCTCAAAATGTCACAGTGTGTTTTTTAGCTCAGCCCATTTTTAAGATAGAAGCATGCACAACATTTTCACCCTAGCCTGGATCTACAGTTCAGAAGCTCATCACTGTTTTGACCAAGAGCTTGGGGTTGAACTATTATAGAGAAAAGAAAAGAGGCAGCTGCAAAATTTGGATTTGCAGCCAAATCTGGATTCAGACTTATCTGTAATCATCATTCTCTTGACACTTATTATTGCTTTGTTTTTGTAGGGTTGCTCATGGACATGAGGGCTGCTGCATTCTTTCCCAAGGGTGGGAGGAGAATTAGAAAGAGCACTGGAGAATTATGTAAGTAATATAATGATTAGATAGATTTTGCTAGGGAGTATAAACTAAATTAGACTTTACAGTATTATTTTCGATAGGCTTACTCTGAACTGGAAGAAAGGCAGGATTGTAGATAAAGCACTAGACTGGGATTCAGGAGTCACGGGTTCAATTCCTGGCTTTCTGCAGATTTCCTGAGTGATTCAGGGCAAGTCAAATGCTCATGTGGTGCACTTCAGTGAAGCTGGGTGGAGTTACTCCAGCCCCAAATCTGTTTTTTAATCTTGCTATGCTTAAATTCCTCATCTGGAAAATGGGAGTAATAATACTCTCTTGTCTCTTCCTCCCATCCTTTGTCTGTTTTCTATGTTTGGATTGCAAACCCTTTGGGGCGGGGACTGTCTCTTATGATATGTTATATAGCTCCTAGCTCCATGGAGCCCTCATCTCACATGAGGCCTCAAGTCCCTACTGTAAATACAAATGATAATAATAAATAACAAGTCTGTGAATAATACGAACCCTCTTCTTTGCTTATCCCTTTCCTACATTTACACATACATACACAATCCATAGAGGTGCCACAAGTCTGTCTATTCCACAACAGGATAGAAGAACAGATTGAGGAGAAAACTGCCCTTTCTCCAACCTGTTAATATACAGCTTTGTTCAGGTATGCTCTGTAGTTTTCATTGCAGAACTTCTACGGAGTTTGAACAAAATTATCCCTTAAAATTATCATGCTTCAGTCGGTTGACATAATGCAGCAGGAGCCAGGGACTCTGCTCTCTGCAGATATCAGACCTATTATCCAGCACAGAAGCTTCTGTGGTTAAAGAAAACCACAAGTAAAAGCCTATGCTGAAGATCTTGCAGAGCTTGCTTCAAATTAAGCCTGAGGCAGCCCTCTGAACTCAGTGAGCTGCTACTGGATCATACTACCCATTATAGTCTTTCCATGCCATAGGAATATTGGATCTTGTTATGTGCTCGCAAGACCTGCTTCTAGTCTTATACAGCAGTGTGAGTCAGGGGTAGCACCATTTAAATCAATGGCATTACATCAATGCAAAGTTGCTGTATAGTAAATAAGATCACAATCATGCCCAAATGTTCAATAGGAACTAGTCTGTTAATTATTATCAGAGATGATTCATGAGATATTCTGTTTTGAAATCCCATTTTTATTGTCTGTGGCATAGCTAGTGATCCCAGCCTGAAATTTGAATGCAGCTTTTATCAGCACTATAGAATAGTCTCCCTGTTTGGGAGCATTTAGGGACCAGAGATTTGCTTATGGTATGCAACTTCACCAGAATGTTTAATTAGTTAGCATATATTCATGGGATTATTGGGGTGTCACTGTTATGGAAGGATGCTCACCATCTGCAGAATCACACAGTGCTTAATCCTTTGTGTGCTGCAACCATTGAACATGTCTAGGACCTAACTTTTCCTGAGGAGGGCCCTTTGGTTTCAGTAGCTTGTCAAAACACATGGCATATGGTCATAGCACTACACTTTGCTGGATATACCCCAGATGTCTAAAGGCAGTATAGTAGTTTAAAAGTTTGTCACTACCTGTGCATGTAATTGGAACTAAAGAGTGACCTGGGAGCATTTTTTTGAGTATTTTAATTGAGTTTTTTATTTGTATGTCAGTTAAAATCAAATCTGCACTACATGAAACTTCAGATCAAAGCCCCTTAGTTCTGGATATGATAAATTAAGGTGGGTTTTATTATCTCAGAAAGGCCAACTAATAAAACAAGGGCCCAAGCTTGATGGGCCTTAATTTTCTAGCTCAGGCCTTATGACCTGACACAGTGAACTTACTGCTTGTACATAATTTCAGTCAGAAAATAGTTTCTAAAAGTTGACAGTAGTTAGTGAGATTTTAGATGTACTTTTCCTTACTTTGACAGCTTAGAATTGTGATGTGAGGAGGCTGCCAAGATTTTGTAGTGCAATTAAGTGACAAGCAAACTTTAAAGGGATTTAGAGTCAGGCTGTAAGTTGAAAACCAGGTTCGTGTCTGGATTTAGATTTGATTTCAATGGTATCCCTTCCTGTTTGTCTGCCCTTGAGCTCTGGGCACTCCAGCAACAGACACTGAAATTAGATTATAAATGTTAAGTTCTATAACAAGTTCACAACAAAAAATGATTTTTACAGGACTCTGGAGACTTTCTTTGTTATCTTTTAAATAAAGTAACTTTCCATATTTGTGACATTTTTCCCTATTCTAATAATTGGATTGTCACTCCTTTTTGCTATCTTCACTATTGTATATACAGGTTTGCACTTCTGACATTTGCAACTCTTATTTTCTGTGTTTTGTTTCTTTTCTTTCTTTCTTTTTTTTTTTTTTTTGTCTTTGTCTTTTGAGCCACGTCCCTATTCTATTTTCCACTTCTCTCTATTTTCCATTTCCATTCCAGTCTAAGTTACTTAGGCTAGGTCTACACTACCCGCCTGAATCGGCGGGTAGAAATCGACCTCTCGGGGATCGATTTATCGCGTCCCAACGGGACGCGACAATCGATCCCCGAATCGACGCTCTTACTCCACCAGCGGAGGTGGGAGTAAGCGCCATCGACAGGAAGCCGCAGAGGTCGATTTTGCCGCCGTCCCTACAGCGGGGTAAGTCGGCTGCGATACGTCGAATTCAGCTACGCTATTCACATAGCTGAATTTGCGTATCTTAAATCGACCCCCCCCTGTAGTGTAGATGTAGCCTTATTTAACAGCTTTTCTTTTTCCTACTCCTTCAATTCTGCCTTTCTATCTCCATTCCAAACCCTGGCAGATACTAACTTTTTTCCAGGTGCTCCGCCCATGTCTCCTTTTTAAATTTTGACCTGTTCAGCCTTTTCTCTTACTACCTAGCTGATCAACACATGGAATTCAAAGAAGGAAAGAAAAGTACAACTATCTAAGATTTCCTGTGATTGAAAGGCTTATTTCACAGAGTAATAGTTTGCCTTCAGTAGTATGTTTATGTCTGATCTCCTCTTAGCATCTGTCTATCACATTTCTCCTCTTTCATTTTGTCTAATTAGTAATCATTTTAATAGGTGTACACACCACTATACAACTGTTTGAACTACATCAGACAAACAACAGGTTCTCGCCCTGGAGAGTTTACAATCTATTGGATGCTTTTTATGAAAACATTATTCATTGAGATCAACTGCAATGATGAAATCCTGACTCCACTGAAGTCAACAGCAAAACTCCTTTTGACTTCAACGGAGCCAAGATTTTACCCTAGGAGCCTGGGGGTGACACTCAGGGGCTCTTTCTACCTCCTTCTGCTGCCAGAGCAACAGCAGCAACAAAAACAGTGTAATAGAATATTAAGTCCTAACAATTTGAAAATTCAGCCCATTCACTTACTGCAAAAAACAGACAGACATGATCCTGCATATGGAAATGTTCCAGGCAGCCAGATTCTGCCAGCTTCCTCATGATAGAGTAACTGAGGGTTCTTTTCCTTCTGTTCACTGACAAAACAGTCTGCTGTGATTTGATATATTAGTCTTAGTCTCTTCCAACACCCACTGACTAAAATGTTTTTGCTTTGAGTCAAACATGTAATTTCTCCTTTAAATGCAAAGAGAAATTAATAGTATGTAAATAATCATGGCAAACGGAGCTTACTTATTGAAATAGGAAAGTCATCCTCCCTTGATAAAAAGGATTATATTTAGCAGACAGATTATCAAAGACTGGAAAAGTAACACCTCTCTGAAGTAAAGGGATTGTATGCATTGCACTGCCCTGCAAGTTTGTGTGTTTGAAACAAACAAATGCATCAAATATTCTGAGAGTCACTAAAAGCAAAATAATGTAAAGTGCACATGGGATCCCACAGAGAGGCTTGTATAATGCTTACTGAACCTCAGATTATAGTACAGTGAATCTGCTCTCCCCTCCCCCCTCCAAAAAATCACCTTTCACATACTGCACTTACTGCGACTCTGCCCCTTCAGCTTTTAACCTGTTTTAAGAATTAGGGCTTGTCAAAATTACAGCCGTGATTGAGTCAGGGGACTCAATTCCCATCTGGTTGCCCCCAATGCCATTATATCATGGTTTCAAAGTTATAGAGTAGATGGGAGCTAACAGTGTTCCCACAGCAGGCTCTAGTTATGGAGACATCGTTCTGGTAGGTCCCAGCTCCACTACAGCTCATAAACCATGTTGTAATTGCATCATAGGCCAGACAGCTTGGAACCGAGTCCCTTGACTCAATTATAGTTGTAGTGTAGACAGTGTCTTACTTGGTTAGAGCTCAAGCTAAAATAGCTGACTCCAGTTAAAGCTGTA
This sequence comes from Chrysemys picta bellii, assembly GCF_011386835.1. Lineage (NCBI taxonomy): Eukaryota > Metazoa > Chordata > Testudines > Emydidae > Chrysemys > Chrysemys picta. Next base: position 85,592,006 of record NC_088795.1, read on the forward strand.
TCTCCTGCTGATGATCTTTTGTATTTAATATGATTACCAAAAAATTTTTGCTTCCTATGTCCTCTCTATTTCCCAAACATAAATATACAGTATTCTAACCAGAGGGAGGAGAAATGTCCTTTTTAGTAATTAGGCTCCCTGACTCTGAACTAGAGAGATTCTGGGCTAGCTACACTCCAACCCATAGCAGAAGGACCTCCGTGGTAGAAATACTACCTGGGAGAGTGGGAGACTCAGTGGCACAAGCAATCCGCCAACATCCCCTCCACCTGACCAGCAGCAGCTGAGGAGGGGAAGTGATTCAGCCTTTTAGCAGCCTCCACTGAAAAGACTTCTCTGGAACTCATAATAAAGACCCTTTACATATGTGACTAGGCTGAGTATTTGTTAATGTTGCTGAGGTGGTAATTAAGAGTTTGTGTTATAAAATGAGGGAGATTATTGTATTTCCCCTTATCTGCTGGAGGCTAAAGAAAGTTCCTTGTGAAGATGCAGAATCTGTCACTGTCAATAGAAACATGCTGTGGGGGCATTAGGATAAGAGGTGTCTCATGACTTTGCATTTCTTGCCAGGAGTTTGTATTGAGGGAATGTTACATCCATGCAGATAACCTGTGTGTATAGGCAGGGAGATTTATGGTTACACGGGATGGAATTTCTGTTTTCCTAGGGTTCCCTGGGTTTTTTTTAACTGATTTATATACTTCAGCCAGTGAGAACTTGCTCAACAAAAGGTTTTATAGTTAAGTCATTATAATCTGTCAATTACAGCACACCAGACAACAAAACCAAGACGGTTTCATGTTTTTGACATTTGTCACACATTTCAATTCCTTGTGTCTCACACGATGGGTTTCAAGATGGCGAGGTGTGCAACAGTGAAATGATGGCCACCATCCCTGTAGGGAGGCTCTGGTTCAGATCCATTAAAACAGTGGGAAATGGCAGTCATCTTTCCTAGGGACAGCCTCATAGCAAGGCTTTAGCAAATGGCAGACATCTTCTCTGACCACGGTCTGTGGTTTCAATTCTACTAGACATGTACTCCTCTCATATCCATATTCAGAGAGCAATTCAAGAGGCCATAATCTGAAAGGGAGTGGCATTAGTCATGGAGAGCAGAAATCTGCTGAAATTTTCTGTTTAAGCTCTTTCCATTTGTGACAATGCGGTTCTGGCGGAACCCAACTGAGAGTGCCAACTCAGGACAAATTGCTCAAATAGGGCAGTTACAGCCCAAGGCTGGGGTTTTTCCACCTCTAAGGCAAACCAAACCAGCCAGACTAAGACTTCGGTCTCACCCCACTGGCTAACCGCAAGTCTCACAAGCAATCTCCTTAGACACTCCAGTTACCCAGTATTACCACCAGTGCCACACGTTATGGGGACAAATGGTTATAAAAACCAATACCCCAGTAAAAGAAAACGGTTCTCCCGATCCCAAAGGACCAAACCCCAGACCCAGGTCAATGTACAAGTCAGACCTTACCCACAAATCACGCTACTGCCAATCCTTTAGAATCTAAAATCTAAAGGTTTATTCATAAAAGGAAAAAGATAGAGATGAGAGTTAGAATTGGTTAAATGGAATCAATTACATACAGTAATGGCAAAGTTCTTGGTTCAGGCTTGCAGCAGCGATGGAATAAACTGCAGGTTCAAATCAAATCTCTGGAATACATCCCCCGCTGGGATGGGTCCTCAGTCCTTTGTTCAGAGCTTCAGTTTGTAGCAAAGTCCCTCCAGAGGTAAGAAGCAGGACTGAAGACAAGATGGAGATCAGGCATCAGCCTTATATAGTCTTTTCCAGGTGTAAGATCACCTCTTTGTTCTTACTGTGGAAAATTACAGCAAAAATGGAGTCTGGAGTCACGTGGGCCAGTCCCTGCATACTTTGCTGAGGTACAAGGCGTATCTGCCTTCTCTCAATGGGTCCATTGTATAGCTGATGGTCCTTAATGGGCCATCAAGCAGGCTAGGCAGAGCTAAACTCAGCTTGTCTGGGATGTCACCCAGAAGCATAGCATAAGTTTGCCATACAGACAGTATAGAGCCAATATTCATAACTTCGACTACAAAACTGATACATACATATAGACAGCATAGTCATAACCAGTAAACCATAACCTTGTCCTAGACACCCCATTTGACCCCCTTTATACAAGATTTGGGTGCCACTACAGGACCTTGGTTGCAACAATGATCTATATGGTCCCAGTTTATGTCAATAACGTCACACCCCCAACGCAAAATTGATGCAGGAAGGGATGACACAAACATCACTGACTGCATCCCAAGAGCTCCCCATCCTGGGTTCTGTCTCACTACAGCTAGTATTGGGTTAGAAGCCGTACCAGTGTATAACAGAAATGGTTTATCAAAATCATGTTCAACCACATGATTGAACCTCTTTACAAACTCAAGGTAACACTTAGTTAGAACAATAGTGGATTGGATCTGCTCTGGCAGCATGGTTCCTGTATGTGCCATGTGATCTTGCCAAGAGCTAAAGAAAACTGCTACTTTATCCATACAAGCTCGGGCAAATGTTTGGAACCCAATTAACATCGAATAAATGCAGATATTAATGTTCTTCATAGTCCAGGAATCTTGGCATTTAGCCATGAAAGCAATATGGTAGTGTGCCTCAGTCTTCCTTTTCATACAGCACATTAGGTCTGGAATGTCTTTTCCCCTGTGAAAAGTTCCCATATTGTTTATAGACATTGCCTGTGAAACCCCAGTGTAACAAGGCCTTTTAACATAACGTGTGTTCTCATGTATTCCTTTTAACATGTTCAAGGGATTCTCCAAAAGATTAGGCACATTGTTAATTACAAAATTTAGCAATAACAACAAGTTCATTGCAAGTGTCCATCTACAGTCATGTTTGTCATGCCACACCTTTGGCTCAATACCATTGGAGTTTGGGCATTTTAGGGTTAACCTGTGGCTTCCCTTTGCAAAATTCAGTTTTCTCTTTCCTCCTTGTCCTGCAGGATCAAACCCCGATTTCTCTTGCTTAACAGAATTCACTGGCTGATGGGGTGGGCTCTCTGTGCTAACAGCTATTAGCAAGTCCTTCCTTTCCCAGCCAGGCAAGTAATTTGCACTACCCCAGACCAGAGCCAGTTCACCAGTTTTCATATTCGTAACTGCTATTATCTCCAAGGCTGGACTCTGTCTTAAAGAGATACCACACAAATCCAAAGAGTCTGCGGGTGAGAGTTTGCTTGCTCTCCCCCGCATCCTCAAGCGTTTAGCCATAAAACTGCTCTGCTCTGACACATCAGTAACCAAATCTGTCCTCAAACCCTGAAGCACAAACTGCTCGTTTAAAGAATCAGAAAGGAGACATTCCTGTTCCAACACCATTGTCTCCCCAACAAGTTGGCCCCACACAGCCACTCGGTTATAGGGATGCCTCAATTCCTTAACAACTTTTACTTCCTCTGAGACCTTCTCAAAGCTACCCACACTGGATCTTTTAAAAGGAAAGTCAGAGGATCCATCCACAACAGACAATTTTCGGCTGCTAGGAACTGAAACTTCCTTGATTAAATCACTCTCACACCCTTCAGTTGCAGGGAACTGCTTGCACCGAGTACCATGAGGATTCCTTTTTCCAGGAGCTTTTCTAAGCAGCAATTCACCCCTCACAGAAATTCTGCCCTTACCCTCTTCACCTAGGGCTTGCTCTAAAGGCACACTTTCCTGAGCAACAACAGACTCTGTCTGGGTCTTACTTACATCCAGGATCACCTCTGGCCCATCAGGCAGATCTCTACACAATCCCCTTTCAGGTGAACCCATAGACTTCCTAGATAAAAGGTTAGAAATACTTCCCTTCTCTTTGCCACACACCAGCTTAGGAATTTTTTCCTTTTTGCTACCAGTTGTTAAACTGTTCGTAGGTAACACAACCAAATTACCTTTCTGCTCCCCTTGTGCCCTGGCTAGGGTATCACCCTGATCAGACAGAGTTGTTACACCCTTCTCCAACCACACATGAGCAACAGGCCCAATACAAGCATCAGAATTGTCTGGTCTCTGGGATTTTGCTAAGACACTAACTGGATGCAACCTAGTTACGGTGCCATTCTCCCCAGCAGATGCAAACTTAGGACCATTCCCTTCCTGGGCTTTAGTTGAATCCAGAACCAACTCTGAGACAACTAAATTACTCTCAACCATCACAGGCCGAAAGGCACCTTCTGTCTGCTCCACAGACAAAAAAGAGTTGGAGACGCATTTTCCTTTACTAGACATATAATTTGGGATTTCATTTCCCTTGTCCCAGCACACCGGGCTGTTCACAGACAACTGCTTGGAGATTGGGGTAGCTTCCTCCATAGGCAAGTCAATACCCCTGACAGACACAGGCACATTTCCTTCACTGTCACTATTCTTCGCACAGGAAACAGATAAGGTATAGGGACACTCATCTTCCACTCTCCTTGCCTCCCCAAACTGCTGACTAGATAAAGCCATCAGCTCACAAGACTGCCTAGGCTCATCCAAAATCTCCTTGTTCTCCTCTCCCTTTGCTTGATCTAATTCCAGATTTACTTCTGTGACATTAGATAGATATTCAGAAACTTCATTCACAGCCAAACAGCTACTTTCCAAAGACAAACTTTTGGAGAAACCCTCCATAGGCACAACCTTAGGATCAATCCTCTCTTGTGCCTGGTTTGTATTAACTTGACTGACCATAGCTTTAATATCGTTTCCAATCATAATATCCTTAGGGATTATGTCTTTTACTCCCACAACCATGGTGCCCTCCAATCCCTTCCATTTCAGGTGGATTTTAGCCAAAGGCACCCTGACAAAATACTTGGATAAGGCTACAACAGTTACATCTTCACCTGGCAAATAATCTTCCTTCCTGACAAGACTTGCTTTAACCAGAGTAATATCTGCTGCGGTGTCCCTCCATGCCATACACCTCACTCCATTAACTTCTGCACTGCTAATAAACTCTGCATTATTTCCCCCATATTTAGCTCTAATGTGAGTTTTAAGGTCAAATTCTTCCGAGACCACAGAAACAGCATTTGCACATAGGGCACCAATGCTGGGCTCTGTGTGGCTTGCCTGTGAGTTTACAACAACAGGGTTAGCATTGGCCGTGGCATTTGGGGTTGCTGGTTTTGGGCCGCCCTTCAGTGTCGGGCAGTCTGGTCTCATGTGGCCCAGCATACCACAGTGATAGCATGTAACCTGTTCCGTCCTGGGATGTGAGTTCCTACCCCCCGGACCCCCTTGAACTCCTTTAGAAGAGTCAGGTTTATTTTTAAATCCTTCCCTCCTCTTGAACTGGGGAGAATGGTGATCAGTTTTCCCCGGGGTTTTACACCCTTCTCGAGCCCTGTTTTGGGTATGGGCATCCGCAATCTCTGCTGCCCGTAGGACTGACTCAGGGTCCCTGTCACACACAGCTGCTCTCACATTGTCCGGCACAATGTCTAAGAACTGTTCCAAAGTTATTAAATCCAGCAGTTTTTCAAAACTCCCATGAACCTTGGCTCCCATAACCCACTTTTTAACAAAACCCATCAGCTTATGAGCACATTCTACAAAAGTACAATCCTTAGACATTTTAAACTCTCTAAACTTAACTCTGTAAGATTCAGGAGTAACCTTGAACCGCCTTAACACAGAATCCTTAAACCGCTCATAATTTAAGGCTTCTTGTTCCCCCAAGTCATTAAACACCTCCCTGGCTTTTCCAGTCAGTCTGGTCAGCAGGACAGGCATTCGCTGACCCTCAGGGATCTGGTACAGATTGCAGAGGCGTTCAAAGGTAGACAAAAACTCCTCTATATCCTCAGTATCATTGTAAATGGGACACATCCTTTCCCAGTTTTTCTCATGGTGGGGGGGAAGTGGAGTACCAGGTGGGGATGACTTTCTCCGCTCTTCCATTACTTGGAGCTGAAGTCTGGCCGTCTCCTGTTCAGCAACGAGCAGCTCTAGACGCCCCTTACGAGCTCTCTCTTCTCTCTCATCAGCCTCCTTCTTTCTTTGATCAGCTTCTTTCTCTCTCTCAGCAGCCTCTTTCTCTCTCTCAGCAGCCTCTTTCTCTCTCTCTCTTTCTAACTCTGCTATTTTTTGCTTCTCCAGCAATCGAAGATCTGCTAGCTTCTGTTCATGCTCAAATTGCAGTTTACTTGTCACCCTTTGCATCCTAATTTTTTCTGCATCTTCTGCAGCCTCAGGTAAGGGCTGTGCTCTTGCCCCCTGATCACTGGCTATTAACAGATTTCTCAGTTCTTCCTTTGTAGCTTTCTTTCTAAAGCATATCCTCTTTTCTGAACACAAATTTTCCAGGGCTTTTTTGCCAAGTCCCTCATATGCTCTTTGCTCAGCCATTGCAGCAGCTCTTTAACCAACAAAACTCTCAATCCCAAAATTCAAATTTGGATAGCGTGGGGTTCTGACCCAAAGCTTAATTGACCTGGTTCTGTGGATCCAAGCACGACTACGCCACTGTGACAATGCGGTTCTGGCGGAACCCAACTGAGAGTGCCAACTCAGGACAAATTGCTCAAATAGGGCAGTTACAGCCCAAGGCTGGGGTTTTTCCACCTCTAAGGCAAACCAAACCAGCCAGACTAAGACTTCGGTCTCACCCCACTGGCTAACCGCAAGTCTCACAAGCAATCTCCTTAGACACTCCAGTTACCCAGTATTACCACCAGTGCCACACGTTATGGGGACAAATGGTTATAAAAACCAATACCCCAGTAAAAGAAAACGGTTCTCCCGATCCCAAAGGACCAAGCCCCAGACCCAGGTCAATGTACAAGTCAGACCTTACCCACAAATCACGCTACTGCCAATCCTTTAGAATCTAAAATCTAAAGGTTTATTCATAAAAGGAAAAAGATAGAGATGAGAGTTAGAATTGGTTAAATGGAATCAATTACATAGAGTAATGGCAAAGTTCTTGGTTCAGGCTTGCAGCAGCGATGGAATAAACTGCAGGTTCAAATCAAGTCTCTGGAATACATCCCCCGCTGGGATGGGTCCTCAGTCCTTTGTTCAGAGCTTCAGTTTGTAGCAAAGTCCCTCCAGAAGTAAGAAGCAGGATTGAAGACAAGATGGAGATCAGGCATCAGCCTTATATAGTCTTTTCCAGGTGTAAGATCACCTCTTTGTTCTTACTGTGGAAAATTACAGCAAAAATGGAGTCTGGAGTCACGTGGGCCAGTCCCTGCATACTTTGCTGAGGTACAAGGCGTATCTGCCTTCTCTCAATGGGTCCATTGTATAGCTGATGGTCCTTAATGGGCCATCAAGCAGGCTAGGCAGAGCTAAACTCAGCTTGTCTGGGATGTCACCCAGAAGCATAGCATAAGTTTGCCATACAGACAGTATAGAGCCAATATTCATAACTTCGACTACAAAACTGATACATACATATAGACAGCATAGTCATAACCAGTAAACCATAACCTTGTCCTAGACACCCCATTTGACCCCCTTTATACAAGATTTGGGTGCCACTACAGGACCTTGGTTGCAACAATGATCTATATGGTCCCAGTTTATGTCAATAACGTCACACCATTCCCACCACCTCACAAGGGTATGATTTGACCCTTGTTACTTGTCCGTTTATCAAGGTTTCACAGAACTGACTTTTGGGCTTAGGTCATATGGAAGTTTTATAATATAGCACAAAAGAATAGAGCAATACCTGAATCCAAACTATTTTCAAAGGGGAATTTAAATATACAGCACAGGATAGAAGGAAAGAGGTTATGGATGTTCTTCATGCTGGGATTTCCGATCCAGGATGTTCCTGCCATAGGTGCTGGAACTAGGAGTGCTGGGGAACTGTTGCACAGCCTGACTTCAAGTGGTTTCCATCATATACAGGGTTTACAGTTTGGTTCAATGGCTCTCAGCACCCCCACTATACACATTGTTCCAGCACCCTTGGTTCCTGCAAGCAGAGTCATTCTAGACCTTAATTTCCTGTCAGTGATTATAGGCCAAATTCTACACTCCTTTCTTGCACTGAGTAGTGTTTACTCACATGAGTAAATGCCCACTGTAGTATCAGGCACCAGATTCCTGTCCTTACTTACTAACTACTGTAATTTGCTAGTTTTGTTTATGTCTGACTAAATTTGAAAGCAAGAGTCTGTTTTCATGGTTAGAGATGAAAGTGTACCTATCCATGAATAGGACATAATACATCTAGGAGAACTTGGGAAAATCCTCTTTGCAATCAAATTCTGGATGCAAATGAAAACTTGCCAAGTGTGTGAGCCCTCTGGGTAAGCTTAATTAAAGATTATATCAAGCCCTACTGTGGAAAAAACCCATGGGAAGAGTGATTTTGTGGGGGAAAATTTTTGAACAGAAACGTGTGGAGTTTCTCCACACATCATATGTTCAGAGAACAGGGTTTGCCTCCCTGCATAGTGAGACAGCATGTGGCCCTTCAACCCTGGAAATGTGCTGAAATCTGCAAGGAAGTTAGTTACACAGTTCTTGGGGCACTACAGGGGCCTGGTCTATTTGCATAGAATACCAACCACTCTATATTACTCTCTGGATCCTACCACCATATGCCTGCTCTCTAACCCCACTTCCAAGATTACTGGAGTTCAGAACAATTCCTCATAGGAATTAATCATAGAATATCAGGGTTGGAAGGGACAAGTCCTCATAGGAATTAATCATAGAATATGAGGATTGGAAGGGACCTCAGGAGGTCATCTAGTCCAACCCCCTGCTCAAAGCAGGACCAATCCCCAACTAAACCATCCCAGCATGGCTTTGTCAAGCCTGACCTTAAAAACCTCTAACGAAGGAGATTCCACTACCTCCCTAGGTAACCCATTCCAGTGCTTCACCACCCCCCTAGTGAAAAAGTTTTTCCTAATATGCAACCTAAACTTCCCCCACTGAAACTTGAGACCATTACTCCTTGTTATGACAGTCAATACTAAATCCCATGTAGGATGGTTCTCTGGACCTGACCCCCCGACCCTTGCAACAGACGGGGGATGATATCTTGGCCTCATTGAAGTCAATGAAGTTTGCCATTGACTTGACTTGAATACGGATTTCACCTGAGACTCTCCCATGTGGTATTTGCACAAATGGGATTCCATGGACTTAGAGTGGAAATATGCTGTGTTAGCTCATATCCTCCTCCTGACAGATTTTGCTCCATTACTGTACACTACTTTCACATCCTTCACATCTGAAATAGGCAGTAGTGAGTTCTGCCATTTGGGTATCTAGAGCACCACCGCACCTTGAAAAAGATGAGGAAATAAAATCAGAAGAAAGCAAATGTACGTTCATCCCAATTCCATGCACCAGAACTCATTCACAGAGATCTCAGCCACCTGCAATCCATTCAATTCTAATTTTAACCAATTTTCTCCAAATCTGATAGCTGGTTGTTCACAATTAATTGGGCCAGAAATTAAATTTTGCTCACAGTTGACTGAGGGTACAAAATTGGAAGCGCAACATTAACAAGTAAGATTGAGGCCCATTTTAAAATAGGGACCCATACCATTTACTGCTCTGTTGGCTGCCTTTTAGAGTACCTGGAAACGGATTGACAACTCAGCAGTACAGTAGAATAATTTTCATCATAAACAGCACAAGTAAAGAGTAATGAATAGGTAATGTTAGAGAGGCTTACACTTTCAGTGTCACATTTTGGTAAACTACAAGCTTCAGCTCTGATAGACCTATTGGATCTCCTACTGTAAATTATCAATGCTTCTCTATAAGAAGAAGAGTCAAGAAATTCAAAAGCTTGAATGGCTTCAGACAAGGCCATAAATATCTGGCTGTTTATTCCATGCTTAATCAGTTTTTTAAAATGATCTTTCTCTTGCCCACTTCAACCTTCCTCACACTCAATCCTTCTTCCTCCACCTTCTCAACACACCCAGGTACAGTACTTCATCTTTCCCTTGACTACTTTTCTTTTCCATCCAGCTCTTCATCTTGATACTCATCTCTTATTTCTCTTCTGCCCTGCTAATACAATCAAGTATGAACTCATCATTCTGGCTTGGACAGGATCATTCCTATTTTCTATTGCCTCCACCCCCACCATGGCAGTGCTTCTTTTTCATTTTCATCCACACACTAACTTGATCTATGATCTGTTTTGCTCTTATGCCTTCAAAAATTCCCTGTTTTTGCTGATATCCAATAGATCCATGGTGTTGGTTTAATTAAGTTTAACGGCTTTTGCTGGGCCAGCTAATTATTTCAAATGTCATCAACCCTGGGGTTTTGCCTCAAAATGAATTGGAGAGCTTAACTTTCGGAAAGCCCCAGGGTATTCATGATTTAAAGAGAGCAGCCACACCAGATCAGTGCACCAGATCTACAGAACCCAGGCCTTAAAATGGATTTGCAAGATAAAAAACGTAAAGGCAAGCAACAGTAAAAGGCACTTTCAGGAAGCCAAAAAACTGATTGAAAGGAGTTCTTGTCCAAAGAGATTTGAGCCTTCAAAAAGGCCTGTCTTCTTTTCAGTGCTTTGGTTTTATTGTTTTTCTAAATTGGTTCCTAAAGTGATAGTTAGTGTTGCCATGCACCGTTACACATTTATTTTGTGTTGCCCCAGAGAGAGCTGCATTTAGCGGGGCCTGAAGTAACTCCTAAATATATGCCAGAGTTTGCAAAGCATTTTTATATCCTTCCAGATGACAAGTGCTATATAAATGTAAATCATTATCATCCCTAACCCAACTTCTCAAGTTTTCTGAAGAATCAAGTATTTATGGTTCAAACAATAAAACTGTCTCTGGCTTTTGAGTCTGATATAGGTGGGGGCCCATTCTAGGTAGGCATGGTTTTTGGTCATCTCAACCCAATATGTGAAACAAAACAAAACCTTTTTCTCCCATGCAGCAGAAAAATTAGAATAAAGGTATGAACTGATCAATATTTACTAGCAGAAACATGAGATGCAGCTGAATGATGAAATTCTACAGAAACGGTTATACTTGAGGAAAAGCGGTTTGAAAAAAATTCTTACTGTTGTCAAGCAGCATATCACATATTCATGATTTTGGACGTAGTGAGGGGTGGGATTCAGATGTATCTTGATTTTTTTTTTAACCTTGAAAGTGGAAAACATCAAAATTGAAAGATTTGGGGGGGAGGGGCACCAAAATTTCTTTAAAAAATTGTGAGATTTCTGCCAGGATCAGTTTCACAATTTCTTCCAGTGGAGTAGAATTTAGCTATGGTCACTGAGACAAGCTCTGTTCGCTGGTACTAGAGCAGAACTGTGCCCTGGAGTTTATTCATAAAATACTTATCACAAGAATATTCACACATTCAGAAAATAAAAATTGTTTGCTTCACCCAGATAGATGATCCAGGAAATAAATTAAGAACTCCTCCTTCTCCTGAACCATCACCTAAAACTTGCATTGAACTGGTCTTTTTTGAGGTCTGGAAGCATTTGGAATATCTATAGCTATATAGATATTAGTGGGCAAGGTTCTAGCCAAGACCAGAAGCACAAATGCAGAAATGCCAGAAGAGGGACTGTGTTCATTATATGTCCAGCCAAGCTGGAAGCAGAATTATTAGAGATCTTATTGGAAAGCCTTTTCTCATGACCAATACCTTCCCTATTCTGAATCTTAATGTAAAGTTTGATTAAAGCATCTGAATTTTTGGGTGCTTATCTGAGCTGAATCACCCAGAGTTTTGAGGTTCACCAATTATTGTCTATTAGCAAGCACTTTAGAACAGTGGTTGTCCTGTCTCACGTAATTATACTTTAAAACATTGTCAACAGATGCAGTCCTTGTCATCAACCACATGCTTTTCACTACCCTGCAGCATCTGCATTGGTGAAACTAGGCCACAAAAATATCCTCTGTATTCCAAACCTTCACCATTGCTATATGCATGCTGTACAGCAGCATCTCATAGGCTGTGGAATAATTAAACTGCAGTTCAAATGCATACACTTTAGTGGCACAACAGAAGAATAGTAACAAAAATGGAAAACAGACAACTGTTTGTTCATATAAGCTATTTAAAACCTATTTCTTTTTTGTAAATAGAAGTATTTTATCTTATTGTGTTTATCTACACTGATTAAAAAGAGTGGAGAAATATAGTCAGATAGCTTTGGAAATGTAAGTACTGTGGGACTACATAGATTCTCCCTCCTTAAAAATAATGAATATGTCCTCCTAAAGAACTTATCTTGGAAGGGAGTCCTTGGATAGATTTTTCCTCTTTTCTGGGCTTCCCCTATAGAAGACCCTTCTCCCTCTGTAGAATTATTCACACTTGATGGGGATTGTCTCTTTTATATCATTTTGATGAAAGCATGAAATCTTCAAGTCTCCCTTTCAGTATCATCACAGTTCTGGATGAATTAGCATTTATGTTGTTAAAATACAGTAGTGTGATTTTTGTCCTGCTTGGGTTGTAGCTACCTAGAAATATAAAAACTGCCATACTAGACTAGATCAATTGCTTATCAAGTCCAGTATTCTTTCTGTCTGACAGTAGCCCGTGCTTTGGAGAAAGGTGCAAAACATTCCATGGTGAACTACTATCATATCACCTGCCCATATGAGAAGTTTCTTCCTAACTATGTCAGTTAGTGATAGGCTTATGCCCTATAGCATGAGGGTTTATATCTCTTAGCCACATGAGTGTCCAGTCCTTGTTGGAATCATACTAAGCTCTTGATAAATATGTCAATGTGATGTCATGAGAATAAGTTCTGCAAGTAAATTAGGTACTGTTTGGAAAAGTATTTTGTCTTTTTTTCAGCTTTAAAATTTGTGGCCTTTCTCATTTTTTAAACATCCCCTCATTCTTGTTTCATGGAAAGGAGTAAATAAGAGTATCCTATTTCTTTTGTCCAAGAACAAGTACTATGTGGTTCTAGTTCATTAAACTTTCTTTTTAATTAAAAGTACAAAGCTCCAATTTTGTTTCTGCTGGTTTCATAGTGTCTCAGACAGATTCTTTTTATGATGCAGCTAAAACTGATTCCCTATATAAATGTAAGATGTTTTCACTGCATCTTTTAAAAGTTTGACAAGGAGCATAGCCTAGCTAAAAAAGGAAGTCTATATTAGTTACTTTAGTATCCATAGTAGACTCTGAGCACATGGTTGCAAGCCCCCCAAATTACTACGTTACTTCACAGTCACAAAATAAATATCCTCTGCCAAGAAACATTTTTATTAGCCTTTCTGCTGTATTGCATAGAAAGCAGAAAAAAAGTAGAAACAAGGTATGTGACCTAGATCAATATTTGGATTAATGTCTCCCATTCCAGCTAACCATTAGACAAGGTCATCAGCAATATGCAAAAAAAGAATTAAGTTTTGGCAATATCAAATAAGATTTTTCTTACTTTTTATCCAACTGAAATTTACAGGGGAAGAATATCTGTACAAACTACATATAATCCATTTACTTCTTAACATCACTGTTCAAGGTTATGAAGTGAAAAGACTGTCAAAAAAGATACGACTGATAAAGTTGCTACAATACAGCTATGTTGCATATAAAGACATTATTAGTTAATATATCAGTTTTGATTTCTAGGGTAATTTGAAAAGCATTTTAGCTACTTATATTTATCAGACAAGGTATGTGAAAAACAAGGGACAATTTTGCTCCTATTTGCTGCTATTATCAGTCTGGTATGTAAAATATGTTTGGCTGTTTTTTAAACAAGCATCAGTGCAGACATTCTGACTGCATTTGATTGCAGGCATTTAGATAGTGGTGTTCTGAAAAGGAAGTATGGGTCACACTGCGGCCAGATGAATGTAGAGCTAGTATTACTGGAGGTGTTGCCTGAATGCTCAAAATCATAAAAAGTAACACATCTTTATAAGACTAAAATTAAGACATGCAGCATATAATTCATGGGCCAGATCCTTGGGTTGATCTATATCAATCAGCGTAGCTCTGTCTATTTACAACAGCTGATGATCTGGCTCCAACACACAGAGTCTAAAATCTATAGTCCTCAGTTGAGGAAAAACTCCCATCAAAGTCAATGGGCATTTTGCTGAATTAAAGACCACAGAATTTGACCACATATCTTTAAGAAGTCTAAAATCTGTGAAGACCCTGGACATTATTCCACACAGCCCCATCTCCTCCAGGATGAATAACTCCCTGCCATTGATTTCAGTGGGAGTTACTCAGATTTTGCACGAGGGAAACAAGGGCCCCCAAATGTCTTCATGTTCACCTATTAGAGAAATGTACTAATGTCTTTCCTAAGGGTCTCATGTAGTAATACAGTCTTAGGGGGAAGAAGACTCTGAGAGGTTCTTTGTGGAGATTCCTCTGCCTTCTTTCACTGAAGGTAGTGTTTTCCCTGTAATCCCTGCAGGAAAATGAGAGGATCAGACTCATAAAAAAATGAAGATTCCCTACGATCCATGGGGTGAATACAAGACCACCTGTAGAGAAGGTTGTGCCTTTGCAGCAGCTCTGGGCACCTGAGGTTCTACCCCAACTCCCTGACAATGTTACCTAGGGTTACCATATTTCAGCGAGCAAAAAAGAGGACGGGAGGAGCCCCGCCCTAGCCCCGCCCCTGCCCCTCCCACTTCCCGCCCCCCCCTGACCTCCCAACCCTCCCCCCGTTCCTTGTCCCCTGACTACCCCCTCCTGGGACCCCTGCCCCTAACTGCCCCCCAGGACTATCTAAGCCTCCCTGCCTCTTGTCCCCTGACTGCCCCAACCTTTATCCACACCCCCACCCCCAGACAGACCCCTGGGACTCCCACGCCCCATCCAACCACTCCCCACCCACTGACAGCCCCCCCCCAGAACTCCCAACCCATCTAAACCCCTCTGCTCCCTGTCCCCTGACTGCTCCGATCCCTCTCCGCACTCCTGCCCCCTGACAGCCCCCCCCAGAACTCCCAACCCATCTAAACCCCTCTGCTCCCTGTCCCCTGACTGCTCCGATCCCTCTCTCCACTCCTGCCCCCTGACAGCTCCCCCCCAGAACTCCCAGCCCCCTACCCCCCCCCCGCTCCTTGTCCCCTAACTGCCCCCTCCTAAGACCCCCCCCAACTGCCCCCCAGGACCCTACCCCCTACCTGTACCCTGACTGCCCAAAACTTTCTCCACTCCCCCCAAAAAGCCCCCCCCGTTTCTTGACCTCCACCTCCAGAACCTTCCTGCCCCCTGACCTCCTTACCCTGCTGCTCAGAACAGAGTGTTGGGCTCTGTGCAGCCGAGCCGGACACGTGGCTGAGCTCCCCTGCACAACAAAACCCGGTCTGGCCCTGCACAACAAAACCCAGTCTGGCCCTGCACAGTGTTGCTGGACTGGGCTGCAAGGGAGCTGCTGGCTCAGAATGCAGGGCGGATCCGGCTCCTCTACAGCTGCTCCTGAGTCCAGCCCGGGACTTCCCTGCAGCCCTCCCACCCACTCTCTGCTAATCCCGGACATTGTGAGTGCTTTACAAATTCCCCCCGGACGCTATTTTTAGCACACAAAAGGAGGACATGTCCGGGGAAATCCAGACGTATGGTAACCCTATGTTACCTGGGAGCCATGCTGTCTGGCCTGCTGTTGACCACAGCTCTTCATTGCTTTTAATCCTCAAAAAACAGAATGTGCAAACAAACAAGTAAACTTGGGGCTTCATGCTGGAAATATTTTCAGTGTGCACATAAGTAACTTTACTCACATGAGGAGTCCACAGTGGGTATAATCACCTGAATAAAGCTACTTATGTATGATTGCAGGATCTGTCCTTTACACAGTAATCCCCCATTCAGAACCAGAAAGTGTATGAAATACAAGCACATATAATGAATCAAAGACATAAGGCCATATTATACAATAAGTTTTAAGCAATGGGGAGATTGGTGTCACAATGTAGTCCAGATTCAAGAAATGTGGTTTTTTTAAGAGTCTTCCCACATCCAAAAATTGCAGCATTGGCTCATTAGTTAAGTTTATATCCATTTTTCTATTACTTACAATGTGTTTAAAGTCTTATTAAATATGCTGATAGAAAATAATCACTAGAAAGAAATTCAGGGTTAAAGTGTGATTATTGTCAGAAAAGTGACTTTTTTTTTTAAAATGGCATCTTTTTATGTATCTGTTTCCTGTGAGCATTAGGATCATATCAGCTTACTGACAAAAAAAATATTTTACTACTGTTAGTACTACAAAGAGCTAGGACAGGGTGAGTTGAATATTACTGTGTCTTTCCCAGAATTGCTAAATAAATTCCAACTGCAATTTCTTTATTACTGATGGTGATGTAATAGACAAACACACACACAATTCTTGCTTTTCAGATCCCAGGAGGAATTCTGAGTGCACGCATTTATGAAAATCATCCTCAGACTTACAAACTGAACAGATTTGATATGGAAGTCGTTAAGAGTGAATAACGAGGGGTCTTCACAATGACAGCTTTACAGTCACTTCAACAGCATCACTTTAAAGTTGAAACATACATTTTGTCTTACAGCACCTAGGCATGTTTCATAAAATCTGGTGCAATTTCTTTTCTTGTGAAGTTTTGTGCTTTGCTTTTAGTTTCTTTATGATGTATTCCTTTGTTACAGGACACTGTCATTTTGTTCCTAAATCTGTCTCTGGCCTATGAGCTTGTTCTGTGCCCTTGCTGTTTTCCATGCTATTGTTCTCTGACATTCTTTTCTTTCTCAGTCTTTTCCCTCACTTCCTTTTGTTTTTGTTTTATCTTTTACATCCTGTTTGTGTGCCTTTCCTTTGTTTGTCTTTACTCCCAGGATACAGAATATGGCATTTCTAAGATCCCGGAGCTGGGCTGTATTTGTTTATAAAGGATTAAATCCAACTCCAAAGAGAGGGCAGAGGATCAAGGCCTGTCACATCATTTAAGCCTCACAGGATATGTCTACACTGCAGCAGTGCCGCCCAGAGGGGGGGGGGCAAGTGGGGCAATTTGCCCCGGGCCCCACAGGGGCCCCCACGAGAATATAGTATTCTACAGTATTGCAACTTTTTTTAATATAAGAGGCCCCCGAAATTGCTTTCAGTCCCCCTGAATCCTCTGGGTGGTCCTGCACTGCAGCCAGGAGGTGTGATTCCCAGCATGGATAGACAAACTTGAGCTAACTCAGCTTAAGCTAGCATGTTAAAAAATAGCAGCATTGTTGTTGTGGCACTAACTACCTGAGCTCACACCCTGGGAGTTGGGCTGGCCTGGATTTGAGCGGCTACACCAAGCTACTGCCCAGTCCATCGACCCTGCTGTTTTTAGCATGCTATCTTGAGCTGTGCTAACACAAGGGTGTCTTCCTGGGCTGGCAATCACAGCTCCCAGCTGAAGTGTAGACATACCGAGAGAGTGCTGCACAGGACAAGAGGACAATAGACAAATCAGCTAGGCATGGTCTTGTGGTCCATGAACAGGTTCCTCACTAGCTTTGAAAGTCTAGCATGGACATTTTGGGGGCAAGCTGGGAAACAGTTCACTGGATTCTCAATGTCACATCACCAGTGACCTCAAACACTTCATAGAAGTTGTGTAAGAATTCTACTACCCACCTCACAGTCTTCCTAGGGCTTGAGGGCTGACTTCCATTTCCTCCATTCTCCCTAAACAAATCCAGATTCTTTGGTCTGTTCATGGGAAGGGGCGAATGTCACCCTAACAAACACACATGAATTTACATTATCAATAAAGAACCCTGTTTGGTTAGCTGTGACAAGTCCCAGGTTAGGAATTGTTATCTATTGGTGTTTCCACCAAATTTTTGAACTAATTCAATAATAAAACCTCATTACTAGCAGACTAAATAATAAATGTTGCCATCATAACATTTCTCCCACAACATAAACAAACACTAGTAATTAAATAATATTAAGCAATGTTTCATATTTCATTAGTGATTTTATAAATATATATAAAATCACTCTAAATATTTTATGCATTGCTTTATATATATATATATATATATATATATATTAATTTCACATTGGAAATAGGCAGAAATAGGTTGACCAGCAAAAGAAACAGATATATTACCTAAAATTTTCAACTTTCAAGTGTCTCAACCACTGTGCACCAAATGTTCCCTTCCATTGCAAGGTAAGAAGGGAAGCAAATGAATGCAAATATGGGTGGAAAAGGCCTGGAAAAGAGCATGAGGAGAAGTAGAACTGGTCAGAAATTTTTCAAGAAAACAGAGTTCTGTCAGAAAATGCCAATTTGTAGAACACAAAATGTTTTGCAGAAACATCTTGAGTTTGATGAAGTTTCAGCAAATCAAAGAAAATCTGCCTGGGTTCCTTTGAGCTTGCTAGGTAGGCTGCTGGGGAACCTGGGTTGCCGGGGTCTGTAGCTCTGGGGCAGACACTTATCTGAGCTGCCCTGGAACTGGGATCTCTGATCTACCAGGCTCCATAGCTTTGGAGCAGACATCCATGCTGGGGCTTCCAGGCTCCCTGCTTTGGAACCAGAGCATGTCACAGCTCTAACTTGGGCTTGACTCCCAGTTCCACAGCCTGGAAATGCTTTAGGACTTCCAAACTTCCAGCTGTGGAGCCGGGAACTTTGAAGTCCTGAGGTCCCCTGTCTGGGGTAGTCACCATGGCAAGGCTGCCCTGAAGCTGCAGACTCTTGGATCCCTGACAGGTACAGAGTGAAAATAACATTCTTGTCAGTTTTACCACGGTTTGTAGTAGTGATTAAATTGACAAAGGTATCACTTCCATTCAACCACTGTCATGGTCCTGGGAAATGAAACCACATCTAGAAAAAGCAACATTTCCTGCATACTGGAAATCCCACATTTTGGCCAGCTCTAGTAGTAGGTGCACAGCATGTACTCACCTCCCCAGGAGCTTGTGGAAGATCTCTGTGCAAACACTCTTTATACAATCTGTGGACCTTTAGAAGAAAATGAAGCTGGAGAATAGCCACTCTGCATGGCATGATCGCCTGGCAGAGCAGTGCACTGCAAATGGCAAATCATGTACTATTTAGTGCTGTGAACGAAGCATGTCTGTTAAGAATGTAAATCCAAAAGTCTGGAAATTTTAGGCAAATGACAACGTCTATGGGTATTTGAAGATGAATATTAAATGTTTCATTTATAAAGACAACAAAAATTGTCCCAGTTAGCAGAATTTATGGCCAGATTTTCAGAGATATTTAGATGCAGATAGGAGACTACCAGGATTTTCAAAAATGCCAAAGCAAGTTAGACTCCTAAGTCTCATTGAAGTCAATGGGAGTTAAGCAATTTAGGTGCCTTTGAAAATCCTATTAGGTGCCTATCTGCATCTTTAGGCTCTTAACCCTTATAATCAAATCTGTCCCTTATCCTGTACATCAAAATATCCTTGTGAGAAGGCCAGCAAACATGTTTTAGTATTCAAAGTACTAAGACTAGTGTTGCAGCAGAATACCTAACACCTTCTATACTGGAGAAAGTCACCCTGCCACCCTGTAATCCACTAAAGCTATGTACCTCCTTCAGGTGCCCCTCACCACCAAGATCTCACTGTTGCTCAGCACTCCTCCAGGTAACACGTGGAGGCAATGCTCTCTAGCACCCTCTCGGGCCTAGATTTTTTTAAAGGTATTTAGGGATTGCTCCATTGTTGCTCCACTGTTGTGAGTCTTAAAGGCCAGAATTTCAAAAGTACTTAGGTGCCTAAAGATGTAGATAGGCATCTCATAGGATTATCAAGAGTGCCTTGATGCCTAACTCCCATATAATTCAGCCAGACCCCAAGGCCTCAACTGACCCGCAAGCTACGGCATAGTGCCAAATGTAAATCTCCATTGGAGTTGACTGCAACTATGAATGAACATATGTGTCTAGGATTAAACCTATAACTTAGATGTGCTCAGATTACAGTCAGGTTC